>NC_090442.1:398980525-399285954 GCF_031143425.1 Pleurodeles waltl | reverse complement strand
AGTAACACAAGCAATATATAATTATGCAATAACATATGTATCCTGTTAGAAATGGGGTCTTTGGTTGGCAGTCAGGTTACCCCTGTCCAAGCAAGGACCCTCACTCAGGGTAAGTTACACACAATCCAAATCATCCTGTGCCCACCCTCTTGTAGCTTGGCTTAACTAAGAAGGCAATGTGTAAAGTATTTGCGCAATAAATCATACAATAACACAATATAGCACCACAAAAATACACCACACAGTGTTTAGAAAAATATATAATATTTATCTGGATATTTGCAGGTCAAAACGATCAAAGATGCAATAAGTAAATGTAGAGATATCACTGAAACGTGATATACACTGTAAAGTGTCTTCAGTCTTTTTAAAGCAAACAAAGGCCCTCATTACAACCTTGGTGGTTGCTGTTAAAGCAGCGGTAATACCGCCAACAGGCCGGCGGAAAGAAAATGGGATTACGACTGTGGCAGAAAATGCCAACATAGACAGCCACTTTAACACTTCGACCGCCACTGCGGTAGAAACAAACAGCGCGGCGGACACCGCCAACAGACAGGCGGGAGACAAAGTACCGCCCACTGTATCCACCACCTTTTCCAGGGCGGAAACAACACTATCAAAAGCACGATGGAAGCAGTACACAGAAGGGAAAACACTCACCTCTCGACACCCAACAAGGAACCAGGACGCCATGGAGCCCGAACTTCATGTGTTACCCAAGTTGGTTTACCTCCTCTTCTACCAGGGGTATGAACGGCGGTGGCAGCGACCACAGTGAGTACTGCACCTACAACACAGGGGAGGGGGGGAGGAAAGAGAGTGACACACACACGCAACACTCAACACCCCCACTCTCACCCTCACAGACAACAACATACAAAAAAATACATGCAGCAACATTACATATACACCCCCACCCCCTGGAAGAACGCAAGGACAAAAGGAAATGATTGTAACGATTGTAATCATTAAAAATCCATTAGTCAAAAGTCAAAATTCAGTACATACAAAAATGCACACCAACAACACAAGTCCGGAGAGTGTACTAATCATTGTCCGTGGACCACTGGGCCCAAAATGCATGGGCGAGGCCCACACATGATACCTGACTGGAAACGAAGAGAACACTGCTGGGGCATCAGATCGAAAATATACAGGCACCTCAGGGGGAGCAGGAGGGGGGCACCTCAGCCTGATGAACACCCAACGCCACTGCTGCACGAAGGGGCTCCATGCCCATTGATGTATCCTGGGGAGTGCAAAGCCACAGTCTCTCAAGTGGATAACAGTCTCCACTGGTTCTGGAGGGGGCTTTGTGCCCAGAGTGCTTCATCCTGCCAAGGACAGAGGTAGTGGATGTGATACTCCACTGCTTCTGGAGGGTGCTTTGTGCCCAGAGTGCTTCATTCTGCCAAGGACTGGGGTAGTGGATGTGATACTCCACTGGTTCTGGAGGGGGCTTTGTGCCCAGAGTGCTTCATCCTGCCAAGGACTGAGGTAGTGGATGTATCTCTCCACTGGTTCTGGAGGAGGCTTTGTGCCCAGAGTGCTTCATCCTGCCAAGGACAGAAGTAGTGGATGTATCTCTCCACTGGTTCTGGAGGGGGCTTTGTGCCCAGAGTGCTTCATCCTGCCAAGGACTGAGGTAGTGGATGTATCTCTCCAATGGTTCTGGAGGGGCATTTGTGCCCGGAGTGCTCCACGTGTAGTGTGGCCGGTACAATTCCCTCACCTGGGTGTGCGTGCCACGAGATTGGCGAGGTTCAGGTAGCGTGATACGCCATGGAGGCAGCGGCATACCCCACACTGCTACGGCTGCGCCTTCCACCTGCAGGTGCAAACAGTGATTGAATAAATGCCTGAAGGAAGCTGGCCAGGGTCCAGGAACTCTGCTCCAGCCTCAGACGACTGACCACTGGGGATGGTAGCCATGTCAGCGGTGGTGCCTGTGTCCGAGGACGCCGCGGGACCGGTGGTGGTGGTGCTTGCGGCGGTGTCTGTTGTGGTGGTGCTGGCGGTGGTGCTGGCGGTGGTGCATGGGTCAGCACCTGCTGAGGGACACAGCAGGACGTCTCCTGCAGCCTTGGACGGCTGCCCACTGGTAAAGAGGCTGGGGACTGTCGCTGAGGCTGTAGACATGCTGGGGGTGGTGAAGGTGGCGGTGCTTGCGGCGGTGTCTGTCGCGGCAGTGCTTGCGGTGGTGCTTGCGGCGGTGCATGGGTCAGCACCTGCTGAGGGACACAGCAGGACGTCTCCTGCAGCCTTGGACAGCTGCCCACTGGCAAAGAAGCTGGGGTCTGTCATTAAGGCTGTAGACGTGCCGGGAGCGGTGCAGGTGGCGGTGCAGGTGGTGGTTGTGGTGGCGGGGCAGCTAGCGGTGTTCACAGCCGTACAGGTTGGTGTGGTCATGGAGAGAAAGTGTGACACTGGTCCCTCAGTCGGTGCCACCATGCCCTCTCCTGACCTGCTCTTCAGCTTTTGGCCCTTCCCCAGCTTTGATGGTGCTGCAGTTGTCTTGCCACTATCCCCTTAGTTTTTTGCTGAGCCCTTGGTAGCTGGTACTTTTGGCTTCTCCCTCTTGGATGTGGGCACCTTTTTCACCTTGGCAAGTGGCGGAATGTCCTTGCCCTCGCTACGTGGCACACTGGCAGCCCTGATGGGTGGCGCACTCAATGACCCCGCAGTAGCTGGCACCACTGTGCCTGGGGATGTGGTGGCTGAGGTGCTGGGCTGGGACCTGGAAAGCCTGGCCTGAGGGGAAGGACGGAGGGGGGAGATGAAGGGAAGAGGTCAAGGTTTGCCAGGAAAAGTTTTTCAGACACACCGGGACGGGAAGATGGAGGCAGTTTGGGAGTGGAGGTAGAGGTAGTGGTTGTAGGAGGTGTACGTCTGCTGAAGTTGGGTGAAGGTGCATGGGCCGGAGGCTGTTGTGAGGTGGATGGCTGTTGGGCGGGTGTGTGCCTGCGTTTGTGTACTTTGGGAGGAAGGCTCACTGACACACTGAGAGAGGACACTGTGGATGTGTGATTGGAAGTGGGGGTGGTGAGTGCACTGAGCAGTGTGTGGTGATGGGCGTGCTGGTGATGGAGGCAGTGGCTGAGGATGTAGTGTATGCAGGTGTGAGTGGAGAGGAGACTGGGATGGATGGGGAGGATGTGGAGGAGGGGGACACAGTGGAGGCAGTGGATGTTGCTGTGTCTGCATGGGGATGGTGCTTGTGTGAGTGCCTGTGGGATGTATGGTGCTTATGTTTGCCAGTCCACTCTTGTGTGTTGATGAGTGTGCATGCTGGCCTGATGGAGTGCTTGGGATAGGCTGAGGTACAGGGGTTGGGTCTGGGTGGATGGAGTTGGAGGGGGGAGGCTGGACACAGGGACAATGGCTACCATCAGTGTTGAGGCCAGAGCCTGAAATGCTCTCTGTTGGGCTGCCTGGCCAGAATGAATGCCCTCCATGTATGCATTTGTTTGTTGCAAATGCCTCTCTACACCTTGGATGGCATTAACAATGGTAAATTGCCCAACAGTGAGGGATCTCAGGAGGTCAATAGCCTCCTCACTGAGGGCAGCAGGGCTGACTTAGGCAGGGCCTGAGGTGCCTGGGGAGAAGGAGATGCCCACCCTCCTGGGTGAGCGGGCACGGGACATACGCTGAGGTGCTGATGGGAGGGCGGTGCTGGTACGGGGGTGGCGGCTGTACCTGTTGATGCGGTGGGCACAGAGGTGCCCGCCACCGCAAGGGAGCTCCCATCAGAGGAGGAGTCGCTGTCACTGCTGTCTGCTCCTGCTGTGGAGCTCCCCTCGCCCTCCGTCCCACTGGTGGCTTCAGACTCTGTTGTTTCGCCCTCCAGGGCCAAGTGGGTTGCAGCTCCCTCCTGCTCCGGTGCCAATGCTCCTCCGCCTGATGATGATGCTATTGCACACAAGAACAGGGAGACCACAAAAAGGGGGGGAAAGACAGAAGAAAGAAATGTTCCGTGCATGCAACACCACTACCGTCCGACACAACACACAGGGAGCAGCCCTCTGCACTGTGCCATGCACTGACAGTTCCTAGAAATTTCAGCTGACTATGGGGTACGAGGCCTAAGACCAATTGCTGCACACCTGGAAGTCACAGGAGCCTGACTAGGTGTAGATGGCTATTACCACTGGTGGGGTTGGGGTGCCGCACAACCCTGCCTCACAAGGGACCTTGCCTACCAAGTTTGCCGTGGCCTAGGGGAACCCACTGCCCACCTCCCCCACCCAGACACCTTGTAATGCGTGCAGAGTCAGCTGAATGAGAGTGTACTCACCCCCTTGTGGCTGCTGTGATGCCCTTAAGCGCCCATACAACTCCGGATAGGCCACCGCCAGGATCCAGAACATCAAGGGGGTCCTGTTGCGACGGGCACCCCTCCCACGTTGGGAGGCCATCCCCAGCTGCTGTCTTCTTGCTCCAGTGGTGCAGGTCCTCCCATCTTTTACGGCAGTGGGTGCTCTGTCGGTGGTAGACCCCCAGGGTCCGTACATCCTTGGCGATGGCACGACAAATACCCTTCTTCTGGTGGGCGCTGACCTAGAGGAATGGTACAGGGGGAAAGGAAATTACTGACCTGTCCGGACCAACATGCTCATTGCCCCCCAGTTCCCACCCTTGCCCTGACACACATACACTGCCGATCCGCACATGCAGGCCTCAGCCCCCCATGTATCTTCCATCCACACCACTCTAAACCGGCATTGCCCATGCAGCATGCTCACAGTGTACTCACCTGTTTGTCTGCAGGACCGTACAGTTGTGTGTACTGGGGGAGGACCCCATCCACTAGTTTCTCCAACTCCTCCGAAGTGAAGGCAGGAGCCCTTTCCCCAGACACAGGAGCCATCGTCGCTTCCAGACACAGGTCACGGCAGCACTTGCAGTGTAGGTCCTCTCCTGTTGAAGGTCAGGTATCAAGTGAGTGAACAGACAGAAAATGGCGGTCACGTCCGTGGCGGTGCGTACATCGTCATTTGCTCCTGGGACCCATAGGGCCCAATGTTAACCAATGCAGAATTGCGCAGCGCTCTTCGACCGCCCACCGAGACGGTGTAGAATGACAGCGCAGTTACCTCATATCCTCTTGTCTCACCTTACAGGTCAGGCAGCCTCCATTTCATGAGGCCACATGGGATGGATGTTAACTGCGTCACACCTATCTAGGCCGGGAATATAGACAGATACCGGCACATTGAGAATTAATAACGTTTCTGCAAATAACACATTGTGATACCTGAGTGTTGGATGACTCTCTGCTCACTGTTCTCCTCCATAGGGCACGTCCCTTGGGGCAGGTGATGAGATGGCGGCATCCTCCAGTGTACAGACCCCTGGTGGACCTGTCGACAATGGAAGAGAGACACATCCTAGTCACATACAGACTTGATCGTGCAACAATCCAGGAACTGTGTGCCCAGTTGGAGCCGGACCTGATGTCAGCTATCCACCATCCCACAGGAATCCCCCCTCTAGTGCAGGTCCTGTCTGTACTCCATTTCCTGGCCAGTGGGTCTTTTCAAACAACAGTGGCCATGGCATCAGGGATGTCCCAGCCAATGTTCTCTAACATGTTGTCCAGAGTGTTTTCTGCCCTGCTGAAACACATGCGCAGCTACATCGTGTTCCCTCAGGTGGAGGATTTGCCAACAGTGAAAGGTTACTTTTATGCCCTGGGACATATCCCCAACATCATTGGTGCCATTGATGGTACATATGTGGCATTTGTCCCCTCCCCCCTGCAGGAATGAACAGGTGTACAGAAACCGGAAGAGCTACCATTCTGTGAATGTGCAGATGGTGTGTTTGGCAGACCAGTACATCTCCCATGTGAATGCCAAGTATCCTGGCTCAGTCCATGATGCTTACATTTTGAGGAATAGCAGCATCCCTTATGTGATGGGCCAACTCCAGAGGCACCGTGTGTGGCTAATAGGTGAGCCTAAAGTCCCCACACAGTTTCATTTGCTGTCTGGGTATGGGGCTGTACCTAAGGGTTAGTGTGAGTCTAACAGTTGTCCCTCGACATTTGCAGGTGACTCTGGTTACCCCAACCTGTCATGGCTACTGACCCCAGTGAGGAATCCCAGGACAAGGGCAGAGGAACGCTACAATGAGGCACATGGGCGAACTAGGAGGGTGATCGAACGCACCTTCGGCCTCCTGAAGGCCAGATTCCGGTGCCTCCATCTGACCGGTGGCTCCCTACACTGCTCACCGAAGAAGGTGTGCCAGATAATCGTGGCCTGCTGTATACTGCACAACATGGCTTTGCGACGCCAGGTGCCTTTTCTGCAGGAGTATGGGCCAGATGTTAGTCTTGTGGCAGCTGTGGAGCCTGTGGACAGTGAAGAAGAGGAGGCAGAAGAAGAAGATATCGACAACCGAAACAACATTATCATGCAGTACTTCCAGTGAGACACAGGTAAGAAGATGTCACTGCTTCCCACATCTCATTCTATTGTTTTAACTAGCATAAGTGTATCATTTTCATGTAGTGTATGGACCCTGGCTTGTCACTTTGACTTTCCATTTCACATATCTGCGTCCCACTTTGTGCCCTCTGCTATGTTTACTGCTGGCCTACAGCTGTGTTACATTGGTATCTGAACAATTAAATTCATAGTTATTGCAATTACACATTTGTGAAAGCACAGACTGACTCCAGATTGTTTTGTGATTTAAGTGTATTTATTCCTGTGCTAATAAATGGAGGGGGTTGTAAAATGGGCTGGGGGGATGGTGGAGGAATGTCCATGGCAGAGTCCAGTCTATTTGTTTCACAGGTGCATTGTCCAAAGGGGCATAGGACGTGCAGCAATGACAGTTTAAGGATGGACAGGGTGACATAGTGGGACAGAAGGGGGACATTCAGGTGGGTCTCATATCCTGGCAGGGGTCTTGGCAATGTTTTCCTGTCTTGTTCCTGGATCTCAGGGACCATTTGTGGGGTGGTTCTCCATCTGCAGGGGGTGAGGTGCTGGTGTCCTGTTGTTCCTGTGGTGGTGCCTCCTGCCCATTAGCGCCGGCAGAGGTGGAGGGCTGTTCATCATCCAAGCTAGTGTCAGGGGCCCCTTGTTGTGCCACTGTGTCCTTCCTGGTGTTGAGAAGGTCTGCCAGCACTCCTACAATGGTGACCAGGGTGGTGTTAATGGACTTCAAGTCCTCCCTGATCCCAAAGTAGTGTTCCTCCTGCAGCCGCTGGGTCTCCTGAAACTTGGTCAGTACCGTTGCCATTGTCTCCTGGGAATGATGGTAAGCTCCCATGATGTTGGAGAGTGCCTCATGGAGAGTGGGTTCCCTGGGCCTGTCCTCCCCCTGTCGCACAGCAGTGCTTCCAGTTTCCCCTGTTATCCTGTGCCTCTGTCGCCTGAACCGTGTGCCCACTGCTACTGCCCCCAGGTCCCTGATTTTCTTGGGTTGGTGGGTTTGCCTGTAGTGGTGGACACACTGCTGATTGACCTGTCGTGGGGACAGAGGGATGGGCCCGCTGGGTGGGTGTTGTGCTGGTGTTTCCTGAGGGGGGAGGCTCTGTGGTGGCTTGTGACAGTGTCAGGGGAACCGACTGTCCCGAGGTCCCAGATGGGCCGGGCTGGTCATCTTGATCCAGGCGTGCAGATCTGCTGTCATCACTGTGGGCCTCTTCTGTGGGGGGACTGGATATGTCTGGCACCTCCTGTCCGGTGATGTTGGGTAGAGGTCCTGTTGGGGTGTAAATGCATAATTATTGTATCTGTGTTTGCCATCATGTGCAATGGGTAGTTGACCCTCTACTCCAGTGCTTGCATTATTGGCTTGGTCCTTGTGTGATTGGTGATTTTGGGCCATGAGTGAGTCTCTGTAGTGGACATACTTGGGTGATGGGTGTCCATGCATTGGTGTTACATGCAGGGCTTGGTTTTGGGATGTGTGGGTTGTGTTGGTGGGGTATCTGTGGGTTGTTGGGGTGATGGGTGTGAGGGTAAAGGTGGAAGTATGTGATGGCATGCAGGTGGGGTGGGGGGTATAAGATAATAAAGACTTGCCTTACCAGAGTCCAGTCCTCCTGCTTCTCCTGCGAGGCCCTCAGGATGCAGTATTGCCAAGACTTGCTTCTCCCATGTTGTTAGTTGTGGGGGAGGAGGTGGGCGTCCACCGCCAGTCCTCTGTACAGCAATCTGGTGTCTGGAGACCACAGAACACACCTTCCCCCATTGGTCGTTCCACCTCTTTCTGATGTCATCCCGTGTTTTTGGATGCTGTCCCACTGCGTTGACCCTGTCAACAATTCTGCGCCATAGCTCCATCTTCCTAGCAATGGAGGTCTGCTGCACCTGTGATCCGAATAGCTGTGGCTCTACCCAGATGATTTCCTCCACCATGACTCTGAGCTCCTCCTCAGAAAACCTGGGGTGTCGTTGAGGTGCCATGATGTGGTGTGGGTGATGTGTGAGGTGGTGTCTGTTGTGATGTGTGAGTGGGTGTGTTGGTGTGTGTTGTTTGAGGTGTGTGGATGTTGTGTAAGTGATGGTGTTGTGTGTCTGTGGTTGCTGGTGTTGTTTTAGGTAGTGTCTCTCTCTCTGGCCTGCTTTCAAATTTCTGGTAGTAAGGGTTTGTGGGTAATGTTGGTGTGTGCTTTATTTTGGATTGGGTGTGTGGGTGTAGTGTGTGTAGTATGTGTATCAGGTGTGTGTATTTCGAATTGTCCAATGTGGTTGTGTTTTTTCTATGTGTGTGTATTTTGAGCGCAGCGGTGTGTACCGCCAATGGATTACCACGGTTGAAAGACCGCAGCGTTGATTCGTCGGTCGTGATAGTGTGGGCGTATTCCTGTTGGCATGACGGTGTCAGTTTTGTTATCGCCAGTTTATCACTGACTTTTGGTGGATTTGTGTGGGTGTCTGTATTGTGGCGGATTCTGGTCTGTGTGTCATAATACCAGTAGCGGAATTCCGCATCCGCAGCGGTATGTTGGCGGTCTTCTGCACGGCGGTAAGCGGGATTTACCGCCAGGGTTGTAATGAGGTCCAAAGTCTCTTTTAAGCACAAAGTACCTGGTTTGCGTAAAAAATCTCCGCAATGGGCCGCAGAGGAGAAGAAGCGTGGAAACAAAGGAGGTGTGCGCCGATTTCTCGGGCCGCACGCGGTGATGCATGGTTTAGGTCCACGCAGGGACGGCTGTGCGTCGATTTCCGGCACTCGGTCATGGATCCTCTTCAGGTTGTGTTTTTTTTTCGACGCCCTGGGGTCTGTGCGTGGAGTCCTGGGCTTGTGGAGCGAATTCACAAGCGCTGCGTCGTTCCAGTTCCGCGTGCAGTGAATTTTTCACCGCGGGGCAGGCTGTGTGTCATTTTTAGCAAGCTGAGCATCGAATTTTCACTGCACAAGGAGTCCAGTTGCAAGAGAGAAGTCTTTTTGGTCCTGAGACTTCAGGGAACAGGAGGCAAGCTCTATCCAAGTCCCTGGAGAGCACTTCTTCACCACAGCCAGGGAGCAGCAAGGCAGCAGGGAAACACCAAGGCAGCAGTCCTTCACAGAAAGCAGTCAGGTGAGTCCTTTGGGCAGCCAGGAAGTTCTTCTTGGCAGGATGCAGGTTCTGGTTACAAGTTTCTTCTCCAGGAAGTGTCTGAGTTGGAAGGGGCAGAGGCCCTGTTTATATACCCAAATGTGTCTTTGAAGTGGGAAAGACTTCAAAGAGTGGCTTAGAAGCGCACCAGCTCCCCTTTCAGTTCAATCCTGTCTGCAGGGTCCCAGTAGGGGGTGTGGCAGTCCTTTATGTGAGAGCAGGCCCTCCACCCACCCAGCCAAGGAAGACCCATTCAAAATGCAGATGTATGCAAGTGAGGCTGAGTATCCTGTGTTTGAGGTGTGTCTGAGTGAATGCATAAGGAGCTGTCAACTAAACACAGCCAGACATGGATTATAAGGCACAGAAAGATTTAAGTGCAGAGAAATGCTCACTTTCTAAAAGTGACATTTCTAAAATAGTAATATTAAATCCAACTTCACCAGTCAGCAGGATTTTATATCACCATTCTGGCCATACTAAATATGACCTTCCTACTCCTTTCAGATCAGCAGCTACCACTCAGACAATATATGAGGACACCCCCAATGTTAGCCTATGAAGGGAGCAGGCCTCACAACAGTGTAAAAACAAATTTGGGAGTTTTACACTACCAGGACATGTAAACTACATAGGTACATGTCCTGCCCTTTGCCTACACAGCACCCTGCCCTATGGGTTACCTAGGGCATACCTTAAGGTGTGTTACATGTAGAAAAAGGGGCGTTTTAGGCTTGGCAAGTACTTTTAAATGCCAAGTCGAATTGGCAGTGAAACTGCACACACATGCCTTGTAACGGCAGGCCTGAGACACGGTTAAGGGGCTACTTAAGTGGGTGACACAACCAGTGCTGCAGGCCCACTAGTAGCATTTAATCTACAGGCCCTAGGTACATATAGTGCACAGTACTAGGGACTTATAAGTAAATTAAATAGTCCATTTGGGTATGATCAAATGGTACCATGTTTAAAGGGAGAGAGCATATGCACTTTAGCACTGGTTAGCAGTGGTAAAGTGTGCAGAGTCTAAAAACGAGCAAAAACAGTGTCCAAAAAGTGGAGGGAGGCAGGCAAAAAGTTAGGGGTGACCACCCTAAGGCTGTCAGGTCTAACATGTGTGCCCCCCAGCTGAAAGTGGGGAGAGCTACCCATCCTCTTGGTAGCTCTCATTGCTAAGGCGGAAGTATCTGGAGAGACCATCAGCATTGGCATGGTCAATCCCCGGGCGATGCTCCACAGTAAAGTCCATCCCCTGTAGGGAAATGGGCCACCTCAAGAGTTTTGGATTCTCACCCCTCATCTGCATGAGCCATCTGAGGGGCCTGTGGTCTGTCTCAACCCGGAAGTGAGTTCCAAACAGGTAGGATCTTAACTTCTTCAGTGCCCAGACCACAGCAAATGCTTCTCTCTCAATAGCACTCCACCTCTGTTCCGGTGGTAATAGCCTTCTGCTAATAAAGGCTACTGGTTGGTCTGGAGCCCCCCTCATTTAGCTGTGCTAGAACAGCCCCTATGCCATGCTCTAAAGCGTCTGTCTGCACAATAAATTCCTGGGAGTAGTCAGGGGCCTTGAGCACGGGGCTGTGCACATGGCTTCCTTCAGAGAATCAAAGGCTTTCAGACAAGCTTCTGTCCAATTCACCAACCTAGGTTGTTTCTTGGAAGTGAGTTCTGTCAAGGGTGACACAATGGTACCATAGCCCTTGACGAATGTTGGGTAGTATCCAGTGAGGCCTAAAAAGGCTCTCACTTCAGTCTGTGTTCTAGGTGGTTGCCAGGCCTTGATAGTTTAAATCTTGGCCTGGAGTGGCTGCACATTACTACCTAGGTGTCCCAAGTACACCACGGAACACTGCCCAATCTGGCAGCTACTAGCCTTGATGATCAGGCCTGCCTGTTGCAGAGCCTGAAGCACCTCCTTGAGGTGGACCAGGTGTTCCTCCCAGCTGGAACTGTAGACAGCTTTGTCATCCAGGTAGGCTGCACAGTAGGCATCCTTGCTTGCTAGGACCCCGTTAACCAACCGTTAGAAGGCAGCAGGGGCATTTTTCAACCCAAATGGCATCACCCGGAACTGGTAATGGCCATCAGGTGCTGAAAATGCTGATCTCTCTTTGGCCCCCTCAGTCAGGGCGATCTGCCAGTACCCTGAAGTAAGATCAAATGTACTCAGGAACCTGGCAGCGCCTAGTCTGTCAACGAGCTCATCAGCTCGGGGGATGGGGTGTGCATCAGTCTGTGTGACTGAGTCCACACAGAACCTGAGTTCTGGCTTCGCACCGGGGGGCAGCAGCCTTAGGAACCAGCACAACATGGCTGGCCCATCAAGGAGCATAAAGGGGAGGCCACTTACCTAGTGGACCTCAAGACCAATAGGCACCCCGTAAGGGTCCTCCTTCACAACAGGCTCAAACCTCACTTTCAGAGGTCTGAGATCAGTATGCTCCTGGTCACAGATGAGGGCATGGAAGAGGAGAGTGAACCTCTTCCCGACCTCCTCTCTGCCAAAGAAGGTGATGGGTCAGTGGAGGGTGTCATTCTCTCTGACTCCCTGACTCTATACCAGAGAGGAGACTGCTATGAGCTTTTAGAGCAGTTCTCCTCCCTGTTCTCCCTTACTCCTGGACTGACCCACCTATGTGTTCATGACATTGACACGGGTGACAGTCGCCCCTGTGAAGAACAAAATTTACAGGTTATCGGATAAGGTGAAGGCCAGCATCAAGGAGGAGGTCTCCAAGATGTTGACTTTAGGGGTTATTGAGAAATCCAGTAGTCCCTCAGCTTCAATCTGTTTGGCTGCTCTTTCAGCCTCAGCTTGCTTGGCTTCTCTCTCTGTCCTCCTTTCCTCCTGTTGAGCCTCAATTTTTAGCCCTGCCATTTGCAACTGAAACTCTCTCTCTCCTCTCTCCTTTCCTCTGCGGTCAGGCTTTGATCAGAGACACTGCTCCCTGGTTCGACAGGGGGCACAGTTGCAGTGGTAACATCCACTGATGGCAACAAATCCTCTGGGGGGGCATCTTCTAGCTCCTCCTCCTCAGCATTCTCCTCTGAATGGGCTTCTGCCCAGGCCCTCAGCGCCTTTTGAAATTCCTACTTTCTGGAGGTACCTTGGGTGGGTACTCTCATATCCCTGCAGAACCCTTTCAGCTGTTTGACAGTGTATGTCTCCAACAGGGCAAGGTCAAAATCTCCTGCTTGAGACCCAGCCTGAGACATGTTGAGTGAGGAGTTTGGTCAAAAAATTGATAAGAAAAACGAAATTGCAGAAAAAAGATAAACATCAAGTTGACCTTCAACTGTGGGTAGGTAGTGAAATACTTAGGTACTGTATGTCACTGCACAAATACAAGTCCTATCCTCACCGCTGATCACATATGCTAGAAATGGGGTCTTTGGTTGGCAGTCAGGTTACCCCCTGTCCAAGCAAGTACCCTCACTCTAGTCAGAGTAAGTCACACACAATCCAAATTATGCTGTGTCCACCCTCTGGTAGTTTGGCACTGAGCAGTCAGGCTTAATTTAGAAGGCAATGTGTAAATATTTGTGCAATAAATCATACAATAACACAATATAGCACCAGAAAAATACACCACACAGTAGTGGTCATTACAACCTTGGCGGTCTTTTAACAAGACCGCCGAGTGACCGCCGTGCGGAAGACCGCCAGTAGTGGTGGTTTGCCGCTCGGCGTATTATGACTGTTGGCTGCTCTCCGTCCTTTTTAGGACGGAGAGCCGCCAACAGCCATACTGGCGGGCGGCGGGGAAGTGGAGGTTGCTCCACCTCCACTGCCTCACCAACAGAACACCGCCCAGCGAATCACGTCCTGTGATTCGGCGCGGCAGTGTTCTGTTGGCGGTGTGGTGTCGGTGGAGCAGCCCCCATGGCTCCCGTCCCCTTCCGGAGGATCGACGGAACAGGTAAGTCGATCGTCCGTTAGGGGAGGGGGGTGGGGAGGTGTTCTGTGTTGTGTGGGTGTGCTTCTGTGTATGTAGAGGGGGTGTGTGAGTGCGTGTATGTTTGCGGGGGTGTTGCATGTTGTGGGAATGAGTGCGTGTATGTCTGTATGTATGTCTATATGGATGTGTGCATGTATGTTTGTATATGGGTGTGCGTGTCTGGCTGAGTGTGTGGATGTAAGCATGTATGTCGGTGTGTGTGCATGTTGGTGGTGCCTGCGTGCGTGTCATGTGTGTGTGAGTTATGTGATGTTGGGGGTCGGGGTGGGGAGGGGGGCCCTGCCACCTTTGGGGGGTGGCAGGGGTGGTGGGGGGTGTAGGGGAGGGAGTCGGGGTGGGGATGGTGGTGGGGGCGGGGGAGACCCCTATCAGTGCCAGGGAAGGAATTCCCTGGCACTGATAGTGCTTACCGCCATGGATTTCATGGCGGTTCTTACCGCAGGAAATCCACGGCGGTAAGCCGGGTCAAAATACCGGCAGTGGTATTGTGACGGCCGCAGGGCTGGAGACCCAGGTCTCCAGCCCGGCGGTCGTCTCCGCCCTGGCGGGCGGAACGGCGAAGCGGCGGATGACCATGGCGGTTACCGCCATGGTCATAATACAAAAAAAAAGACCGCCAGCCTGTTGGCGGTCTTACCGCCGCTTCTCTGCCTTTCGCCAGGGTCATAATGACCCCCAAAGTCTCCTTTAAGCACAAACTACCTGATTTGCATAAAAAATCTCCGCAATGGGTCGCAGAGGAGGAGAAGCGTGGAAACAAATGAGGTGTGCACCGATTTCTCGGGCCTCACACGGTGATGCGTCGTTTAGTTTCCACGCAGGGACGGCTGTGCGCCGAGTTCCGGCGCTCGGGCGTGGATCCTCTTCGGGTTGCGGGGTTTTCCGATGCCCCGGGTCTGTGCGTGGAGTCCTGGGCATGTGGAGCAAAGTCACAAGCGTTGCGTCGTTCCGGTTCAGCGTGCAGTGAATTTTTCACCGTGGGGCAGGCTGTGCGTCATTTTTAGCAAGCTGAGCGTCGAATTTTCGCCACACAAGGAGTCCAGTTGCAAGAGAGAAGTCTTTTTGGTCCTGAGACTTCAGGGAACAGGAGGCAAGCTCTATCCAAGCCCTTGGAGAGCACTTCTTCACCACAGCCAGGGAGCAGCAAGGCAGCAGGGCAACAGCAAGGCAGCAGTCCTTCACAGAAAGCAGTCAGGTGAGACCTTTGGGCAGAAAGGCACTTCTTCTTGGCAGGATGTAGGTTCTGGTTACAAGTTTCTTCTCCAGGAAGTGTCTGAGTTGGAAGGGGCAGAGGTCCTGTTTATATACCCAAATGTGCCTTTGAAGTGGGGGAGACTTTAAAGAGTGGTTTAGAAGTGCACCAGGTCCCCTTCGAGTTCAATCCTGTCTGCCAGGGTCCCAGTAGGGGCTGTGGCAGTCCTTTGTGTGAGAGCAGGCCCTCCACCCTCAAATCCCAGGAAGACCCATTCAAAATACGGATGTATGCAAGTGAGGCTGAGTATCCTGTGTTTTAGGTGTGTCTGAGTGAATGCACAAGGAGATGTCAACTAAACCCAGCCAGACGTGGATTGTAAGGCACAGAAAGATTTAAGTGCAGAGAAATGCTCACTTTCTAAAAGTGACATTTCTAAAATAGTAATATCAAATCCAACATCACCAGTCAGCAGGATTTTATATCACCATTCTGGCCATACTAAATATGACTTTCCTGCTCCTTTCAGATTAGCAGCTACAACTCAAACAATATATGAGGACACCCCTAATGTTAGCCTATGAAGGGAGCAGGCCTCACAGCAGTGTAAAAACGAATTTGGGAGTTTTCACTACCAGGACATGTAAACTACATAGGTACATGTCCTGCCTTTTGCCTACACAGCACCCTGCCCTATGGGTTACCTAGGGCATACCTTAGGGGTGTCTTACATGCAGAAAAAGGGGAGTTTTAGGCTTGGCAAGTACTTTTAAATGCCACGTCGAATTGGCAGTGAAACTGCACACACAGGCCTTGCAATGGCAGGCCTGAGACATGGTTAAGGGGCTACTTAAGTGGGTGGCACAACCAGTGCTGCAGGCCCACTAGTAGCATTTAATCTACAGGCCCTGGATACATATAGTACATAGTACTAGGGACGTATAAGTAAATTAAATAGTCCAATTGGGTATGATCCAATGTCACCATGGTTAAAGGGAGAGCATATGCACTTTAGCACTGGTTAGCAGTGGTAAAATGTGCAGAGTCTAAAAACCAGCAAAAACAGTGTCCAAAAAGTGGAGGGTGGCAGGCAAAATGTTAGGGGTCACCACCCTATGGCTGTCAGGTCTAACATATCCATATCATACTTCAAGTAAGCACTTCTTTCTAATGTATGTAGTCTTGCTTCTTTTGCAATTCCTGCTAACCGTATCTTGCCTTCAATACATGTTCGTGTGGTCAGTGTTTATTCTCTGTTTTCGTTTTATGTCCCAGCTTGTGGGCTTCATCCAGCAGATTTAAGACTGAGTTGGCCATGCCAGTCCTCTGTGTAGCCATCCTAACATTTTTTCATTTGTGAATAACTACAACAGCAACCATTCTCTTATAGAGATATTAGACTACTTTGGCAATAACTGTCAGAAAAGGGCAGTTTTTCGTTTTTTTAGTTTTTAGAATTTTGCTGTGCTTATTCTTAGCTATTTCTTAGGACCCATGGTTTTTGAGCTACAATTCAGGTATGGTTACACTTATTTTGGCTTCTTTTCATAACCCATGTGCTTGGTTTGGTCATGTGCAACTCATAGAGAGTTGCACTAATTAGAGACCATTTGGCATGAGATAGGCCTGTTTTTTGCATTTTTCTAGTGCTAAGTGGGCTGGTTCTGTATAGAGCTTCTACTGATGGAGGACTGTGCTTATTTCAAATTGCAGTAACATACTTGGACATGTTCACAAAGGTTTATATGGTAACTAGATGGTTCTATGTTAGTTACCATATGATGATATATTCATAGAATACTGAATACATCATCACTGGAATGTGTAAAGGGGTCAGTTGATAGCTAACTCAGGTGGAGGAAGGCAATAAATCTGCTGGCTTGGATGGGGTTAATGTATTTGGACATAAAATAAAGGAATTTGTTGTCAACTGATGTCAACCTGTGTTGATGACACTTCCACAGTGTACATTCTCCTTCCCGCTTTAACACATCCAATTTGAACTGACATGGGGCAAAGGGGAAATGACCATGTGAATGAAGGAATAAAAAAATACAAGAGTGGTAAATTCTGGAACCCAACTGCAGTTTCAAATCACAATGAAGTTATAACTGTCAGAATAGAATTATATGTGTATGCCACCATGTATTGAAACTGTGATCTCTGCAGTTATAAAATGAGCAAACCCCTCTCTACTACTGCAGGGCAACCCAGCAAAAATGTGAATGCCCTTACTTGAATATTATATTTTTCTGCTTTTTGTGATAAAATTGTGTGGAACCATAAAATCAAAGCATGATTTATGCTGTTTGTATACTTAGGTCCTGATTCCAAGTTGATCAGTCTTTTCTAAACCTTGTAAAGGGCGAACATTTGAGTTGGGTGTTGTTAGAAATGGGGTCTTTGGTAGGCAGTCAGGTTCCCCCCTGTCCAAGCAAGGACCCTCACTCTAGTCAGGGTAAAGGAGAATGACACTCAGTTAACCCCTGCTCACTCCCTTGGTAGCTTGGCACGAGCAGATAGGCTTAACTTCAGAATAATGTGTAAAGTATTTGTACCAACACACACAGTATTACAGTGAAAACACTACAAAATGGACAACACACCAGATTAGAAAAATAGGGAATATTTATCTAAATCAAACAAGACCACAATGACAAAATTCCAACATACACATGTCAAGATATGAATTTTCAAAAGAACAAGAGTCTTAATCCTTAGAAAACAGTGAGAATGCTGTTGTGACACAACATACCTGGTTAGTGTCAGAAATAAAGCCGCATGGGCGAGCGTGTGGCGGAAAAGTCAGAGATGCATCGATTCCTTACTCGCAAGTGAGGCCATGAGACGTTTCCTTCTCCGGTCAGGTCAGCGATGCGTTGTTTTTCTCCCTCGCAAGAGAGCGATGCGTCGATTTCCGGATGGGGCCCCTCAGATCCGCACAGAGTCAGGTTGACTTGGACGCCCAGGGACGATGCATGGAAAATCCGGTCACACAGTGGTAGAAAACCACGCTGCGTGGGGTTTGCGTTATTATTAGCCTCCGTAAGCGGGTGTTGCACGTCGTTTCTCCAGCCACAATGCATCGATCTCCCAGCCACAATGCAGGAGGAGCATGGATTTAAGCCGCGAAGCGGGCGGCGCGTCATTTATCGGCCACGTTACAGGAAGGTGTGTCGAAATTTTCCCGCATGGCATTCTGTGCATGGATTTTCAAATCGTGTCGGTCAGCTTCACCTCTCAAAGGCCCAGGGACTGGATAGGGCACCACTTGATATGGCAGGAGTCTCAGCTGAGAGTCCAGGTGCTGGCAGGGGAAGTCTTTGACGGCCCTGAGACTTCAAAAACAGAAGGCAAGCTCAGTTCAAGCCCTTGGAGATTCTTCTCAAGCAGGAATGCACAACAAAGTACAGTCTTTGTCCCCTGTCACAGGCAGAGGCAGCAACTGCAGATAGCCCAATAAAGTACAGTCACAGGCAGGGGCAGCACTTCTCCTCAGCTCTTCAGCTCTGCTCCTATGCAGAGGTTCCTCTTGTATCCATAAGGGGTCTAATTTTCAGGGATTTTGGGTCCAAAAATTATACTCCTTTTTGCCTTTGAAGTAGGCAAACTTCAGAGGAACATCTCTCTTACTTGTAAGATCCTGCCTTGCCCAGGCCTGGCCCCAAACACACATCGGGGGGTTGGAGACTGCACTGTGTGATGGAAGGCACAGCCCTTTCAGATGTGAGTGACCACTCCTCCTCTCCCTCCCAGCACAGATGTCTCATCAGGATATGCAGGCTACACCCCAGCTCCCTTTGTGTCACTGTCTGGAGGAGAGGTGCAAACTGCCCAACTGTCAAACTGACCCAGACAGGGAATCCACAAACAGGCAGAGTCACAGAATGGTTTAAGCAAGAAAATGCCTACTGTCTAAAAGTGGCATTTTCAAACACACAATTTAAAAACCAACTTCACTAAAATATCTATTTTTTAAATTGTGAGCTCAGAGACCCTAAACTCTAAATTTCTATCTGCTCTCAAAGGAAATCTACAATTTAATAACATTTAAAGGCAGCCCCCATGTTAACCTATGAAAGAGATAGGCCTTGCAACAGTGAAAACCCAATTGGCAGTATTTCACTGTCAGGACATGTAAAACACATAGGTACTTGTCCCACCATTAACATATACTGCACCCTGCCCATGGGGCTACCTAGAGCCTCCATTACATGTAAAAAATGGAAGTTTTAGGCCTGGCAAGTCGATACACTTGCCAAGTCGAACTGGCAGCTTAAAACTGCACCCATAGACACTGCAGTGACAGGTCTGAGCCATGTTTACAGGGCTGCTTATGTGGCTGGCACAACCATTACTGTAGACCCACTAGTAGCATTTGATTTACAGGCCCTGGGCACTTCTAGTGCACTGTACTAGGGACTTACTAGTAAATCAAATATGTCAATCATGGAAAGCCAATTACACAAACATTTTACATAGGAGCACTTGCACTTTAGCACTGGATAGCAGTGGTAAAGTGCCCAGAGTATCAAAAACAGCAAAAACAGAGTCCAGCACACATCAACAACCTAGGAAACAGAGGCAAAAAGTTAGGGGAGACAACGCCAAGCATGCTAAGCCTAACAGGTGTTATTTTCCCAACCTGGTAGTTACGAAGTATATGAAGTACCTCATAGTTCATTATATTTCAGTGCTTCAAACGTACTGAAACTTACCAAGGTAACTCAAAAATGTATTTACTAGAACATACAGACTATGCTGTGTTAATCACAAACATGTGCATGTTATTCACCTAAAAACTCAGAATAGGTGTAATTATCGCACTTCAAAAATTCTGATCCCCCCAGGGTGTCGAATTTTATCTACTGCAATAAGTAGCACCTACTCCTCCAACACACTTAGATTCAGGGCCATATTGGTCAGTTTACATTATAAAAACTAAGAGGAAACATCACTCTAAAGCAATCCTTCGACTAAGTACATGGCTCACTACCAACATATTGACAAAAATGTATGCTTTGTTTATTTTGTAAAAACAAAGTAAACAGAAAAAAACAAGTGCCAGGGCCCAAATCGTTTTCTAAGAGCCACCAGTGCTGCAGAATGGTAACGATTTGTGATCCAATATCAGGAGTCAGAAAAGCTTTCTAACTTCCAAAATATTATTGTTGCATAGAAAAAAGCATTTTTATGGTAGCAAATGCAGAATTGGATTGTTTGCAACTGCGAAAATGCTTAGTACATATGGTCCTAAGACCTCAAACAGAGGAATAATTGTAAAGCCTCCAGGCACACAGTTGAAGGAATTAAGATTGTTGCTTTGAGTCTTGGTTCTGCACATTTGCAAAAGTACCATTGGCCTCCACATATATTTACCACCAAACACAACATCCCAGTGCATTTCCAAACACTGCCTCCTAGAGTTACAGGAAATATATCACTGGGCCAAAATTTAAAGTTTGTTTCTAGAAAATAAATGTAAACTGCGTAGAAGTCATATTGCACTGTTTTATATTGTTAGAAATAGGGTCCTTGGTTGACAGTCAGGTTACCCCCTGTTCAAGCAAAGACCCTCATTCTAGTCAGGGTAAAAGAGAATCACCCTCAGCTAACCCCTGCTTACCCCCTTGGTAGCTTGGCAGAGCAGTAGGCTTAACCTCAGAGTGCTAGGCGTAAAGTATTTGTACCAACACACACAGTAACTCAATGAAAACACTACAAAATGACACAACACAGGTTTAGAAAAATAGGAAATATTTATCTAAACAAAACAAGACCAAAACGACAAAAATCCACCATACACAAGTCAAGTTATTAATTAAAAATCAAAAAGAGTCTTTAAGTAGTTTTAAAAACACACTAGCGCTGCTAGAGTGAAAATGTACCTGGTGTGCGTCAAAAATAACCCCGCAAGGGCGGGTGTGCGTCGAAAATAACTCAGCACGGCGGTACTCGAGTCAAAAATCCAGCCGCACGATGAGTTGAAGATCCCGCCGCGCAGGTTGCGATCTCCCAGCCTCCGTCAGCGATGCTGCGCGTCGTTTCTCCTGCTCCGTGAGTCGATTCTTCGGTCGCGTTTCCGGCGAGCATCGTTTCTCAGCTGCGGAGCTGGCGGCTCATCGTTTTTCAACCGCAGATCGGATTCGCGTCGATCTTTTCCCCGCACGGCGCTCTGTGCGTGGATTTTCTTGTCCTTAGGCTGCCAGCTTCTCCTTTCAGGGTCCCAGGAACTGGATGGGCACCACAGGGCAGAGTAGGAGTCTCTCCAGAGACTCCAGGTGCTGGCAGAGAGAAGTCTTTGCTGTCCCTGAGACTTCAAACAACAGGAGGCAAGCTCTAGATCAAGCCCTTGGAGATTTCTTCTCAAGATGGAAGGCACACAAAGTCCAGTCTTTGCCCTCTTACTCTGGCAGAAGCAGCACTGCAGGAAAGCTCCACAAAGCACAGTCACAGGCAGGGCAGCACTCCTTCCTCAGCTAACAGCTCTTCTCCAGGCAGAGGTTCCTCTTGGTTCCAGAAGTGTTTCTAAAGTCTGTAGATTTGGGTGCCCTTCTTATACCCATTTTAGTCTTTGAAGTCACCTTTCTTCAAAGGGGACTCACACCTACTTGTGAAATCCTGCCTTGCCCAGGCAAGGCCTCAGACACACACCAAGGGGTTGGAGCCAGCATTGTTAGAGGCAGGCACAGTCCTTTCAGATGAGAGTGACCACTCCACCCCTCCCTCCTAGCAGAGATGGCTAATCAGGAAATGCAGGTTACACCCCAGCTCCCTTTGTGTCACTGTCTGGTGTGAGGTGAAAAACAACCCAACTGTCAAACTGACCCAGACAGGGAATCCACAAACAAGGCAGAGTCACAGAATGGTTTAAGCAAGAAAATGCTCACTTTCTAAAAGTGGCATTTTCAAACGCACAATCGTAAAATCAACTTTACTAAAAGATGTATTTTTAAATTGTGAGCTCAGGGACCCCAAACTCCACATGTCCATCTACTCTCTAGGGGAATCTACGCTTTAATCATATTTAAAGGTAGCCCCCATATTATCCTATGA
The DNA here is from genome assembly GCF_031143425.1 of Pleurodeles waltl. NCBI lineage: Eukaryota > Metazoa > Chordata > Amphibia > Caudata > Salamandridae > Pleurodeles > Pleurodeles waltl. The sequence continues at coordinate 399,264,176 of NC_090442.1, read as the reverse complement.
GAGAGACAGTCCTTGCAACAGTGAAAAACGAATTTAGCAGTATTTCACTGTCAGGACATATAAACCACATTACTACATGTCCTACCTTATCCATACACTGCACCCTGCCCTTGGGGCTACCTAGGGCCTACCTTAGGGGTGCCTTACATGTAAGAAAAGGGAAGGTTTAGGCCTGGCAAGTGGGTACACTTGCCAAGTCGAATTTACAGTGTAAAAATACACACACAGACACTGCAGTGGCAGGTCTGAGACATGATTACAGAGCTACTTATGTGGGTGGCACAACCAGTGCTGCAGGCCCACTAGTAGCATTTGATTTACAGGCCCTGGGCACCTCTAGTGCACTTTACTAGGGACTTAACAGTAAAACAAATATGCCAATCCTGGAGAACCAATTACGTACACATTTTAAACAGGAGCACTTGCACTTTAGCACTGGTTAGCAGTGGTAAAGTGCCCAGAGTAACAAACACAATAAAATCAGAGTCCAGCACACATCAACAACCTGGGGAACAGAGGCAAAAAGTTAAGGGAGACCACGCCAAGGATGAAAAGTCTAACACGTGTCCCCCCCAGCTAAAAGTGGGGAGCAACTACCCAACCTCATGGGAGTTCTCATCACTAAGGCGGAAGAACCTGGACAGACCATCAGCATTGGCGTGCTCTGTACCAGGACGATGTTCCACCGTAAAGTCCATCCCCTGTAGGGAAATGGACCACCTCAACAGTTTTGGATTCTCACCCCTCATCTGCATTAACCATCTGAGGGGCCTGTGGTCGGTCTGAACTCGGAAGTGAGTCCCAAACAAGTAGGGTCTTAGCTTCTTCAGTGCCCAGACCACAGCAAACGCTTTGCGTTCTATGGCACTCCACCTACGTTCCCTGGGTAGTAACCTCCTGCTAATGAAGGCTACGGGTTGATCTAGGCCCTCTTCATTAAGCTGTGAGAGTACTGCTCCAATACCATGCTCTGAGGCGTCTGTTTGCACAACAAACTCCTTGGAGTAGTCAGGTGCCTGCAGCACAGGTGCTGTGCACATGGCAGCCTTCAGGGCATCAAAAGCGTTCTGGCAAGCCTCTGTCCAGATCACTTTCTTGGGTTGCTTCTTGGAAGTCAACTCAGTTAAGGGGGTAACAATGGTACCATATCCCTTAACAAACCTCCGGTAATATCCTGTGAGACCTAAAAAGGCTCTCACTTCAGTCTGGGTCTTGGGAGGCTCCCAAGCCAGAATCGTATCAATCTTAGGCTGTAGGGGTGCCACCTGGCCACTCCCCACCTGGTGTCCTAAGTACACCACAGAACCCTGCCCTATTTGGCACTTGCTCGCCTTAATAGTGAGGCCTGCCTTCTGCAGGGCCTCTAACACTCTCCAGAGGTGTTGCAGGTGTTCCTCCCATGTGGAACTAAACACAGCAATGTCATCCAGGTAGGCGGCACTGAACTCATCCAGTCCTGCCAACACCTGGTTGACCAACCTCTGAAAGGTGGCAGGGGCGTTCTTCATCCCAAAGGGCATCACATTGAAGTGGAAGTGCCCATCTGGGGTAGAGAATGCTGACCTCTCCTTTGCCCCCTCAGTTAAGGCAATCTGCCAGTACCCAGATGTTAAATCAAACGTACTGAGGTACTTGGCAGCTCCTAACCGATCAATGAGATCATCAGCTCGGGGGATGGGGTGTGCGTCAGTCTTGCTGACCGCATTGAGACCCCGGTAGTCCACACAGAACCTAAGTTCTGGAGTGGCACCAGGAGCAGCAGCCTTTGGGACCAAGACCACTGGGCTGGCCCAAGGACTGCTGGAGCGCTCAATAACCCCTAGGGTTAACATTTTGGAGACTTCCTCCTTAATGCAAGCCCTGACCCTGTCAGTCACCCTGTAAACCTTATGTTTAACAGGTGTACTGTCCCCAGTGTCCACATCATGTGTGCACAGGTGTGTGACTCCTGGGATCAGGGAAAACAGCGAGGCGAACTGTCCCAGCACGTGGCGACAGTCCCTCTGCTGTTCCTTAGTCAGGGAGGGGGAGAGGATCACTCCCTCCACAGACCCATCTTTCTCTCCTGCAGACAGGAGGTCAGGAAGAGGCTCACTCTCTTCCTCCACCCTGTCATCTGTCGCTAGGAGCATGGATAGCTCAGTTCGCTCAAAGTGTGGTTTGAGGCGGTTGACATGTAGGACCCTCAAAGGGTTCCTGGGGGATTGCAAGTCTACCAGATAGGTGACCTCGCTCTTTCTTTCCACCACCTCAAAAGGCCCAGTCCACTTATCTTGGAGAGCCCTAGGCTCCACTGGTGCCATGACCCACACTTTTTGTCCAGGCTGAAACTCAACCAGAGTGGCATTCTGGTCGTACCACCGTTTCATATCCTCCTGGCTTGCTTTCAGGTTCTCCTGAGCGAGACTCCTGAAGCGGGCAGTCTGGTTTCTTAGTGCCAGCATGTAGCTAAATACATCCTGGGGTGGTTTACTAGGAGCTTTCTCCAAAGCTTCCTTCACCAGACTGAGCGGTCCCCTCACAGGGTGGCCATAGATGAGCTCAAAGGGGCTAAAGCCAAGTCCCTTTTGAGGCACCACCCTGTAAGCGAACAGAAGGCATGGCAAGAGGACGTCCCACTTACGCCTCAAGGGCTCTGACAGGCCCTGAATCATGCCTTTCAAGGTGCGGTTGAATCTCTCAACCAGACCATTACTTTGGGGGTGGTAAGGGGTGGTGAACTTGTACGTTACCCCACACACCATCCACAGAGACTTCATATAAGTGCATATGAAGTTTGTACCTCTATCAGATACCACCTCCTTGGGGAACCCCATGCGGGTAAAAACCCCCATTAAGGCACGTCCCACCACGGGGGCAGTGACCGTCCGTGCCTGGGCTGCAGCCTGCTGTTGCAGTCCCTCAAGAGTAGGGCACTCCTTCTGCGCTGTGCAGAATGCTTCCCTGGTGGGTCCCCCTTCCTGCTGCCACTGTGACAGCTCAGGGACCTCCCCCAGTTCAGCCACCTGTTCCCCTGTAGGCTCCGGGGCATCACCCTCAGGCTCTGCCTCCTCCCGGACCGTGGGAACTTCTGGGGCCGGTTTCCCTAGCCCCCGGCCCTTCCTCTTCTTGGCGGTCCCCTGGGCCACTGTTTCAGGCTCCAGGGGCTCTTGACTACCCTGATTGGCTGCCATAGACCGGGTGGATACGCATACCCACCCAGGCAGACCCAACATCTCCAAGTGAGACCTGTGTTCCACCTCCTTCCAAGGGGAATCCTCCAGGTCGTTACCTAGCAAACAATCAACAGGCATGGTTGGACTCACAGCTACTTTCCAGGAACCTGAGACCTCCCCATTCAAAGGGAACCTGCGCCACTCTGCAGAGGCGCTCAGAGTTGTCTACCGCAACTACTTGGTGAAGTACCCGGGGATCAATCTGCTCTTCAGACACCAGGTGACTCCTCACTGTAGTCACACTGGCTCCTGTGTCTCTCAGAGCCTCTACCCTCTGTCCATTGATGGTCACCCATTGCCTGTACTTCTTAGTGTTATCAGGCACTAGGTTTCCCTGGACCATCTCACTGTCCCCTAGTGAGACAAGGGTCATTTCTGCTGGTTCCCACCCACCTGAAACCAACTCCTCCCCAAGCGCTACACTGGCCAAACCCTGGGACGGTGCACCAGTGGGTGCCGGTGTACTTCTGGGGCATTTGGGGTCCCCCCTCACATGACCCACCTGGTCACATGCATAGCACTTACGTGGGGGACCACCTGCCACTGGCTTCCCTTTGGACAACCATGGCTTCTTTTCACTGGGGGGTTGGGAATCCTTACCCTGGGAATCAGTTTGGGGCCCTTTAGAGAACTCCCCCTGTTTGCCCTTACCCCCCCCTTTCTTCTGAGAGGGACCCTGCCCACCCTTGGCGTGGTCTCCCCCATACCTCTTTTGGACCCTGGTGCTCTCCCAGCGGTCCGCTTCCTGTGCAAGCTTCCTGGGGTCAGTCAGCTTGCTGTCAATGAGGTGCTGGCGCAGCTCTGGAAAACATAAACTGTACAAGTGCTCCCAAGCAATTAAATTGTAAAGCCCCTCATACGTGTTTACCTTACTGCCCTTCACCCAACCATCCAGTGACCTGCAAAAAGAATCAACACATTCCAACCATGTTTGGGATTCCTTTCTCTTGTAGGATCTAAACTTCTCCTTGTACTGCTCAGGGGTGAGACCATACCTGGTAAGTGAGGCCTCCTTCATGACAGGGTAGGTGAGATCCTGAGCATCCCCTAAGGCTGTCAGTGTGTCCCTCCCCTCTGCCTCAAAATGCTTCCACAGGGCTGCCCCCCAATGAGCTTCAGGAACCAGGTTCATGTGGAGAGCTGACTCATAACCCTTGAACCACAAGTAGATATCATCCTCCCTCTTATAGTCCCTCACAAGGTCTTTTGGGATGTGTACCCTTCTCTCAGGCTGCACTGTAGGATTGCTGCCACCATCTCTACTGGACTGACTCCTCTGATCTATCTCTTTTAAACTGAGCTCATGAGCCATGGCTAACTTCCTTTCCTCAATGGCCAGCCTTCTCTGTTCCATCTCTAGACTGAGCTTTTTCAACTCCAATTGGTACTCCCTCTCTGCCTGTCTGTCCTGTAACTCTTCAGGTGTCAGACCCTTGGAGGATACACTGCTACTTGCCCTAGAGACTCTTTCCCTGGAAATAACAGGCCCCCCCACTATACCATTATGTACTGATTGCTCTCCCTCCTCATCCTCATCCTCCTCATCCTCAGTGTGCCCTCCAGTGCTTCTGGTTGTCACCCAGGCCCTCAGCGCCTTTTTCAGCTCATCCTTCTTGGAAGAGCTCTTAATGGGACAACCAACATTTTTACAAAACTGCTTTAGCTGAGCCTTGTTATAACTATCCAATTGCTTCAGGTCAAAAACAGCTTCAACTGGTGCATCTCCAAGTAGAGACATGATAAAAGGTTAAAAGAGTGCAAAGTTCCAAATGCAGAAAAGCAAGTTCTCAAATGAAGTTCCAGAAAAGTCAATCACCGGATCAGCGAAAAAAAGAAACTGAATGCAGAGCAAAAACAGTCCAAATAGAAAAAACAAAAATCACAAGACTAGTAGTATGTGGTCACGTAGTGGTCTGAACTCAAACAGTAGTGTACACTTAATTACTGTATGTTAAGCACAAATACAAGTCCAAATCCCGACCGCTGATCACCAATGTTAGAAATGGGGTCCTTGGTTGACAGTCAGGTTACCCCCTGTTCAAGCAAAGACCCTCACTCTAGTCAGGGTAAAAGAGAATCACCCTCAGCTAACCCCTGCTTACCCCCTTGGTAGCTTGGCAGAGCAGTAGGCTTAACCTCAGAGTGCTAGGCGTAAAGTATTTGTACCAACACACACAGTAACTCAATGAAAACACTACAAAATGACACAACACAGGTTTAGAAAAATAGGAAATATTTATCTAAACAAAACAAGACCAAAACGACAAAAATCCACCATACACAAGTCAAGTTATTAATAAAAAATCAAAAAGAGTCTTTAAGTAGTTTTAAAAACACACTAGCGCTGCTAGAGTGAAAATGTACCTGGTGTGCGTCAAAAATAACCCCGCACGGGCGGGTGTGCGTCGAAAGTAACTCCGCACGGCGGTACTCGAGTAAAAAATCCAGCCGCACGATGAGTTGAAGATCCCGCCGCGCAGGTTGCGATCTCCCAGCCTCCGTCAGCGATGCTGCGCGTCGTTTCTCCTGCTCCGTGCGTCGATTCTTCGGTCGCGTTTCCGGCGAGCGTCGTTTCTCAGCTGCGGAGCTGGCGGCGCGTCGTTTTTCAGCCGCAGATCGGATTCGCGTTGATCTTTTCCCCGCACGGCGCTCTGTGCATGGATTTTCTTGTCCTTAGGCTGCCAGCTTCTCCTTTCAGGGTCCCAGGAACTGGATGGGCACCACAGGGCAGAGTAGGAGTCTCTCCAGAGACTCCAGGTGCTGGCAGAGAGAAGTCTTTGCTGTCCCTGAGACTTCAAACAACAGGAGGCAAGCTCTAGATCAAGCCCTTGGAGATTTCTTCTCAAGATGGAAGGCACACAAAGTCCAGTCTTTGCCCTCTTACTCTGGCAGAAGCAGCACTGCAGGAAAGCTCCACAAAGCACAGTCACAGGCAGGGCAGCACTCCTTCCTCAGCTAACAGCTCTTCTCCAGGCAGAGGTTCCTCTTGGTTCCAGAAGTGTTTCTAAAGTCTGTAGATTTGGGTGCCCTTCTTATACCCATTTTAGTCTTTGAAGTCACCTTTCTTCAAAGGGGACTCACACCTACTTGTGAAATCCTGCCTTGCCCAGGCAAGGCCTCAGACACACACCAGGGGGTTGGAGCCGGCATTGTTAGAGGCAGGCACAGTCCTTTCAGATGAGAGTGACCACTCCACCCCTCCCTCCTAGCAGAGATGGCTAATCAGGAAATGCAGGTTACACCCCAGCTCCCTTTGTGTCACTGTCTGGTGTGAGGTGAAAAACAACCCAACTGTCAAACTGACCCAGACAGGGAATCCACAAACAAGGCAGAGTCACAGAATGGTTTAAGCAAGAAAATGCTCACTTTCTAAAAGTGGCATTTTCAAACGCACAATCGTAAAATCAACTTTACTAAAAGATGTACTTTTAAATTGTGAGCTCAGGGACTCCAAACTCCACATGTCCATCTACTCTCTAGGGGAATCTACGCTTTAATCATATTTAAAGGTAGCCCCAATATTATCCTATGAGAGAGACAGTCCTTGCAACAGTGAAAACCGAATTTAGCAGTATTTCACTGTCAGGACATATAAACCACATTACTATATGTCCTACCTTATCCATACACTGCACCCTGCCCTTGGGGCTACCTAGGGCCTACCTTAGGGGTGCCTTACATGTAAGAAAAGGGAAGGTTTAGGCCTGGCAAGTGGGTACACTTGCCAAGTCGAATTTACAGTGTAAAAATACACACACAGACACTGCAGTGGCAGGTCTGAGACATGATTACAGAGCTACTTATGTGGGTGGCACAACCAGTGCTGCAGGCCCACTAGTAGCATTTGATTTACAGGCCCTGGGCACCTCTAGTGCACTTTACTAGGGACTTAACAGTAAAACAAATATGCCAATCATGGAGAACCAATTACGTACACATTTTAAACAGGAGCACTTGCACTTTAGCACTGGTTAGCAGTGGTAAAGTGCCCAGAGTAACAAACACAATAAAATCAGAGTCCAGCACACATCAACAACCTGGGGAACAGAGGCAAAAAGTTAAGGGAGACCACGCCAAGGATGAAAAGTCTAACATATATGAACATTCAAGACTTTGCCTTTTGTGAGTCTTGGTCTCTCCCCACACTCATCAATGGTAGTAAATAGCATATCAGATGTAGAAATATCTTGTTGCAAAATGTCTGCTGCCAGTAAAGATTTGTAAGAACCAGCCTAAATATTAATATAAACATTGCTATTTTGGTGCCATGTCATTAATTCATTATATTGATTTTTTTACACCAAAACAACAAAAATCCAATCAGTAGAACTGGGGTTTTAAATTGTTAAAGTCATAAGTAAAATATAACACCTAAAAAATCAAAGTGTCAACCACAGACATCTAGTCGTATGAGACCAGGTCAAAGTCAAAAGCAAAGGCCAACCACGATGGAGCAAAGTTTGAATACAAGAAGTGGATTAGGCCCAGGCTGCACTCACCTTCAGACTTAGAAAAATGTCTGAGAAGGTAAAATTCAGCATGGCAAGGCTGCAGGAGGTGTCCAAGGAGAAAGCGTTGTCATTGGATGGCCTTGGGTCATAGCCGAAGTGAAGATTTCTATGGTCTGACTTAGTTGGCGAAATGTAAGGCAAAAAACTCCAGCGGGAGGCAGCAGAGGGCTGTTGCTGAAGACAGTTCTATGTGGTTGGATACCACTTTGGTGGAGGACCACTGAAATAGATTTGCTGCTGCAAAGGAGAACGTAGATGTAGAAGCTGCGAAGTCAATCCGACTGGTGATGCAGCTCTGGTGGATGGTTAAGCAGGTTAGTCCTGGTCTCCTCTTAGTTCTCATAGCACTTTTTAGCCAAATTTTGTCCAAGTCCTCAGCTTTGGAAGTTTACCATACTGGTACATTCAACACCACAACCATGCGTCCAGGACTAGTGGAACAACTCTTGTTGGTTCAGGACTTATTCAGACTGGGTCCAGGTGTGGGTTCAAGATGTTGGGAGCTTGTTCTGTCCATGTGGCTCTGAACAGGAGGCCAGCAAAACTAGCCCTTGGACTCACTTCTGATAGTTGGGGTGCAGGTGTAGATGCAGGACTCAACAGCAGAGCTGACCACTGAGTGTTCAAGGTAGGCCCCAGGCAGCAAAGCAGTCCATCCAGATACAGCAGCAGTTTGGCAGAGTGCACAGCAGGCCACAGCAGCAGGCAATTCTCTAAGAATCCTTCTGCAGGTCCAGTAGATGACTGAATAGTGGTCTGAAGATCCTATTTTTATACCCCTGTGCCCTTATTCTGGAAGGTGGGTGAGGCCTCTGTAAGGGTTCTTTGAAGTGAACAGAATTTACTGACTACACTGTCCTGGCTCCAAGCAGGACTGTGTTGTTAATACAGGGTTGTTAGGCCCTTTGGTTGAAGGCAGAGAACAGGCTATTCAGGTGGAAGTGGGGCTGTGCTCAGCCTCACCTTCCCATCCTGCTAGCAGAAGGCCCATTGAGGTACACCTAATGCCTCTATTGTGTGACTGTCTTGACAGAATTCACAGTCTAACTGTCAGCTACACCCAGCAATGTGATCCAAGACACGCTGCAGGCAATAAGGTCTAAGGGTAGGAAAATGCCACCTTTGTAAAAGTGGCATTTTCAAAATTGCATTGAACAATCTGACTTTACCATTATAGAGGGTTTATCATTACAATTTCATAGGTATCATACATGATATATCTACTTGCTCCCAATTTGGAATTGCATCGTATTAAATGTAACAATCCCCAGTGTCATCCTACACTTGTGATTCAGTATTTATCACAAATAACGAATCAGTAAATTAGCTGTTTGAACATCAGGCCCTTTGTTATTCCATTACACCTTTGCCTTTCCTATTAAAGGTTAATTATATTGACTTTTACCTCAACTTATGCAGCTAACGTGTGGAGAAGTGTGGCTTAATGGTTAGAGCAGCAGACCCGGATGCAGAAATCTGGCCCGGGGCCAGGGTTCAATTCCTGCCTCTGCAGGTCTTGGGCTCAATTTCCTTGGACCTGATAATTCTCGCATCGTGCCTAATCTAATTCATGGGTCTAACTCTGGGCAATAGCTTGCTTAATCTCCACAACGGCCCCACCAGCGCTGGGATGCCTGGCTTCACCTTGGAGGTTACCCAGGAGTGGGCACCTCACAGGGAAAAGCCAGGAGGGGTTCTACAGTGGTATGCGTACAGTGCCTTGAGACCCTAATGGGTGAGTAGTGTGCTATACAAGTACGAAGTTTATAGTTTAACTTGAATCCTTCAACAGTACTGTATAGTTTAGATCAAACCCTAATGCAAAACCTAAGTGCCATTCTTACTCTAATAGCCATAAGCCCAACATTAGAACTCATTCTAAACCCAACTCCAACATCAACAGTGCATAGAAGTAAAATAATAAAATACATTTATAAAGTTTAAATTCAACTAAATTGCATTTTTTAAGAAGGCAACCCTTGCCCAAAATAAAAATGGATATGTGTAAATGAAATTACATTAATTACATTTTTTTTAAATAAAGTTTAACCATAATTTAGGAATAGCATATAAACCATTAACTACAATTTCAATGAGACTTTTTGCTCATAAGTGCGGAAATAAAAAAGTTAATATGTCCTGTAATTTCAATAAATATAATCCAAATGAATGTATTTATTTTGCAGTTTTAAGTAGCATGAACCAGACCCGGTAGGTCAGCAGAGCACTTTAAACACTAGCACGAGGTTCGATACTCTACCAAAGTTTTGCATACATTAGATAACATAAGGTGGTAAGAGATCGGAAAGCATAAAATAATAAGTGTAAATGTTAAGGTGGGGGAAATCAGGAGCCTAAATGTATCGAATGCTAATGGGTGACTCAGGGAGGAAGGTATTATAAAAATCAAAGTCTTTAGATAGTTTGTTGCACCAGTTTTATTTCAACTATTAAAAACATACGAATTTTCTTCTAGATCACACTAATCTTGGCATCTATTGGCGGCTTTTTCACACTGGCCACACCTTGTAGTGTTCTTCGAGGAGTAGGACTTTGGGAGCACTCCCGGAGAAGGTTTTCTTCAGAGTTCACCCTTTTTTTAAGGATAGAGGAGAGTCAACAGTCCAGTGTGAATTGAACATACCGAGATAGCTCATTTGAGTGTCAGGTGGTTCACTGCCCCCCGAATGTGAGGCCTTGTGCGCTATGAAGATTAACTACTACAGGCCTCAGTGGGGAGACAGATTGGAGTGTCCTGACATTCTGTCACCCGGTATTAGACTCGGGCAACGCCATCATTACAGTTGTTATTCACAAAGTAGAAACATATTTGGCTCACCGTTGAGCTGTAGAAACATAACCAATCTATATGTGATTCACCAACTCTATACTACCGGTACAGAATAAAAAATAGATCTCACTCAAGGGAATTGAGGCTGATCTGCCTCTGCTCTTCAGCACAGGTAAATGTCCGACTCTAAAAAGCAAATGTTTTCCTTGTGTCAGGACACCTTACATCTCCATTCCCTGCTGTTTAACCAACTCTAAGGTAGACTACTTCATGATGTCCATTTAAGTTTAAAATACCACACCAATGCCGAGTTTAACAGTCAAACTGACAGCAGGCAGCATTCTAACCTGCGAAGTTACTTTGGTTTGTAACTCCTTATGCTCGGAAATTTCAGAAAAACAATGGCGTCTTCTCTGACGGAGCACTGTAACATAAATATGGGTTATTAAACATATCTATACTCCGTGGATCAGTCACAGTCTTACACATGCAAATGTACTACTCACCCTCTTGGAAGCATGGAAGGGCACAGCCCAAGGACGTGCTTGTCAGACGATAGCGGTTCCAGGTAGAGACTTGGTCAGTCCTTTAGAGGAGGCCAAAAGGCACATCAATGATAAACTGATTCACAGGAGAATCTTGAATCTAAAAGGAACCAGAAGGAACAGAAAAAAAACAACAAAAGTGCAATGGGAGGGAATTCTGGGTGTAGACAGGGAGCAGCAGCGAAAAACCCAACAACACACTCAATTGTCAGACAAGGAAGTAACACCCTGGCTGCTAAACCTACAAAAGAGGAAGCAAGCCCATGGTAATACGCATCTTGCAATGGTTTATCCCATCCCTTCGGCTTGTAGCGGGGCCATTTTGTTTCATGTAGGATGCTGCTTTTGTCATTTTGTCCCCATCTTCACACCGCCTTTCAGAACCTTGAACACCACCGCCACCTTCAGTTCCAACTTCATTCACAATACCACTGTCTATCTCTCCCACGTGTCCACATATTTGTCTGCCCTGTGTTTAACCCTTGCTTGGATGTGCCATCAGTGTAGGATTTCAGGTGCGTTCTGACACAAATCATCAGCAGAATTGCACACCATGACCAATTAATTCCACAATTTTGAGTGAAACGGTGCAGGCCTTAGTTCTTCACGCAGATTGATCAAATTTAATGTGAACTGCAAAGGGCCAAACACCTTCCCGATTGCACACTTATATAACCTTAAATTTTAGTTCAATGTAGTTCAATTATAGAACATTACATTTGATTGTTAAAACAAAGGTCCTGCTCCTCTTTAAATACTTCATAACGGGGCAAAATAGTAATTTTGAACAAAACAAAGTTTTGTTTGTTTTTGTGATACTATAAATTGTGGCCATTGAATTTTTGTTATTGTACTTATCTATAGAGACAATGAAAATTCCCAATTGGTCGCTCATCTGATCTGACTCATGTGATAGTATGTCTATGTAGCAAAGACATTGGTGTGGAATTAATGTAAAGACAAAGCACCATTTGTATACAGCATGACCAACACAAAGACCCGCAAGAAAGTTCCAAACAGAGACCAAATGACCATGTTAAGAACTGTAGCAGCTCAGTGGCAATATTCTTGTAAAGTGAGCAAAGGGATTAGAAAATGATTGTATATCAAGTGAATTAGGAACAAAAGCTTCCTCTGGGTGTTAGGTGTGTTTATTCCAGCCCATTTTCCACAGATTTGGCAAGAAAGCAGAAAAAGTTTAGTTAAAGGTTTTGGGAATGCCCCAGTCAGACTACTTCTTGGTATAAACCAGGGGCCAGATTTGCTATGTATTTGTGCTGGTGCTAGTGCAACTCAAAGTGACACAAATTGAGACAAAGGGACAAATGCTTTGTAGCAACCTAAAAAAGTGTTTTGTTTGGAAGGATGACCTTTTTACAATGTCAAAACTGCTCTCAGTTGCACTGCATCATTTTGCATCAAGGGGGGGTCTTACTGGGGCCCGATCACATACCCATAGGTTCTGATGCAAAGCCAGTCTACTAAGATAGGCAGCGTTCGGTTAAATACCAATGCCTACTGAAGCATGTGCAAATAAGAGGAAATGTGTGAATTTCTCAAAAACAGTTGCATTGGATGTATGCTGTACTGCGCAGCACACATTAAATCTATCAACGCCTTTTGTTGTTTGCTACTAATGGGACAGAAATGTCCCCTACATGGTGTACAGTCATGTTCATCTGCCATAAGTGTTCAGCTGCGAGTATCTGGTATCCTGGTTTTAAATTTTGGCCCTAATCTAACACTAATTCATTGTGTGAATGAAGGCCTAGGCCAGTCTCTTACCATGAGCAAACCTGGTAATGTATCAAAAACCTGTGCCTCCCCAGGGGAGGTGCAACGAGGAGTAATATCTTTTTTTCTCCTCATTTTTTGTCTTCCTCTTTCTATGTGTGGTGCCTTCTGCAACATACACAGAAAGAGGAAAAAGCCTCCATATACTCTTTTTTGTGCAGGACGGTGTCAATTCTGTCTGTGATGCAGGCATCCTTGCACCATTTAAGTGTTATAAATTAAAGTACTTTTCTTTTACTAAAGTAAAGCACTAGCTGGGCAATCTGTTATTAGACAGGGGTGATTGTTGAGCTCTGAATTCAAGCACCTCCCACACTATCTTCCTAAGAAGCCTGTGACTGCTCGCCACTGAGAATTGAGTGTTGAAGGGGTTGTACTTGCCACAGTTTTGCATAGCCATAATAAGACAGACCAAAGGGCATCAAAGGCAAATGGACCCAGCACTTACAGGTGAGGTCTAGCAGACTCTGCTTGTCCTGTAGCTTCCCAAATGGGATCTGGCATCCATTAATTAGGAATCCATACTGGATTTTTATGCTTGCAGTCAAAATCGTAAACTGGACAGTACATGTTCACTTCTTTGCCATAGTGCAAGGCAGTGTGTGGGACATGGCAGTCTGTTGTGCACCGGCGCAGGATACAACAGAAGCAGCAGGCCAGTCTTAGTCGATGTGGCTCTGCATTGTATTTTCAGCCTCACACACTACAGCACTCCTAATTTGGCTGCTCCGCTGCATTAAAATGAGTAAATCTGGACCCAGGATTTGATCCAGGTTGTCAGGGGCGTAACTTGATCAGCGAGGCTGGGGGGAAATGGGGAGAGCTTCAGATTTTCCGACGATAAGGCTGACATGTAATGTTTGAACACATACAAAAAGCAGGGTGCATGAGAGGGACCTGAGGAGCAGTGGAAAAGGAGAGGAATGTGGATTGGTAGGGGTAATATGTGAGGGAAAACAATATTTTGGAAAGTAACCAATATTTTTGAGGACTTCGAGAACAGACAGGGAGATGGTGTGTGTGCATTTTTGTCTGTGTGTATATAAAAATTCCTGGTAAAATCCAACTGACATCTCACAATACCCAACTGACAGCACCTACATCAAACTATTTATAAAAAAATATATTTATTGGTGATGGGGGTGTAACACCCCAAATACTCCACCTGAAACTATGCTCCTGGCTGTACAAGAGCTCTCCAAACTTGAGCGTTTACAGTGAAGCTAGTGTGACTGCTGCAAAGGACTTCAAAGAAGATGGAGGAAATTGTAAATGTCAGTCTTGCCTCCGCCAGTAGCCAGTGAAGCTTCAAGGAGGGATATCACAAGGCCAGATTTCCTTGCTCCTATGATAAGACGTGAGGGAGAGTCTATTATATAAGCAATATTGCCAAATACGTGGTCTGAAGAGCACAAAATTGGGCCGCTGCGGAATTGGCATAAATTGAGGAGGACAATTAACAGTTGATGCCAGCCAGCATGTGGAGAATTGGGTGTTAACACCGCCCTTATAATAACCTCACTCCACACAAGCAAATCCTTTTGTCCACTGCTTCAGTCTGCTTTATGACCTTGTCACCGCCCTAGACGGGAGACATGCCTCAATAGTAAGACCAAGGGCCTGATTTAGAACTCGGCGGAGGGAATACTCGTCACAATGGTGATGGATATCCCGCCCGCCAAAATCTAAATCCCATTATGTTCTCTGGGATTTCGATTTCGGGATGTCTGTCACCATTATGAAGGAGTAACACGTCCACGGAGTTCTAAATCAGTAGCTAAGTGTTCTAAGCTGTTTTTTTTTTTTATACAGGATGCTAATAGATGTGCTGAAGCAGATATGTTAATTAGAAATATTGAGTGTTTATGATTTTGAATAATGAGAAAAACGTAGAAATAAATAACATAGAAAATTAATGTGCACGTTTGAAAATGTGCCCACGGTGAGTGGTCATCAAGATTCACAAATTATGTTAAAAAGTGACAACAAATATGTGAAATGTTGAAAATGTGTAATAATAATGTAGTAATATGTCATATTGAGATATATAATGTATGTTTTGCATTATATTGTAGAACTAACTTAGCCGAAGTCGTGGCCTAGTTTTGCCCTCCTCATGCGGAAGCTGAATTATTAAAATGCAATGTAGAGAAGCTAATGTGCTAAACTGACCCTGAACTGCTCGTTGTTTAATAAAGTCTGCTTAGCTAGAATTTTCTGCAGTGAGCCGATGAACAGGAGATGATGGACTCAAAAATGTATTGAGGACTGTGTAAAGCAGACAGGATGTATTTTCCCAGGACTCGAACAATAGAGACAATGACTGAAGAAAAAGATGCAACATTTGCGATACCTGATGAGCCGGACAATGAGGACATCATACAGTGACCAATCAACAGTCTGAGAATCATGAAATATTAGAATCTATAGATCTGGTGTGTTTTATCTATTGGCTATATAAATAAACGTGTGACTAATTGACCAATTAGGAATTGGGGGATAGTCTGGGTGACTTTGATATAATGTTGTGACAAAGGGGGAAAACTTCAGAACTGATGCAGATGGAGAGATGTTAAGGGAAGATGTCGGAGGAGAGACTTTTCCATAATTGATCGGGGGATCCTGTCATTGGGGGGCTCATTGATATTGAGAGCCTGATGCGATGCTGATCGATTGATGACCTGAAGATGAAGACTGACTTTGTTGCTGATCCATACCGTGGAGAGGTAGCTATGACAATGTGACTGAATTAACTTTTGTGCCTTTACTTTCTAGGTACCATCTGCGCTGTCTAAATAGTTTTTCTCTTACATAGATGTTTTCCAGATTCATGTTCTAAACTGTTTTCGCAGGAAGTCCCACATGCTAATGCTAATCTGGGCTGGCTAGGTTCTTATTCTGAGACGTCGACATATGCAGTGACAAATGATTGACGGACTGATTTGCTGAACTCTGCTATTCATGTTGACATATTCATCTTTGTTGGCTTATGCAGAAGCATTAGAATGTCTGTTTTCACAAGTTCTGATTAGATTATGTTATTGGTGGTCACTAATGAATTAATCTTGAGTTGATTGATTAAAGATTGAATTAATCTCGTGCATTAGTATTGTAACCAGTAGGGAAATAAAATTGCTAAAACGTACATTGAGTTGTGGTTATTCATGAAATGTTGACCCTATTAACTGCTGATGAATATTTTGCTTAATGGGTATTGATTTGCATATTGATTATTGATGACATTGGTCACTACATGGCTAGGATACTCCATGCGAATCAAAAGGTTAATCGACCTATACGCATCCCCATGTAAGTTTACATACTAAGGACCTGGAGCGCTAGCAGTTTTTGGTAGCAGCTTGATGGTTAGTTTCCTTGGACAACTAGTTATGTGGTGATTGGTGGTTATGGTGGTAGTCTGAGTTAGGGTTAGTTGTTCATTATTATTGTTATTTGGATTTTGTTTTTCGTAATGGCAATTGTAGGAAGAACGATGTCCCCTTAAACCCAGAAATTACTTTCCCAGATCCTGGATCCAGCTAGTAAAGTTGGGTATGCTCTCAGCGTCTTAGTGATAGTGTGAAAGTGGTAAATTGCTCTTGCAAACACTTATGCAAATCGCAGGTGAATTGTGACGTATGTGAGGGAAGTAAGGAGTCTGTGTACTCCAGTTGAGGTTTTGTAGGACTGTGCGTACTCCGCAGTATGAGAGTAGGGAAGTCATCGAACTTCACATGTGTGAGGTACTTTGTGCTAAAAAATTGTCCACGTGGTTGTTGGTGATGTACGACCCTGCGTGGTCTAAGACTCCAGAGTATATTGACAAGTGTAAGAGACACTCGGTTATATGTTGTAATCTGTCTGGTTTAGTAGGTTGATCAGGCGTGGTCAACAAGTCGGTGTGTAAGATAAGTGAGTAAGAAACATTTTCGACTGGGATTTGGTGAGTCCTATGTGCACCAGGACAGACCCATTGATCAGTTGAGAGTGAAATTTGCGGGTTGAATTTTGCTTGAGAATGTGGGAGACTGAAAAAGAGGAATAGCTGCATGAGCGAGAGGGCCATCAGTGAAAATCCGTATGGTCTCTGAAGCGATTGAGTACCTTCCTGTAGTAAACTAGCTGATTTGTTTTGGTTATTGTTTTTTGATTAGTGCTCACAATATTTTACATGAGTTTTGCGTGAATTGAAGATTAGGAGGACAAGCCGCAAGACTTTGTCAGCCGCACTGTGTGAGTGAGACATCAGAGTGAGCCGCACTGGGATAGGTTGGCTAGTGAGAAGAGTCGTGAGCGTATTGGCAGCCGTCCGTGAGAGACAATTGGTTGAGAAAGCAGGTGAAGGGAATCTTTGGAGTGAAAGTCATTTACTTATTGAATTGAATAAATACTACAGAAGAAAGATGAAATTTTTCAAAGCGTTTAGGAGTGCCATGAAGGGTGATACATACCTCAAGGCGACAGTGGGGGAGCCTGCCCCACAGAGGGTTCTCTGGCATATGTTGTGATGGAGGAGCGAGGTGTTGCGCCATGTCCTTGGTTAAAACAGTGGTGTAAATTGACAGAGAGAGAGGGAGATTTAGCATTCCCTGAGCAGGAATCATTTAATTTAAGAGTAGTTTTGGACCAGTTGAGGATGGCATTGTATGATACAAGGCCCCCTCTGAGACCAGCACAATTTGAGCCATTAGCAGTTTGGGAGCTGATAGCAAGACAGCAACAAGAGATAAATGTTTCAGAGGAGAATAAGAAAAGTGGAAAAGTCGTTAGCAGAAGCGAGATGGGATTGGGAACAGAAGAAGTGGAGAACCGTGACACTGCAGGACGTTAAGTTGTTTCCTGCTATCACAGAGGAAGATGAGTCAGAAGGGAAAGAGGAGATTAGCAAAAGTGATAAGATTTTGTCAGGGAGTAAAAAGAAGAAAAAAGCTTACATAGAAGAAGAAGAAGAAGAAGAAGAAGAAGAAGAAGAAGAAGAAGAAGATATCGAGGAACTTATTACTCAGATGCTGAGGGACCAACCTCCACCACATGTGGTGCATGAAGGGGGTCCAAGTACTAGTTCTGCTCCAACTGCCCCAGTTCAAGTGACGGGGACAGTGGGACTGGTACAAACAGATAATCAGCGTATGAGAGTAGCTCTTCCACAAAATGCGGGTGTCAGAGTGGCACCAGATGCGATATTGTTGCCAATTACTGATATTCCAGTGGTACAATTGTTTGCGCAGAAAAAGCAGATTACCAGAGAGCAAGGCGAAATGTCACAGAGCCTTGTGAGGAGGGGGTGAGAGAGCACGTACAGGTGGTTTCGTCTATGGGACATACCTTTGATGGATTTAGGCCATTAATGGATCTTAGTCCACTTGTTGCGCTTCCAGATGCCGTAAATGGCCCGAGTGCATGTCAGAGCTTGAAGCTTTTGACGCCACAAACTCCAGGTGCAGAGGTACAACAGGTGCCATTGCCGAATGCAAGTAATGTTTCCTTACAGGGGTTGACAGCACAACAGTTAAATGAGTGGTTAGACATTCTGAATTCCCCTCAAAACACATCCAAGGGTGAAGAGCAGATTGATCGTGTAAGGCTGGCTACAGAAATAACTGAATTAGTCGAAGGATCAATTGAAGTGAATAGGTTAGAATCCTTTACTGAAGAAGAGCTGAGATACTTGTGTCCGAGAATTACAAGAGAAGTGGGCAAGATACATCAGAAATTGGCAGATCTGGCAGAAAAACATGACATAGAAATTGAAAAAACAAAGCACTTGAAAAGGAGCTACAGATTAGATTTCGAGGCAAAAGATTTTGAACATATGAGATCAGCAGAGATGAAAGCGCATCTCAAGGAATTATTGCAGAGTTCTCAGATTTGGGGAGCATTAGAAAAGAGGGAAGGCAGATGGGCAAAGAAGAAGGACAAACGGAAATGAGATTCCCAAGAAGGGTCAGAAAGTGTGCAGAAAGAAAAGGATCCAGTAAAAATTTTACCAATGAGGGAAATTCCAGGAGGGCAGTTTGCTCATGTTCTCTGGCACAGGAGTGATATTCTGTCAATCACAAATGACTATCCAAAGCTGAGAGAGAAACCGTTTGAGTGGTACCAGCAGACAGATAGATTTGTGAAACTTTCAAAATGTCTGTTGGAAGACTTGAATACTCTGTTGGAGATAGTGTTTCCAGTTGATTTGTGGGTTGACTGCAAGAGATCAGTGGATTGGCCTATGAGTGAGCCAGAAAGAGATAGAGTTACAGGTGCACCATCACCCGAAGTGATGAAACATTATTATAAGGTGATTGAGTTCCTGAAGATGAGAATTTTGCCTAGAAACATTGACTGGCAGAGAATTGACAGGACAGTGCAGAAAGTAAAGGAATCGATACATACCTACTATGAGAGATTGTTGAAGGCGTTTAAGATGTACAGTGGTAAGGAAGCGATCGGGCCGAAAGACATGTTGCACTTTGTGTTCAGGTTTGTGGAAGGATTGAGACCTGAAGTAGGTCAGATGATTAAGAGTCATTTGATTTGCTGGCAAGCGAAACCGATTGATGAGGTATTGCAGTATGCGAAATACTGTAGTGACGAGATTGAGTTGAAGCAGAAGTTGTTGAAGGAGAAGACAATGGTGATGCAGATTAAGGCAGCTCAAACGGGAGTGCAGGGAGCTCTAGGGCAGCAGATACCGCAGCAGCAGGGAACTGTTATGTTCCAACCTCAGGTGAGAGGTAGGGGTCGTGGAATCAATAGGAATTGCCGCCTGGATTTGAGTACTGTAGTGGTTCAGAATGATGTGCAAGGGATGAAGAAGATGTTACAGTGTCATCTTTGCGGAAACATGGGACACTGGAAGCGGGAGTGTCCGATGATGGTGCAGGATGGTGTTGTTCAGCAGAGTGGTGATGTCAATACGTTTCAAACTGTGAAAGTCCCTAGAATGAGAGGACTTAATCCAAATTTCCAGAATAACATGAATCAAGTGCAGAATTTTAAACCTGTGCACAAATGACACAGTTGCAACCAATGCAGCAGCAGGTTCATATGGTACCTAGACAGCAAATGCAGACACCTCAAGCCCCGATGGAACAGCAACAGATGATGCCTACTCAGCAGGTCACAGGTCAGAGGCAAGACAGAAGTAGTGACACAGAGCACCAATTCCCATTACATAGTGAGAATTAAATAAACAATGAATGGATGTGTAATAGTTCGGATGAGAAGCCATGTATGCTTGCAGCCTCATTAGAAGTAGATCAATGAGGACCCTTTGTGAAAGGAAAGGTGATGGGTCCTAGGGTCTCATTCCTAGTGGACACAGGATCTACTCGCTATACAGTGAGAAGTGCAGAAGTGCCAAACTTACCTCTTTCAGGAAGAACAGTTCAGGTTGTAGGGGTAGCGAATAGACAATTGATAAATCCGATCACAGATCCAGTACAGGTTGAAATTGGCAACTTCCAGGGACTGCACAAGTTTGTAGTTTGTGATTCAAGTCCAGAATCCCTACTGAGAAGGGACTTATTGTGCAAGACGAGATGTTCAATTAGTTGTTCAACTGCTGGGATAGAGGTTCAGATGAATAATGATGATGAGGATGAACAAACTCCTGAAATTGAGAATGAAATCACGAATGAAGAATACCCATTGATTGAGTTTTTCTCGATGTTTACTGTGAAAGAATTGCATGCAGACTTGCAGGGAACAGTACAGGAGAATGTGTGGGGCCTGACAGGTAAAGAAGTGGGTTTGATTAAGGGAGTGGAGCTGATTAAGATCACTTTGAAACCAAATGTAGTGTTCCCGCAGCTTCCACAGTATAACATGACACAAGATGTTCTGATGAAAGTGGCGCCAATAATTGGAGATTTTCTGAAGCAAGGCGTTTTGAAAGCAGTGTTGAGCAGTCTATGTAATTCACCGATAATGGGCTTGTAGAAGCCTTGTGGGTAAGTACGCATTGTGCAAGACTTGCAAAAAATGAATGATATGGTGGAAATGGTAGAAAATTAATGTGCACATTTGAAAATGTGCCCACGGAGAGTGGTCACCAAGATTCACTAATTATATTAAAAAGTGACTAAAAATATGTGAAATGTTGAAAATGTGTAATAATAATGTAGTAATATGTCATATTGAGATATATAACGTATGTTTTGCATTATATTGTAGAACTAACTTGGCCAAAGTCGTGGCCTAGTTTTGCCAGGCCTCATGCAGAAGCTGAATTATTAAAACGCAATGTAGAGAAGCTAATATGCTGAACTGACTCTGAACTGCTCATTGTTTAATAAAGTCTGCTTAGCTAGAATTTTCTGCAATGAACCAACGAGCAGAAGATGATGGAATCAAAAATGTATCGAGGACTGTGTAAAGCAGACGGGAGGTACTTTCCCAGGACTCGAACAATAGAGACACTGACTGAAGAAGATGCAACATTTTCGATACCTGATGAGCAGGATGATGAGGAAGCCATACAGTGAACCAATCAACAGTCTGAGAATAATGAAATACTAGAATCTATAGATTTGGTGTGTTTTATCTATTGGCTATGTAAATAAATGCGTGACTAATTGACCAATTAGGAATTGGGGGATAGTCTGGGTGACTTTGATATAATGTTGTGACAAAGGGGGAAAACTTCGGAACTGATGCAGATGGAGAGATGTTAAGGGAAGATGTCGGAGGAGAGACTTTTCCGTAATTGATTGGGGGATCCTGTCATTGGGCTCATTGCTCTTGAGAGCCTGATGCAATGCTCATCGATTGATGACTTGAAGACGAAGACTGACTTTGTTGCTGATCCATACCGTGGATTGGTAGCTATGACAATCTGACTAAATTTTCTTTTGTGCCTTTTCTTTCTAGGGACCAACTGCGCTGTCTAAATAGTTTTTCTCTTAGTTAGATGTTTTCCAAATTCATGTTTAAACTGTTTTTGCATGAAATCCCACATGCTAATGCTAATCTGGGTTAGGTAGGTTCTTATTCTGAGACGTTGACATATACAGTGACAAATGATTGATGGACTGATTTGCTGAACTCTGCTATTCATGTCGACATATTCATCTTTGTTTGCTTATGCCGAAGCATTAGAATGTATGTTTTCTCAAGTTCTGATTAGATTATGGTATTGGTGGTCACTAATTAATTAATCTTGAGTTGATTGAATAAAGATTGAATTAATCTTGTGCATTAGTATTGTAACCAGTAGGGAAATAAAATTGCTAAAAGGTACATTGAGTTGTGGTTATTCATGAAATGTTGATGCTATTAACTGCTGATTAATGTTTTGCTTAATGGTTATTGATTTGTGTCTTGATTATTGATTACTTTGGTCACTACATGGCTAGGATACTCCATGCGAATCAAAAGGTTCATCGACCTATACGCATCCCCTTGTGAGTTTACTTACTAAGGAGCGGGCGCGCTAGCAGATGTTACTTTTTATCACATAATGTACATGCTAACAATCCAGTAGTGTGCATACTCAATGCATCGGTGAGGGAATCAAAAAAGCTCTTATCTAATTTAAATGGTACAAGTTATTAAATCATGCACTATACTTGGTGCACCTATTATATAGTGCATCTTTCAGAATCTAACCGGCTAATGGATGCAAACTTCTTTCGGGGGCGCAAGTGTTGAATGGTTGACGTGTATGTTTCCCGAAGTAGTTTTTGCCACTCAATACGTGCTAATGCGCAACTGAATTGAAATACCAACCATATACAGGAGATGGCGCTAACATGCTACTTATGAAATCTTTCACAGGCTTTTACAATGTGTATAGGGAAGTTTCCTGGCAACTGCCAAAAAAACAATAGGCCGAACATTTAATTCTTCAAAGTGAGAAAGGAAACCTGGATACTGCCAAGTTAAAGAATAGTCATTCAAAAATACTTATAAATGGCTGCGCCCCCGCCACCGACGTAAATTTTGAGAACATCTACTAACAAACAACTTGTTTGAATAACGTGGCCTGAATGCTGCTAGTTCACATTTGAACAACAGAGTTGAGCGAAAGATAAGGTGTTGGCTCAGCAGCGCAGGGGATCAGAAGGCTGCACCGGTCCTGATATGTACTGAGTTCCTGCCCATCCCTGCTCTTTTATTCATCTTGTTCAAATAAATAGTGAAGAAGCAGATCACAGGACATAACAAGCACTGGCAAAGCTAGTAGACCTAGGTGTTAAATGTCCGAGCAAATGGCTTTGCAGAGTTCTCATGCTGGGAGATTCCGTCAGGTGATACTGGATCAACAACAGGTGGCTTTCTTGGAGTTTTAGTTTTTCTTTTAATATAGCAATGACGGCCACCGGGCTAAAGAGCCAGAAGCGGTCGAGAATGTCCCTAAATGTGTCCTGAAGTTTAAGACCTACCAGAAGTGGGAGAGGGTTGACACCAGCAGCATTTTGCTGCTGTAAAGAGTAAGTAGTTGGAAAATACTGAGTGGTTGTAAATTTGGTCTCTTTTCACTAGTTTGCCCACCCCCTCAGTCTATGGTACCTGAGAAATGGCAAAGTAGCAATACTGATCTTAGCCAGTGCTTTGGCTACCCAAGTTTCAATTCCGTCATGGTGCCATTTCTATGTCATTAGTGTGGCTCATGGAGAAGCAGTTTTGATCATCCAATGAGATAAATCACCCATTCTGCGCAACGTAGTGATGTAGAAATGGTGTTGTAGAAAGGGGTAATTTTACAGAAAATGCTCCAGTGCATTTGTGGCCGTTTCTTGTGATTCCTGGGCAGTTTGATATTATAGGAGGGGCCGCATATGTTTCAGTAGCCTTTTTAAAATATGGATCGATTTGAGCCGGTGGTTTCCGGTGCTCGGCACCGGCACTTAATTCTTCGCACCAGAGCTTGTGACAGTATGCCACATGGTGGGACTGTCTGCCAAATTGTGTATGAGCACAACAGCTGTTTATTAATTTAGTGCACATTATTAATCACTAATTGGTGCCACCCAAGCCATTCTTATAGTTTGATGGTTAGTAGTTGTGTTGGTGCTGTAATTTGCAGCACTGCCCGGGGCTATGGATGGTGCAAGCTGCCATGCCCTCCTAAAACGGGCCCTGGCACTTCTTGTTTTACAAATTAACCACTATGAGCACAATCACAATGGGTCGATCCCTCATCTGCATGGTGCATTGCTTCATTTAAATGAGGGTACACTTTGCCTTTGCACCAATAGTAAGAAGCTGTCAGGAGGTGTGGTCTACTACTGTTCATCAAACAGAGGTGGTGTGCAGTCAGTGCGAGCTTGAGGCGGGAGAAACAAGGGTTAAGAGGGACTCCCAGGAATCCCCTTGTAGGTGGGTGCAATAACACAATGCATGCGCCTCCGTGGAATTCCATTTTCCGTCTTTGTCCACCACAGCTGTTTAGGTCGAGCGCAAGCACTTTGAACTGTTGTAAGTAATGTGGGTTTTGAACCACGACCACCCCACGCCTATCACTTTCACTCGTTTGTGGCCTT
The DNA here is from genome assembly GCF_031143425.1 of Pleurodeles waltl. Taxonomy (NCBI): domain Eukaryota; kingdom Metazoa; phylum Chordata; class Amphibia; order Caudata; family Salamandridae; genus Pleurodeles; species Pleurodeles waltl. The sequence continues at coordinate 399,239,843 of NC_090442.1, read as the reverse complement.
GCTTTTCAAAAATCCTTTGTTATCATTGGTAAATGCTTAACGTTTGTCCCTCCTTGGTGGGGTTTTGTTACCGCTTTGCATACTCACCCTGTTACATGGATAATTCCACGATTGCAGATATGTTTGACTGTGAGCGAACTTCTTTTTCCTTTTGTGTCTCTCCTTCGCACTCATGCTCATGGCGGCCATTGTGCTTTGAATCGGCTCAATTATGTCAACTAATGTTTTACTTTTCATTTTCAATTTATGTGGCAAGAAAAGTCCAGTTAGGAATTTACAACGCCATTCGCTCTAACTGGAGCAAATGTGAGACCCATTGGCTTGCAAATGCTTGTTTTTACTATTGCAAGAACTGTCAGATTTCGAGTTTGCACTGAGAACAGTGTCCTTGAACCTCCAACAACTGAAAGCTCTTGGTGCACACACACAAGCAAAGTGTTTTAATTTGCTTGTTAAGAAGATCTGCTGCAAATATTATATGTCACGTAGCTGCCAAGTTCCCTTAAGCAGTCAGCCACTATTGTTTTATAGTCAACAGTACGCTAGACTCTGAAACTTGTGGTTTCGCATAAATTCACCTTTTAATTTTGCAAGGTTTGCTAAAAAAAACTGTACTGGCTGAAGGTGTCATACATGACAGGGTTATCTTGACTCAGCTAAATATTTTCTGTCCATTAAAGTCAAGCAGTAGTTCAGAGGATTGGGGGAGAAGACGTTCTTGACTGTGGTGCAAAGGTGATTCCTCAAATGAGTTTCCTCAGAAGACTTCTGTGAGTTCCTTCAAGTGGCACAAAGACTGCTGATGTAAAGTTGGTGGATTGGACACCAGAGCCTGTGTCCTTCTTGAGGATGGAGGGGAGCTGTTGAGGTCTAGGTAGTGGATAAACTATTGCTGTGCAGTGTGTCATGGTGTTACAGAGGTATCATTTTTCATACCATGCCTCAGTGAACCAGATGTTGCAGTTTTGCATTACTATCAGCACTACCCATGTGATCTTGTGCATCCTTCCTCTGCACTCCCGAGCTACAATAACATTGGCAGTAATCTTTATCCAATTGTTAGGAGAGAGCAGTGAAACCTTGTTTTCTGTTGCAGTAAATGTTTACTGACTGTACATGCAGTGAAGTTTCCTTTTGCTGTTTTCTGAGTATTTAACCCACATGCCCTCCTTGTTTCCCTGACACAAACTTTCTGGGTGCTGACAGAAGTAGCACCCTTTTTGAAGTTGGTGTGGGTCTTGTGGCGAGCCACCTGTATCTTTTGAGTTCATGCATTAGTTTGGCCAGTCAGAGCAGGGTCATCTCGAGGATTTAAAAAAGGAACACATTGATAAAAGTTAATGATTCGCACACCAGAATAGCACACAGCATGAGATGCTTGCTATGGAGCATTTGTAGGTCAACAGTGACCGAGTCATGCATAGTGACTTATGTTATTGCTCATTTCCTGGTCTTAGTGCCAGCTTATGCATAGCCTCAATCTTACTGCACCTTCGTTTTTATCATTTATGTCTACCCTCATCAAACTTCGGGTACTAATAAATTATGCTTTGCAGTGTTTTGATTTTGCAAATTTCATATTTGCTGTAACTTCTTCTACCACAGGATCTCCTCTTGGAAAACTCCAGACTTTACTATTTGTTCTCTGGTGCCTAATAAGAACACTAACATCTTAGAAGGAGGAGAATGGTATAGTTTTTTAAATTTAGAAAATATATTTGCTTGTTCTTGCAAAGGCTTGCAAGTACTAATGTCCTTTAATCTTAAATGTTGAATCCAGAGTTCCAGTTGCTTTTTCACTTTATCCTATTTTGTGATCTCTTGCTCTCTCACATGTGCTGCTCTCATGTCCAGTGTCAAGGTGTAGGGATGTGTCAAAACCCCTTTCAGAGGACCCCAGGGTAAGCAGGAGTTACTAGGCCAAACCCTGGAGGTTTTGGCCTTTTACTTATGATGTCCCTGGCCCAACTATCTGTGGGTCCTCAGTAAATGGGCCAATTACTACCCCTACAGGTCTTGACCATTAGTGATATGCAAGTTGAGCAATCTAAGGGGCAGATTTATGAAGAGTGGCCGTGCACCTAGTGCAGCGCCACTTTTCTTGCGCACCTTAGCGCTCCCCTAAGGCCACCATGTGTGCACCGTATTTAATATACAGTGCTCCATGGCAGCAGTCAGAGGGACTAGCGTCATCATTTTTTTATGTTAGTTTGGCGCTTTACAGTATTAGCGTAAAAAATGATGTTGCTTATCCTGCAAAGCACATAGAGCCCATTGAAAACAATGGCAGCCTCCCTTTAATGCCTGCTCTTAGCAGGTGTTAAAAATGCTGATAAAAATGACACAAAGAAATCTCTTAGATTTCTTTGCGTCATTATGCCTGGCGCAGGTATAATGTGGTGCAAGGGGTTACAAAGTGCCGGAATGCAAGCATTGCACCACTTTGTAAACATGGTGCATCGTTTTTGGCCTTCCAGCGACACCCTAGCGTAAAAAAAATGATGCTAATTTGGTGTTGGAATGGCACTAGGCCCTCTTAAATCTGGGCATAAGGCTCTTCAATTGGAGGTAGATGCAAAGTATGTGAGGGCTCATAACTCAAAATACAAGCTAGTGGCTGCTCTCTCAAAACATTGGTCCCAACTGAACAGGGCACCTCACATTTTTCTCACTGGGATCCACTCACCAGGATCTCCGCTGCACCTCAATTCCTCCCAGCTCTCTCCTCCTCATCACAGGTACACTGGTCTTGGCATTTAGGCAAGAGACTGGTGATCTAGGTTCAGGGTAAGTGTTCTTGGCTCCTAGGCGATGAGCCCTCACCCAGATGGGAGACTGGGAGACCCTGGTCCCCAGTCCGGTTTCCATCCCCATGAAGTATTGGTGATATTCCCTCTCCTGATGAGGCAGACGCTCCCACGCTTATAGTACAAAACCACACACATATGTGATTTAGAGTCTGGCCTTTGAAATTCCTGTTGGGGCTGTCAGCTTCTTTCAAGTGCTCTCTCTTTTGCACTGTCCTTTGTCAAAAGGGACAGCCTACCACAGCAGGAGTGGCTCCAATACTGATCAACCTAAAACCCAGGCCCAGGGAGTAACTGGGGATCACATCTGGCTTTCAGCCTCCACTGAAATGCGTCCATAAAGGTTAAAATACCTAAGCCTTGCTCTCTTTCAGATTTCCTGGTAATGCTAACCTTATCAGTCCCACCATCTCCCTAACAATGAGCCCAGGCCCCACTGACCAATAACTCTTCCTTGATTCAAAGAACCCATTGATGTGCACAGAGAATGTTCTGCTTCTCTCCCTTCAGTGTGTGTGTCACACTCAGTCCTCAGGAATGTCAGCAATCCATATCTTCTGACTAGTGGATGCAGTCCTCACCTATCCAGACTCTCCAAGTCCTGGGCTTCCAAAATGGAACTCAGAGGCCTCCATGTTATTTACCATTCACAGGCACACACATGCAACCCGCCACAAACATGCAACTATCACACATGGCCCGGCTCTGTGCACAATCCATGCAGGTCAATGGTAAGTTAAGGAAACAGTCATAGAACTTTTCATGAGTGGGCCAACAGGCTCCACTCCTGTGACACAGATAAAAAGTTCTGTTTACTAATTTCACTGAGCACAAACATGGATATGCTGCCACCATTGTGCTTGTGTCACTTTGCCAAGGGCAGTGGTCCCCTATCTTCATGAGGGTAGCACTCATTGCCCCACTCCCAGACCAAACAGAAGGCATTACTGTGAGACAGGCCTCGGTCATGGTGTACAGGCATGATCAGTGTTCATCCATGACCAAAAACCAAAAATCAATACGAGAGATCTTTGAAGCAGGGTCACTCAGGGTAGGGCTCCCATCCGTCACCATGCTGGGGACTTTTACATCCAAACAGGGTGTTAGTGACATCATCTTTATTTTGTACTGCTGGGTCCTCATGACTTCACATGGAGGATGGGTTAAGAGTCTGACGTGGTTGTAACTGTAACCACAAAACATTTCTGTAATTCTTTATGCCAGTCATATATCTTCCTATTTGAGAATTAAAAGGTATGAAATACTTTTGAACTCCTTCTCCCATAAGCAGCCAACCCAAATACAACCACATTATCTGAAGCCTATTGGAAATTTACTGCCCTCCCCCCACTTGCAGCTCATATCAGCTTGAAGTAATTCCATACCACCTAGAAGCTTGCTCACATCAATAAGCCGGATCACTTTGCTGAAAAACACCCCCTCTGTGGCCACACCCATAATATTAGTGGCACAACTTTATGAAACTTGACATCCCCAAAGTAAACTCAGGAGAAAAGGCCCTGTAAGTCTACCGGCTGCAAGCCACAACCTCTGGAATGATACAGCCCCTTGACTGAGACTGCTCCCCAAGCTTCTTACCTATAGGAAAAAAAAAAACTTCAATAGCATAGTCGGGTGCAATAGCCTTTAATGCAAGTATTGCAAAATGGGACACATCACATCTTTCAGTTAGGAAAAGACAGCAATAATTGAAGTGTAACAGACCCTCAGCACCTGTGGCATCCAGAGGAAATGCGTCTGATGTACCAATGATAGCTACACCCCTAAAAAGCTGTCCTTCTCCTGCATCACTTCTTTCACCTCTCCCTTTACTAAGCCAAGCAAGCAACAGGTGTTTTTTGCAGTATACAACAAGCAGGCCTGTCAGCACAGGCTATATTGTTTTGAACTAGGTCTACCAATGTTAAGTCTGCTCTTGGTACAAAAATTCTGTAAGGTGTATTGCAATATATTAGGAAAAGATACATTTAAGATGTACATAGATAGATAGATTTAAACATTCTATCAGAGTAGAATGTAATATTGTTTCTGAATGTCAAATAACAGCAATTAAGCTGGCACTTTACATTGTAGAGATCCAGGAAGTGAGGGTAAATGCATTGAAAGTTTGGTATCAACACCAAGTTTGTAGAGGATACCATCAGAGAAGGCCTGGAACGTGTAGCTAATCCAGAATTCTGTTCGTAAAATAACATGGCATTACACTTTAATGTGTGACCTACTAAAACATACTTGATACAGTAGCTGTAGAGCCTATTGTGACATCAAGGCACTTTCTGTACAAAACTGTAGACTCCCCCTAAGGTGGAAAGGCATATTCCAGAACTACATGTGCATCTGTTAGCACGTCAGACCTTAATAAGTAAACTTACAAGGTGACACGAATAGGCTGATGGACCTTTTGACTGCACTTCGAGTAGTTCCCACCATGTAACCCAGTACCAATACAAATCAATAGCAATAACAATCAATTACATCAACAATCATTAGGAGTCAGTAATTCACACACATCATGACCTTTCAGTCATGAATAACCACACCTTTATGTAAAAGTTAGAAAGGTTATTTCCCTATATTAACAAAGCTAATGTCACGTAACTTAGTCTCAAAATCAAATGATAGACATACAGAAACAATACTGGCTGTCCAAAGTGACTAAAGAATTGCAATCTAATCAAAGATTGAGCTACTACACATTCTAAGGTTACAGTACAAATTAATAGCAAGAATAACTCCGCAAATGAAATAAAATACCTTTAGATTTGGCAAAGGAAAGAAATCAACTGTCATTACATGTAGCAAAATTCATCAGTAAATACCCTAACTAACGTTAGATTAGAACAGCATGTTTGGGATTCAGGCTAAACAATTTAGTCTCACAAATTTGGAAAACATCTAATTATGGCTCTCTCAAAAGTAGGGGTTGGTGCCTAGGAACAAAAGCAAATAGACATAACAATCAATAACATTGACTTTATACCTGTCCTCACTATGGTTCAGCAAGCTATGACACTCTTCGTCAATAGGACATCAGTTCGGTCAGCAAGACATCAGGACTCAGCATTAAGGTTCAAAAAAGCAAAGAATCTTCATGCAGATCGGAAAAAGAAAAATCGGAAAGTGGGCTAAACTCTCAAGAAGGACGGGAGAGTGGCGTATTTCCCCTCAGTGCATTCCAGCTAGGTTAGATTTCCTAAAACTACTTCCCATGTCCCCATTGGCCAATGAATCAGATCTTTGCATTTAGTCAATGAAAATAAAACCCCAAATCTACACTTCTACTAACATATAGTTCACATGTCGATGCTTGGTTCCTCTTCTTCTGTTCCCATCACTTGGCTTGTCAGGTATCAATATTGTTGTAGCTTATACTCCAGTCAGTACATCCAATGTCTTCTCCTGGGAAAGTTAGTTCTACACATACTACATTAAACATTGTATCCTAGATAGTACATCATCTTCTAGCAAGCAGTTCTCATGAGGAAGACTTTCAGTTACGAGCACTTGGTCGCACACTGGAAAATCACAGTTTAATTCTCTAAGCAGTCATTTTATAAGTCGATTAAGAAATGCAGCTTGACATGAGGCCGTGCAATTAGGCCCAAGACCCTGATAAGCTAAGGCCTACGATTGATAAAGCTAATACATAAAGCATAACCCTCAATATGACATATTACTACATTAGTCAAACAAAAGCTCAACATTTCATATTAATAGGCTATTAATAAGTACACTTCGTGAACGTTGGTGGGCGCACCTTCAAATGCGTGTATTATTTTTTCTCTAAGTTAATACATTTTCTATGCAAATTCAACTCTCAGAATACATGAATAATCTTCAATAAATTCAGCGTTAACAATTCCTCCTCTGATGTCATCACACTGAATCTTCCCACACAAAATGTCTTTGCTTCAGTTTAAAATTCTGTCATTTCCATCTCTTAATCTTCTTTCCCTATTCAAAATTTACCTAAACAAATTTTCCCTTTTCATGTCTTCCCTCCTCTGATTATTTTTTGATTTCTTCAATTTGATCCTCCTACACAATTTACATATTCCCCATGCTCCAATTATGCAAGTCACAATAATCAATATCCCTTGTATGATTTTCAACAGTGTCCCTTCCCAATGTTGATGAGCCAATTTCCCACTGAAACAAATCCTTTGCCAATTTTCTCCCAGACATCTGGTTCTGTCAACTCTTTTATATCAACACTTTAATTAGTCAGATTAATAAGTAAGCTTCTAATTTCTTTACTGTTATCAGGAATATAGGAGCAGCAATGCCTAGAATTAAGCATTTACAAACTCCACCATCTTCTGCTAAAAGAATGTCTAACGTAAGGCGTTCTAAAGAGTCATAGCTCATTCCACAGCTAGTTGTATCTATCAGGATCATAGCTCCTGAAACATTTGTCAGCATGTTATCCACAATAGTAGACAACTTTCGAATCTTTATAGAATTCAGAACAACTCCTACTGAAGGAATCATTGCTCCAAAAATATCTCCCACTATACGAGACGGAGACTCTCTCCTTTCTTTGGTGTGATGCAATTCTGTAATTTTCAGAAACTTTTCAGGTCATCAAGTTGAAATATCTTTGGGAAAACTATCCCCAAATAGCATGTACCATATATTCTCTTGGAAGACGGTAATAAGCACTAGGTCCAGAAATGTAATATAAGCCAGGAATCACTGGATCCTGTCCATTCAATCTAAATGTCCATTTACTCTGAAAAAAAACACATGCCTACATTCACTCGTTCCCACAAAGTGCCAGTGCAAGATTTAGGTCTATGTACACAAAGATTTCCTGCATGTAAAGCTAAAGCTAATTTCCCTTGTGTTTTTATTTCACTAAAAGCATAAACATTTCTAAAAGTTATTTTCTCTAAACCTCCTTCAATGCCTTTCTTCTGTAATCTGTGTGACCTAGCTCTTTTCTAATGGTGTAAGCAAGCATATCTGGTTGTTTCTGTGCGCCTAAGCTTTCCCAAAAAATAATGCAGGCTCAAAGAAACCTCTCACTAATACTATGTCATTGTCCTTAGCTATTCTACTCAGTTATCTAATTATGGGACAAATGAAAACACTAAATCGTGGTTGGAATAGAAATATTGAATGTACTTCTGGTTATAGAATCTTGTTAGTAACAGACTACAACTTATTCCATAAATAAGGGACAAACTATGGTGGGTAACTCCTTCTTCGACTGATGAAGGAATCTGCGTACACACAAAACAATTCTTTGCATTCATCGTCTCAACATACTCACTCAATAAGTGATTGAAGACATTATAAGAAAGTTCCCCTTGTGTATTGCCTACGCGCAAATACTTTTCATCTAACCTAGTCTTCTCTAACGCTCTTAATGCAGTAGTTGTCTCTCAAGCTGAAGTATGGTTGGCTTTACTCTTGCAAGGACAGTCATACCCACAATCAATATCAGAAATAATATCACACACACAATTGCCAAACCAATATGCATGTATTTACAGCACCTGCTCTTCCTACCCTGCTGGCTATTGTTACTCATGATCGGTAACAATACAAAAAGTGGAAGAGAAAATTTAGGAACTATGCAGCAAAAATCAAAAACAAAAAACCTGCACTCTTCTTTCAGCAGCTATCTACAGCTTTCAGTCTCACTTCCAGGACCCTTTGTCAAAAATCGGCTTAGCATCTTGTCAAATCAGGTTATCTGTCAAGTCAAGTTTCAAAAGGTCTTTTCTGGTGAATTTAAACAGTTTCTTCTCTTTGTACTCTCTCTCAATTTTTTTTTTCATCAGTTCAGTTCAGTGATTTCCTTCAAGTGCCAAAATATTGACAAATAGACAAAAATTCTCTCTGCCGTTCACTTGTTGTGGCAAACACCCATTCAGGACCTGCGTACCTTCAACTTGCAATTCTTTTTCTTTTCAACTTTCGGTCTCCATTCAATTCTCCTTCACTCAGGTTTTCTCTCCTTGTTGTAACAACTTCTTCCTTGATTGTTGTCACAACAACTGCTTCCTTTCTCTTTGCTTGTGACTCCGGCCACTTATCTCCTTTCAGTAGACTCTTGGTCAATGCTGTTTTCAGTGTTGAACTTGAAACTTCTTCTTGCTCTACACGATTTTCTCTTGACGGACCTGCAACTGGTTCAGGAGGAGTCAGATCACATTTGCTTTGATCCGCCTCAACTCCTTCCCCCTCGGGGTCTGGCGTTTGCTCTGTTTGTCTCTCAAAATCGTCTACTTCTGGGAGAGCCTTCCTCTTACTAGGCTCTTCTGCTGCCTCAATTGAGATTGGCACACTGTCACCTTCCCAGAGGTCTTCTCCTTCATCTCTCACAGGAGTAACTGAACCGTCCTAAACGTGCTCAGATCCGGTCTCAGTTCCACTTTCTTCTCTTTCCGGCTTTGAGGTTTGTCTAGTCATTGTTGGTACTTTCAACAACTCCTCTTCATTTTCCAAAGGTCATGCCACTTTTTTCGTGTGGCTGGCGTGTATCCAGTTCGGAACTCCAGCGTACTTCACAGCTGTGGTAGTGATCAAAACTACCTGGAAAGGGCCTTTCCACCAAGGTTCCAAACACGTCTTCCCCATGTGTTTCTGGACCACCACCCAGTCACCCACAGGTGACAATCCTGTCTTCCTGCCAGGTGTGTTTCTCATTGTCATCAGAACTAAGGGCAGTGCATCTGGCCATTCCAGATTCATGGACGCACACATTTTCGCCATCCCTGATTTCAAGGTACCATTCATCTGTTCCACTCATCCTGATGCTTCAGGGTGATAACTACAATGCAACTTCTGCTCAATGTTTGAGGCTGCACATAGTAATTTAATTACTTCATTGTTGAAGTGACTTCCTCTATCTGATTCTAAAGAGATCGGAAACCCAAAAAGTGGTATCAGTTCCCTAAGCAGTAATTTCGCTACTGTAAGGCTGTCCTTTCTTCGTGTACGGTATGCTTCAATCCTATGACTAAAGATGCAGACAATCACCAACACATAACTCAAACCTCGACACACAGGCATCTCAATGAAATCCATTTGCATTCTGCTGAATGGACCTCCTGCTCTTCCAATGTGGCTCAAATTGACCACAGTCCCTTTTCCTGCTATCATTTGTTGACAAATGACGAAACAATGGCAAACTGCTTCAGCACCTTGTCTAAACATTGGGTTGAACCAATTATGCTTGAAAAGGCAAATCATGGCATTCCTCCCACCATGTGCTTGACCATGATAAAATGTAGCCATTTGAGATAACAGGCTGTTCGGCAAAACCCATTGACCCTCTTCTGAAACCCACAATTCATCTTGCCACTGTACACATTTCATTTTTCTCCATGTTTGCTTTTCCTCCCTGTCATCATTATTCTGCAATGTTCTCAGTTCTTCCAATGTATCTATTACATGCAATGCAAAACTTGGACATGTTTTGTCTTCTTCAGGTAACAATTCCCACTTATCTTTGAACGATATACAGTTCAATGCGCAAAACCTTGCTACTTGATTCGCATATCCATTTCCCATTGACACAAAATCTTGCGATTTCAGAAGTGCACTGCATTTCATCATGGCAATCTTTTGGGGCATTTGGACAGCTTTCAAAAATTCTTTAATCCTCTCTCTTTTTATGCTGCAGGTGAAATTACATTTACATAAATCAAAGCTTAATCATGTATCTTGACATACAATTTCTGTAAAATATTTCAGTGTGCAACAATTCCTTCAGGTACACATATCCCAAAAGCATTTAGACGAATAAGGAGGGGGCCTTGCATCTTGACCTCTCCTTCCCCATTCCTAACCTAATCCTTCTCATGATCACTCATCCTCCCCCATATACCATGGTATCTTTGCAGAGCTCCAACCCTTTGAGCATACCGTTTTTCTTTCACCTGTGCCTCCTCCATCTTTGCCTCCCATGCCGCAGGAGTAGGGGGTATTGGTGATTTCCACAACTGGAGAATCAACAGTTTGGCTATCAAAGTAGCCACAAAGTAGACACAAATATGATTTGCTTAGAATCAATAGACAAGCCTGCATGTTGTGAAATACCCCATAGTGCCGCCAGTGGGTTTGGGACTAATTTGTACGATATAACGACACTAATCCTTTGAAAAATCTTCTGCCAATACGCTGTCAGATGCTTACATCAAAAGCTCATATGCAGCCAATCCTCCTGAGTCGTTTGGCAGCACGGACACAAGCCTGATGCCTCCGGATACATTTACTTTAATCTAGCGGGGTATAATAAAGCAGCCATTTGGAATAGAATGCAGACTTTTTAAAATTTGCCCCCCTAAGTGCTTTTTGTGACAAATCATTATGCTTTCTCCATTGTTGTAACCCCATTTTACACCCTGTAAGGTTTTCTGCCTTGACCAAGAATTGGGAAATTGCCTTAGTTGAATACCCATCATGAAGCGTCTTGTACCAATTGCCAGAAGTGTTGAATTTGGCAATAGGAAAACTTAAGGCTTTCTGAAATTACATTTTTTCCCACTACACACTGCCCCCATGTCTTAATATGATTGCCTATTAGAAAATCCGCAAGGCTCTTGACCCCTGCCTCTTCCCACTTCTGAACATATCATTGATTGAGTTCTAATCCTACCATCCATGCATCCCGAAGTCTGACTGACGGGTGAATCTTACAAATTTGGTATTTGCTTGTATCAGCAATATACTAGTCTGGATCATTACCGGTAGTTTACACCTTACCCGCTTCAGAAGGTGAGGGTGTTTAAGAAACCGCTAGCATCTGATTAAAATAGAAGCTGGCATTTGATGTTAACGCAGCTCTTGAAGCCCAATCTAATACGGAAGCTTCATAGTAAGTTTGAACATTGGGGAGTTCCAGCCCCCCATCTTCCACTGTAAGAGTTAACTTCTCTAGCTGTAAGTGAGGGTTCTTATGGTTCCATGTGAATTGTCTGATCAGTGAATCCAGCTCTCGGAAAAAAAAGTCAGGGACTCTCAAAATTATATTAGAAAAAACAAATAATAGTAAGGGGAGAATCATCATTTTCACCAGTCCTGTACTCCCTATAATCATCATAGTAGCTTCCTGCCATTTCAGGAGTAAGCCTTGAATCTTTTTAAAAACCTTTATATAATTCAACTGAAACAGATCAGCCAAATTATCAGACACATATATGCCTAGATACCTAATAGGGATAGAGGATGAAGATAGCACCCGAATATCCTTTGGTAAAACTGATGTATCTGCATTGTGTGAGAGAGCTTCTGACTTGGACAGATTGATTTTGTATCCACCCAAGACCGAAAAGGCCTTAATCTTTGAGAAAGCTCTGTCGATGTTGTGCAAATCCGCACAAAGATACAGAATCAAATTATCGGCAAACAATTTCAACTTGGGTGCTTGAGGGAACAGGGAATGTATATGTTGATCCTGATGGATTGCTGCTCCCAATGGCTCACTAAAAAGCGCAAACAGCACCGGAGAGAGAGGATAGCCCTGCTGCGTGCCCTGTGATATATGTACAGCGCTGCTATTTCTGCATTTATTGAAACCCTGGCTTGGGTGCCCGGGTATAACCTTTGTAGTGTCTGAATAAACTTCCCTAGGAAGCCGAACTTACCTAAAATCATAAACAATGCTTCCCATTGGACTAGATCAAATGCCTTCTCGGCATCAAGCATTATGATCACCACCGGATGGTTATTATGGAAGAAATAATCAATTGCCTGAACAAGGAAGTTAGCATTAGTGGACAGCAGCCTACCAGGTAGGAACCCACATTGATCTTCATGTACAAGTCCTTGTGCCTCCTGAGCCGTACGAACTGTGAGAATCTTAGTGAATAATTTATAGTCCTGATTCAGAAGGCTGATCGGGCAATATGACCCCGGATGTTCCAGTGGTTTATCCTTTTTTACAAAGCTAACCACTACAACCCTAGAGAATGAGGAAGGGACCTCTGTTCCTTCTAATATTTAATTAAATAACTTGACTAGTGTTTTAGCTATTTGGCCCTCTAGCACTTTATAGACTTCCACCGGGAGACCATCCTCTCCAGTGGTTTTTCCATTAGGGGCTCCCCGTATCGCCTCTACTACTTCAGCGAGAGTGATAGGGGATGTTAGTATATTCTGCGCTTCTTGATCTAAGCCTGGCAGCACCACTGAATCTAAATACTGTTTGATTTGTAATCAATTTGCTTGCATTGTTTCAGTGTATAGCTTTCTACAATGCTAGAGGAATATTCTTGCTATCTCTTTGGGCTGGCTAACCGTTATACCCCGCTCCTCATCTAAGATAGCTTTTATGAAATTAAAATTCGATTTTTTTTAACTGACCAGGCCAAGAATCTACCTACATGCTCGCTCTCTTTGTACTGCCTCTGAAAGCTCGTGTGTCTATTGAGTATCTCCTGAGACACATAGAAGCCCCTTAATCTGCCAGAGCCCTTCCCAATATGGATACCGTCTCCAGGTTAGGTAGTGATTGGTTTCTTTTTAACGCCTGCTCTAGCTCCCATTGGAGTAGATTACTTTTCTCTCGAGCTGTCTTCCCTAGGTAGGCCTTAGAGGAGATTGCCTCCCCTCGTATATAAGCTTTGGTGTCAACCCAGATGTTAAAGAGGGATTCTGAGTCCTTATTAATCTCTAAAAATTCAGTAACCGATGCTTTGAGAGTTGCTACCAAGCCCTCCTCTGTCAAGACAGATTTATCCAAGCTCCATTGTGGACGATTCAGTTGGTATCCTGATTCCTTAATCCTAATCCAAGGAACAGAGCGGTCTGAAAAAGGATTAGCAAGTATCCCTAACCCCTGTCACATCAGCTCAAATGAGATTAGCATATAATCGATCCTTGACGCAGTATTGTACCTTTTGGAATAGCATGTAAATTACCTTGCCTGAGGATGATCAGCCCGCCACACATCTACCAGTGCTAGATCCAAAATCAGTTTAAAAAGCATTTGAGAGGCGATGGGCTTATTCTGCGGTTTATTCCTACGTAATGTGTCCCATTGGATATTAGGTATGATATTAAAATCCCCTCCTATTATAAAGTATCCTGAAAGTGAAGATAGATATGCATATAAAGCCTGCATAGGTGCTACATCGTCCTCTATTGGACCATAAAAACTTACAAAGTGAATCTCCTTATCTGCCATTATTGCAGTAACTACTATCCATCTTGCCTGGGAATCTCTAAAGACTCCCTTTACCATCCCCAGAAATTTTCTGGAAATCTGTACTGCAGCATTAGCCGACACGAAGAACGAATGGGCAATAAACCCAGGGAGTTTAGGTAGCATAGCATTAGCCTTCAAATGGGTTTCCTGCAGAAAAAAAACTTGTACTTGAGATATTTCGAGCCAATTAAGTATTGCTTGAAGTTTAACGTTGTTATTATCCCCATTTAAATTACATGAAGCTATTTTTACCTTATACCCACTCATTCCTTAATATTCCACCCAGCCATCTCCATGGTCAATTGCACTTCATCTGCATTTTTTAACTTGTTTCTGTCCTGTATCCTATCCTTAGATAAAGGATGTAGTTGGCTGACCTCCACCTGCATTTTTTCCCCTAACTCCATCCTTTGCTCCCCTCATCATCATCAAGGGCCTTGCCCGTCCTAGCCCCTACCTCCCTTGTCTCCCTGGTGTCCCCCCTGTTCTTCCCATCCCCAGCGGATCCCACCCATCGTGGTTCTTTAATTCTCTCACCGTTTCTCACTGGTGAACCAGAAGAGGTCGTGAAACCTCTCTGTGACCACAACTGGCCAAAGTCATGGACTATTCCAAATCCATACTGGCTATCAGTAGAGGTTTTAACTTAAAGCTGAACAGAAACATGGCATGCTCTAGTAAGGGCTATCAGTTCCGCTACTTGTGCAGAATATACTCATCGTAGCCAGGATGCTCCCAGGATGCCAGTAATTGTGCACACAGAATATCCTGCTCTCAGTACTTTTGTATTGTCTCTTAAACAGGAACCATCAACAAAGGTAACTTAGGGCCTGATTCTAACTTTGGAGGACGGTGTTAAACCGTCCCAAAAGTGGCGGATATACCACCTACCGTATTACGAGTCCATTATATCCTATGGAACTCGTAATACGGTAGGTGGTATATCCGCCACTTTTGGGACGGTTTAACACCGTCCTCCAAAGTTAGAATCAGGCCCTTAGTCATTTTCTTCCAGTCGGGTGTCTCTAATATCAGGTGTCGGTTTTGTGCACAGATCAGTTACTTCAAGACAATCATATTTAATGTCTTCCAGTTTTTCAATTTCAACATTTTCATTCTGAAGTAAGGTTCCCGGGTTAAGCACTGTACATCTTTTCAATGACACATTTGGTGACCCCAGAATACTCATCTCATAACGGGTCAATCTGGCACCTGTCAGGTACTGGGTTTTCGTTTTGGTAAGTAGGATCTCAATGGAGTGAGTGACCATAACAATCAAAGGGTGTCCCATCACAATGCCTTCACAATGTGTGAGGCTCCGTCCAACCGCTGCAACTGCACACAGACAGTCTGGTAAAGCTGCTACAACTAGGTCCGAAGTAGCTTAAAAATATGGGCGGTGAACACCTCAATGGACCTGCGTCAAGACAGACAAAGAAAATGCATCACGCTCATGACAAAACAATGTGAAAGACTTGGTGTAGTTAGGCATACCTAAAGCCGGAGCTTTACATAGACTTTACCTCAAATCAGAAAATGCTTTCATACAAGCCTGATCTAACACTAGGGGGTCGGTGACTTCTTTGTGAGTCAACTTCTGCAAGGGCTTGAAGATGACTGAAAGATTGGGAATTCATTGGCAACAGTAATCTACCATTCCTAAAAACATCGTGACATCTCTGTCGAGACAGGCCACTCACCTGAAAAGCAGGATGTCTGCGGGGGCGATGGAAAGCCCGCTACCTCCTGGAACACCTCTCGTCACTTCCTGGTAGACACAGAAAACCCCGGCAGGTGTCCCCAAAGGAAAGGGGGAGTGGAAGAGAAAGAGACAAAACACTGCCACGTCTTGCCGGTCCAGCCAGGCACCCTGTATCTTCGGGGGGCAGGTTGTTGTTGACAGAATGATAGTAGAGTTAGTGCACTCAACTTCCTTGAAACTGAATCTCTCTTTCTGATATGGGCACGGGCCGGTAGAAGAACACTGGGATGCTCCAGCACTTTTCTTGGATAATAATAACTGTTGGCACAATTACTAACACTGCATTACCAAAAAACCCAAACTGAGTATCATAACAATAAGTACTGCAACACTAGGGCTGGCTTCACCTAGATTCACTGTTGCACACTACAATTAGAACTGTGGTTGCACGTATCATGCACAAGAAAGACAAACAAGGGCATTATTTATATCACATATAACTTTCCTGCATGCATAGGGTTAAACTAAAAGGAACAAAAACAATCCAAGAAATACAAATGTCCACTCTGGGTTTATACAGTTAGGGTGGCACAGTTCGGTTTGGTTTCACTGTGTGTGTGAAAAACCCTTCAAAAGCAAATTCCTCAAACCTGAAACACAGGCATGAATAACACAATTTAAATCCAAGAGTTATGCTATTAGAGAAAGAAAAGTCACGTAAATGCTCTTTTAAAATTGCACTGTCACCTTTTGTAGTACTTGAGCTCAAGCAGATTTCCTGAAGCACATTTAGACAAGTAACTACAATAATAATGTAGAATGTTCAGAAATTGATTTTTTCTCTTCATGATAAGCACTCTGCCAAAATAAGAGGTCTGAAATACACCAGCTGTTCTAGGAAAGCGCGGCGCTCAAAGAACAAACTCCCTGGAGAATATAAGTCACTTATCTGCAGTCTTTTCCAGAGTGCTGGAGGAATGCCTGGTGTCAGCTGGTACAGGAACAAAGAATAGAATTGCCTCAGAAGTCCTGAATACGAGGATGACAGCAGGGGCTGGACTGCCAAATCAGATGCTGAGATCAGGAAGCAAAACAAAGCCAAGCAGGGAGGCATGCTTCACTCTGCTATTTATAGCCAATCAGAAAATCAGTTGCGTTTCCACATGTGAATGAGTAGAAGCACATGTCTACACCTGCTCATATTAGCAAACAAGCATTGGTAAAACAAGCATTGATAAAACCAATTGTGTAACACAGCACATTATGTTTACTTAGAAACATGAAGGTTTAACAAAGAACAGAGATATGATTTAACCCTAATCCCTGGAGATGCTGACAGATAACGCAGGAGGCACCTTGGGGATTCCTGACAATCTCTCTGTGTGGTTAGGGAACTCATCTGCAAAATGGCTGCGGCCCTTTCTCTGGATATTTTCCTTGACCCCTTCTCAATCTGGTGACTCAAATATTTCACTTCTTTCTGACAGTATTGTAATTTAAGTGGATACACTTTATGACCATTCTTTCCCAAATGGTTCAGTAAGGCAATTGTGTCATACTTGTACTCTTCCTTTGTTTTGGAGGCAATCAGGAAATCATCAATGTACTGTACTAATGTCGATTAGAAAGGCAATTCCAACGACTCCAAATTATTTTTCAAGATCTGATTGAATGTGGAAGGTGACTCTGAAAACCCTTGAGGTATTCTACACCAACAATAAACTTGATCTAAAAATTTGAAACAAAAGAGAAATTGGCTGTCCTCGTGAAGAGGCACAGAAAAGAAGGCTTGTGACAAGTCTATGACAATGAACCATTCAGCATCACATGCAATCTGAAACATTATCATAGCTGGGTTTGGCACCACGGGACAACATTTTATCACAATGTCAATTATTTTTCTCAAGTCCTGGACAATTTGAACTTTCCCACAGGGCTTTTTCAAACCCATTATTGGTGAATTACATGGGCGGCTGAACACTTCTTTCAAGACCCCTTGGTTTACAAATTCTGCCATTATTTGAGCAACCTTTATAAGGATGTCTAGTGGCATGTGGTACTGAGGAATCTGGAGAAAATTTGCATTTGGTTTTAATGGAACTTTATCTGGCTCAACTCCTGTGCATCAGGAGGAAGCTCCTTCACTGTGAAAACTGGGAAGAAATTAATCAGTGGGTACTCCTCATTTATTGTCTCACACTCAGTCTCTGGAGCTGGGTCATCCTCATCATCATTGTTCGTCTGTATCTTGATTCTATAGTTTGAACAAGTAATCGAGCACCTGGTTTTACACAGCAAGTCTCTTCCCAGTAGGGATACTGGACTTGAATCACTGACTACAAATTTGTGCAATCCTTGAAAGTTGCCATTTTTAATGTGGACTGGTTCTGTGATTGAGTTGGTCAAGTACTGATTCACTACTCTTACAATCTGGACTGTTTTTCCTGAAAGGAGCAAATTTGGAACTTCTGCGGTTCTTGCCTTAGAGCATGTAGCTCCTGTGTCGGCAAAGAATGAAACTTTGTGACCCTTTACCTTTCCCTTCACATATGGGCCTTTCTGATCTACTTCTAGAGAAGCTGCAAGCACACATTCCTCTTCATCCAAACTCTCGCTCCCCTAATCATCATTTAATCCATTCTCACTGTGTAACGGGAATTGGTGAACTGTGTTATTAATACCTCATCAATCGGATTTGCTTGCCAGGAAATCAACTGACTCTTCAGCATCAGGCTAATTTCAGGCCTCAATCCTTACAAAAATCTAAACACAAAATGAATCATGTCTTTCGGCTCAGTTGTCTCTGTACCAGTGTAATGCTTAAATGCCTGCAACAATCTCTTATAATACTCATGTATCTACTCCTTTGCTTCCTAAATTGTCCTGTCTATTCTCTGCCAATCAATGTGTTTGGGCTAAATTCTACTTTTAAAAAATTCTATCACCTTGTAATAATATTTCATTACCTCAGAAGATGGCGCACCTGTAGCCTGATCTCTCTGGGGTTCTTTTGTCTGCAAATCTATACTCCTCTTGCACTCATCAATAAATCAGCTGGAACTACTATCTCTAGAAGAGTGTTCAAGTCTTCCCACAGACACTTTGCAAGTTTCACAAACCTGTCTGTCTGGTGGTATCATTCTACTGGTTTCTCTCCTAATCTGGGATAACCATTTGTAAAGACAGAATGTCACTTCTGCTCCAAGAGACATGAACAAACTTCCCTCCTGGAATCTCTCTCATTGGTAAGGTTTTCACCGGATCTTTGCCCTGCTGCACATTTTCAGTCAGCTCTGCAGAATTCCTCCTCCTTTCATCTCTTTTCTTTACCCATCTGCCTTCCCATTTGTCTAAGGCTCCTCATGTCTGGACACGTTGGAGTAACTCCCTAAGGTGTGTCTTCATTCCTGCAGATCTCATGTGTTCAAAATCGTTTGTGTCAAAATCTAACCTGTAGCTCCCTTTCAAGTGTTTTGTTTTCTCTATTTCTATGCCATATTTGTCTACCAAGTCTGCTAGCCTCTGATGCACATTGCTCACTTCCCTCGTAATCTTCAGGCATGGATATCTCAATTCTGCTTCATGTGAGACTCTAATCTGTTCACACCGAAAGTTCCTTCAATGAACTCACCTGCTCCCATTCCTAGCCTCATATAGTTCAAGTACTCCTCTCCCCTACTCTGCAGGGTATTCAACTTGTCTAACCATTCAGTCAATTGCTGGGCAATTAAACCCTGCAACAAAATGTTGTTGGCCTGGGCATGTGGTGTCTGTTGCACAACTGTATTCAGAGTCTGCAGTGTCAGTAATTTCAGGCTCTGACTAATGTACGACCATATTACAGTATGCGGAGGAACTCTGAATGGACTAGGGTCTAGCAATGATCTTGTTCCATCAAAGGTTTGTTCCACAGGAGAGACTAATCACGTATTCTTATTGAGTCTTCCCCTCATTAAATTCTGACTCAGGACTCCCTGTCCACCTGCTCTGCTAGTCTCCTGGGCAAACAAAGGTACGATTGGGTCAATGGTAACAGGTACAGATACAGCGTCTGGGTTTGGTCTGAAATTCAGGTTCTGTGGGAGTGTAATTCCCCCATTCTGGTTCATCAGTACAGACATAGCTGACTGTGCCCCTGTTATCGGAGTGTACTTGGGCATTGCTTGTGACTGCACTTGAGGCAATAAAAGTGGGGTTGGCTCTGTCTGAACCAATGTTGGCTTCGGGAAAAACAGTCCTGTAGGCACTATTAGGTTTGCAGCAGTTTCCACTATAGATACATCAGGGTAAATTCTCTGGACATTTGGCTCTGGCACCTGGGTTTGTGCTACCAGCGTAATAGGTGCATTAAGACTGCTCTGCATTGGGCTCTGTGTCATGCTAGGATTAACCTGCACTGGACTTGTTGTCCCATTGACCTGTGTTGGAGCTGAAGGATCTACACTAGCACTTGGACCACTCTCTTGCGCTGCATATGGTGGGGGACAATTTCTCAATAACTGCAAAATAAACTCATCATCATCTTACTCTTCCTCAAATGTCAAAGATCTCCTAGTCTCCCTTGATCTCCGCTCCCTACACTCAGAAGGGCTACTGTTTGTTTTTCTGGTAGCTTTCCTTCCTTCTCTCTCTGTCCTGTGTAATCGCTGGCAACAATTTAATCCCCTGTAAAGTCTTGGTTATCCAAAATCTCTGATCCCTGTCCCATCTAGCCTCTGCTAATGTCTTTTCTGCCTTTCTCATCCTCCTCTCAAATTTCTGTTGTTATTGCTGCCTGGCTACTAATTCCCAGATCGCTAATGCCTTGAACTGTGCTGGTCTCAGAGAGGGTTTCAGATCATACAGCGCCCTCCTCAGATTCTCTAAACTCCTCAAATTAAATGTTCCGTGGGCAGGAAACACTAAACTCCTCTCTTTCTCTGTTACTTTGTACCACTGCTTTAGCCAAAGACATGGCACAGCACCCTTGTCTTCGAGTACAATGTAAGCTGGTGTACCTTCTGTAATATCCCCTATACTCGTTGTAATGTACGTATCTCCCCTTACAGCACTCTTTAAAGCTTTGAAAAATTTCATTTTTGCAACCTTTATTTTATTCTAAATCAAATCAGGAAGTGACTTTTAATCCCAGAATTCTCTTCACCTACCTTCTCAATCAATTGCGCTTCACGGACGGCTGCCAATCCATGCGCGACCCTTCTAACAAACCAACCTATCCCAGCGCGCCTCCAATGATGTCACACGTACTGTGGCTGACAAAGTCTTGTGGCTTGTCCTCCCAAACTAAAATTCACACAAAACTAATGCAAATTTATTGCAAGCACTATACAAAATCAAAACCCAATTTGTCCATTTACTACAGGTAAGGTAACACAATTGCTTCAGAAACTTTACAGATTTTTCACTGACGGCGTTTTGTTCTAACAGCTACTCCCTCTTTCTCAGTTTCCATGATTCGCAAGCAAAATTCGACCTGCAAATTTCACTCTCAACTGATCAGTGGGTCTGTCCTGGTGCACACAGGACTTACCAGATCTCAGTCGAAAACTTCTTTCACCCACTTTGACTCATGCTTTGACTTGTCAACCACGCCCGATCAACCTATTAAACCAGACAAATTACAACAAAAACTAAGGCCCATATTTCTACTTTTTCACACAAAACTGTTTTAGTGCAGTTCCAAGACGCCGGCCGGGTGCCATATTTATGGAATGGCGCTAGCCGGCGCTAATGCCCTGTTACCGTGCTTATAAAGTACGCTAACAGGGTGGGGGAGGTGTAGGGGATACCAGAGCTTATGCACCGAATTATGGCGCTACACTGTTTAGAGGCAAAAAAATGCCTCTAAGCAGTGTAGCGCCATTTTCTGGTGCACAACCCCCATGTACATGGCTCCTGTCTTAGTAAAGACAGATGCCATGCCCACCACCCTATTGGCCATGCCCAGGGGACAAATGGGGCATGGCCATTGAGGCCAGCGCCATGCAGGAGGCCCCAAGTCAGGGTCCACGAGTGTGAAAAAATAATATATATAAATATATATATATATATACTTACCGGGACTTAGCTGGGATGGGTCCCCCATCCTGTGGTGTCACTCTGGTGTAGATGGGGGTGTCTCTGGGGCCAGGAAAGGGCATCTGTGGGCTCTTTCCATGGTCTCTGACCAGGAAAATATGCCTACAGGTCCCCTAACCCCTGCCCATACCCAGGCATTACATAATGGCATTTAAGTTCCCCATCCCCCGTGCTGGATTTTAGCACAGGGGGATAAATATGGCGCTAAGGCCATATCGTCCTTTTCTGGACGGGAACGCCTACCTTGCATCTCATTGAAGCAAGGTAGGTTTTCACATCCAGAAAACGAGGTTAACTCCATAACTTTGGCGCTAGACATGTCTAGCACCAAAGTATTATTATGGAGTTAGGTTTGCGCTGCATTAGCGTTAACAAAATGACGCTAATTC
Organism: Pleurodeles waltl; assembly: GCF_031143425.1. NCBI lineage: Eukaryota > Metazoa > Chordata > Amphibia > Caudata > Salamandridae > Pleurodeles > Pleurodeles waltl. The sequence continues at coordinate 399,217,685 of NC_090442.1, read as the reverse complement.
AGCGCAAACCGATTACAAATATGGGCCTAAGTGTCCCATACACTTTTCAATGTACTCCAGAGTCTTAGACCACGCAGGGTTCATATACCAACAACCATGTGGACAATTTTTGAGCACAAAGCACCACACACATGTGAAGTTTGACGACTTCCCTACTCTCACACTTTGGAACACACACACTCCCTCTACAACTTAATTTGGAGTACGTAAGCTCCCTAAACCCTCACAAACATCACAATTCACCTGCAGTTTGCATAAGCTGTGCAAGCGCAAAACCTACTTCATTCACACACCGTCACTAGAACACTGAGAACATCCTCAAACAATCATTGGCAAGCTCCGCGATTCTGGGAAAGTTATTTTACGCATTTAGGGGCACATTTTCTTTCCACTTTGTATCATTGAATCTGAAAAAAACAAACTTTTACCAATTTCACCAAATCCGCAAATTATTCTGCTCTTTGTAGGAGAATAACCCTTACCCCATTCTGAACCGTATGATGGGCTTTTAAGGAGACAAACCATCAATCTCTGCTACCACCTCTGTTGGTGCGTCAGACCTTAATAAGTAAACTTACAAGGAGACGTGGATAGACCGATGGACCTTTTGACTGCGCTTCAAGTAGTTCCCACCATGTAACCCCGTAACAGTACAAATCAATAGCAATAACAATCAATGGCATCAACAATCATTAGGAGTCAGTAATTCACACACACCCTGACCTTTCAGTCATGAGTAACCACACCTTTGATGTAAAAGTTAGAATGTTTATTTCCCTATATTAACAATGCTAATGTCACGTAACTTGGGGCCAGATGTAGGAAGATTCCGAATTGCGACCCGCAAATTTCCTTAAAGGAAAACGAGATGCATTACAAAAATGAAACGTTTTTGTTTCATTTTTTCAGAGCAGGCAGTGGTCCATAGGACCACTGCCTGCTCTGAAAAATTTTTGGCAGTGCCATTCTCAACGGGGAAGGGGTCCCATGGGCACCCCTTCCCTTTTGCGAATGGATTAGCACCCATTTGAAATGGGTGCTAATTGCGATTGGTTTGTGACCGCAAATGCAATCCTGCATTGCACTGCGACTCGCAACTAGGAAGGGAACACCCCTTCCTAATTGAGACTCGCAAACCTGTTTTGCGATTCGGTAACCAGGTTACCAAATCGCAAAACGAGGTCTGTGCATTGCAAAGTGCATTTTGCACATCACAAACAGCGAAATTCGCTGTTTGCCACGTGCAAACTGCTTAGTACATCTGGCCCTTAGTCTCAAACTCAAATGATAAACATACCAAAATAATACTGGCTGACCAAAGCGACGAAAGAATCACAATCTAATCAAAGCTTGTGCTACTACACGTTCTAAGGTTACAGTACAAATTAATAGCAAGAATAACTGCGCAAACAAAATAACATACATTTAGATTCGGCAAAGGAAAGACATCAACTGTCATTACATGTAGCAAAATTAATCAGTGAATATCCTAACTAACATCAGATTAGAGAAGCATGTTTGGGCTTCATGCAAAACAATTCAGTCGCACAAATTTGGAAAACATCTAACTATGGCTCTGTCAAAAGTAGCGGTTTGTACCTAGAAACAAAAGCAAATAGACATAACAATCAGTAACATTCTCTTAATACCTGTCCTCACTATGGTTCAGCAAGCTATGACAGTCTTCGTCAATAGGACATCAGTTCGGTCAGCAAGACATCAGGATTCAGCATTAAGATTCAGAAAAGCAAAGTCTCTTCATGCAGATCGGAAAAGAAAAATCAGAAAGTGGGCTAAACTCTCAAGAAAGATGGGAAAATGGCGCATCTCCCCTCAGTGCAGTCCCGCTAAGTTAGATTTACTATAACTACTTCCCATGTCCCCATTGGTCAATGAATCACATGTTTGTATTTAGTCCAATGAAAATAAAACCCCAAATCTACACTTCTACTAGCATATGGTTCACATGTCGATGATTGGTTCCTCTTCTCCTGTTCCCATTGCTTGGTTTGTCAGGTATCAATATTTTTGCAGTTTATACTCCAGTCAGTACATCCATTGTCTTCTCCTGGGAAGGTCAGTTCTACACATACTATTAAACATTGTATCCTAGCTAGTACATAATCTTCTAGCAAGCAGTTCTCATGAGAAAGACTGTCAGCTACGAGCACTTGGTCAGCACAGTGGAAACTCACAATTTAATTCTCTAAGCAGTCATTTTATAAATTGATTAAGAAATGCAGCTTGACATGAGGCCTTTCAACTAGGCCCAAGACCCTGCTAAGTTCAGGCCTACGATTAATTAAGCTAATACATAAAGCATAATCCTCAATATGACATATTACTACATTAGTCAAACAAAAGCTCAACATTTCATATTAATAGGCTATTAATAAGTACACTTCATGAATACTAACGGTCACTCAGGTGGGCACACCTTCAAATGTGTGCATTATTTTTCTCTAAGTTAATACATTTTCTATGCAAATTCAACACTCAGAACACATGAATAATCATCATTAAATTCGGTGTTAGCATGTCCTGCACCAATCCCCATTTAAGTTGAGATAAGGGCATGTGGGAGGATAGAAAGTATGGAGTAAATAGCTGAAATAGCTGAAATCTGTTTGTCCTGTTCTAAAGTGGTAGCTGTGGCTGTGAGGTCAGATCATCTGCCATATCCTGCTTAATGAAACCAGGAAGACTCAAGTATTTTCAGCCAAACTATCTCACCATGTGCCATTGTTAAACTTTTTGTTATATTTTGTGATCAATTCTGGAGGAAGACATGCCTAATCACAGTAGCTGCCGACTTAAGGTAAGGGTGGTGGTTGGGGGGTAGATGGAGGGGTTTAGGGGGACAAAATAAGAAAATACATTTAAAAAAAGAACTTACCTGCCTCGCGAGGAATCACCACTCTTCTGCTCCTCTGGCTCCTCTGGCTCCACAGCAGGCACAGGCTCCCAGACTGCCCTGTGGCCAATCCTAAAGCTGCTCTCATACTGCTGGCAGCATGACAGCAGCATCAGGATTGGCCTGAGTCCCCTTGATTTGTGCTCCCAGGAAGACTGGGAGCCTGTGCCTGCTGTCTCCAAACTCGCAACACAGCTCGGGTTGGAGACAGCTCAGTGCACATGTGGGTTTGGCCGTTCTGAGACAGCCAGCCAAAACCTCAAATACACTGTGGGGAGTGCACACCATTCCTCCCCCTTGGCTGTCATCACGATGATGACCCCACCCCCAAGACTCAGCCAGTGACGATAAAAAAATAATAAACCTGGTTTATTATCATTTTATTTTTCAAGTTTTGCCTCTGCTGGCGGATGGGTGACGCTCCTCCACCTTAACGGAGGAGCCGCCCCTGCCTAATCACATCAACAAAAGTGAGAACAGAGAGGGAGCTGAAAACTAAGGACAAACAGCCTGCTCTCAGAAATGACAAGTTCTCTTCTATCTTCTCTGGCACTCTGAGACCTCGACAAACACTTGCAGAAAAAAACACCCACTAAACTTGAGTTAAAAATCTATTAGCAAGGACGATACTGTGTCACAACTGGGCGCACGGATCTTCTTTGGGTGTGCGCCAGAAGAGAGCACTGTCAGCAGCAGAGAATATATTCTCATTACAGGCTCTATTGCAGTTCGTGCACTACAAGATAGCGATTTAGAATATTGTCGTGCAACCAAACTTTCTGCTGTAGGGGGACTTTTTTTTATCACAAGGGGGCAAAATATGGTTGAGAAAATTAACCTACCAACAAAATTAAACCTGTTCAGTTTATCTTCTTCATTTAAAACACAACAAGAGAGCATTTTCGATGGATTTGTGGGCAATGTAAACAATTACATACACTCTTTAGAAACAGACTTGTAGGTAAAATGTCCATTACAGTGCCTGCAACAATGGTACACAGGCAAAAGAACAGCACTGATAACCACACATTAGTGGACGGTGGACTGACCGTTTAAAGTGGCCTTTTACTACAGGCTGCAACTTGGCCTCACTTCGGATGGGTACCCTGTGTGCAAGGGTAATGCCTGGGAGCTCCCTGGGACACGCATGCACCATCCAAATGGGTGTCCTTGAGGGGGCACACGGACTGTCTGCCATCTCAAATGTAGTGCTCAATCACTGCGATCCCTGACAGCTTCTTTGCCCCTGCACCCAAGTCTGTACCATGGCGCAGGCACAAAGGCAGAGAGTTCCTCCATTTTATTGGCACACATCCCATGCGTGTGGGGTTGCACATAGGCAAAGAGTTCCTCCATTTTAATGGCACACACCCCATGAAAAAAGGGAGCGACCTCTTGTGATTACGGCAGTGCAAGATGTGCCATGGTGCCAGCCATATTGCACCACGAGCCACACAAGCCTCTGTGGCCCCTTCTCTAATATCACAGTCCCCCAGAGTGGAAAAAGCCACCACTCATGCTTGTTGCACCCTCTGGCCACTATGTATAATACGGCTCCAGATAACAAAATCATTGAAGCAATCCTACTTAGTGGCCGAGGTCACTGCCATGGAATCAGTGCTCATCCTGTGTTTGTACAAGCACAGGTTGTCTACTACAATTGTTGAGTTTGCTACAATATGTTAAAGAGAGCACCTGAGTGTCTGCGACAGATGTCACTGGCTGCAATTCACAGTAGAGTTCAGGTAGGAGGGGCCTCTCATATCTGGGTGTACTGCCACAGCCTACTCTTACTGCAGCCCCTTGAGGCGCTCACATCTGACTGAGTGGCTTGCTGTCTTTCCATATTCAATATTCCATATTCATCCTTTTACAAAGGATGGGAAAACAATGGGCCAGTAAAGCAGTCCTTTCATGCATGCCCCCGCTCATCAGTGTGTCACAGGAGCAGAAGTGTGGTGATGGAGTGGAAGGCCAGCTCTGCCTGTCCCAGTGGGACAGAAGCGTGGGCTTTTGTGTTTCTCGAAACCAACACGCGGTGCAACTGGTACTTAGGCCAGTCGGGAAAGAACATCTACTGCAGTTCCTAGCGTGTGCAGCTCCTGCCTGGCAGCCCCTCATGTCTGCTGGAGTGCACGTCCAGCGAGTAGGACGTGAGAAGAAGGTGGCAGCGGCTATTGAAAGTGAGGCAGTCTGGACAGCATGGTAAGGGTACATGCACTGAAACCGGGCTTTTCTGACATAAATAGTGCTGCATAGACCCACGCAATGTGGATTTTGGCGTGACAATGTTGCTAAACAGACCAGGGCAATGTGGTTTCTGGCACGGTAGTGGTGTTTAACATGTAGGGACATTGTGTATACTAAATGGCAATGGTGTGAAATGTAGTGTCTCGCTCTCGATCAGCACACTTTGCTAGCTGGAGACAGCATTAACAAAGGCTGAATTAGAGCTGTCTAGAGCAGGAAATGATGCCTGTTTGGCCACTGTGTGGACCAAATTCTTTTTGACACTTCTTGCTAAAGTGAGAGCAGAGTTAACAGAGATATGCAGAAGACTAAGCAACAGACTAGGCAGAAAGCACTAGAATTACAGTTAACCCAAGGGTGGCATATAAAAGCTCATGGATCGGAAAAAGCAGGACTAGAACTGAGCAAAATGAGATTTTCCAAATATATGCTGTGGTGCTGTCCTAGCCACAACAATGGAAGACAGGCAAGTCTCCTCCTTTAACAACATATTCTCCTTTTTACCTCGAAATGTCATTCCCTACTAACACTAAACGTGGATGCTGTCTGGGAGCAGGTTCTAGAAGGGTAGGAGTATGTCGTCACATGTAAACTGAAAAAGCAAGGATCTCTAGGGCCTAAGAAAGAGTATTAGCCTTGAATAGAGGAGTGAGAACATAAATCTAACATAGTGCAGGCCCAGCCATTCTTGTGCTCAAGGGCAGCAACCTACCAAGTGCTTCATCTTCCATCCTTACATGTGCACGGTCAAGGTCTGGCTTACATCCGTGTCCTTAGTCTGACTAGATCTCACCTGAGTGGTGCTCACCGATCTTTGGGAGCCTTCAGAACCCTTGGGGTGGGGTTAGAGGTGCCAATCCCTGGGCAAAATGTTGGGTTCCTCCTTGTGTACCTTCGACTCAGTTTGCCAAGCCTGACTGCCCTTCCATTTTTATCCTCACAATTAGGGTATATTTGTAAAGCAGTAGAAAGTATCCATTCCTTTAAAAATGTGCATGGCTCCTGCTCAGTAACCAGCTCTCATCAAGATCATTTGGCACCATTTCACTCATTTGACAGCATCTCTGCCTTGCACGGGTTGCCATATGGATTACTGGGCCTTCTCTGTAAACTCCCTTTCTTTTGGACACACACTGTACACCTCTGTCGCTCAGGCTCATTTCATGTAGTAAAGCCGATTTTATGTTGTAGTCACCCTGCTCTCTCCCCCTTACCGTGACGACCTATAGCACAGATTGCCCAGGTAGAGCCCTACCTCTTGCCGTGAAACATAACACGGATGTTCAGACTAAATATAACCATGTGCCATTTATAAATATATTTTGTGCTTCTCTCTCTCACACCTTCTCTTCCTACAGCACTCCACTAGGAGCGGTGCCCAAAGACAAGAACACTTCTCTGCTCACCCATGGAGGACACCAAAACTGTGCCAACATAAGACCACAACACATGGAAGTCTGTGTAGCCTGTGAGCTGTTTGATGATAAGCATCAACGTGCCACAAGAGGGTGTGACTGTGATGCACTATATAAATGCTACAATAAAATGAAATCATGTCATTGTGCTACAATCAGGGCCTGCTCCTCCATTAGGGCAGAGGAGCATCACTCACTGCCAGGCAGCAGCAAAACCTATACAAGGAAATGATAATAAACTGAATTTTATTATCATTTCCTTGTAAAGGGGCAGGGCCATGGGGGTGACGAGCAGTGGTGGGAAGTGCACAGCACTACCCCTCAGAGCGCATGTGCGTTTGACCGGCCGTCTCGGGCAGGCCAAACACACATGCACAGTAGGGTCTCTCCAGCCCGGCAGAGAGAGCCTGCACAGGCTCCCAGCCTGCCTGAGAGCGCCCTGGCTGGGCGCTCCCAACCAATCATGATGCTGCTCTGAGCAGCCCGCATGCCGCCCCGCCCCTTCCGCACACTTCAAGCCACAACTGGCTACAACAGAACACAAAAGTAAACATACAACCAAATTGCTTCTGCAAGAGGATGGGCCTAATGGAAGCGTAAATAAGACATAGATAAATCACCATTCTTCCAGGCGGTCGTTCACAGTTGAAAGATAATATTCAGAAAATAGTCACATAGCACACACTTTTTACATAAATTTTATCAGTGTATTCATAAAGTGCCAAACAAAGCGTATCCTTCAATTTCATCACACTTTGCTTGTTAAGAATAGTATGTAATTAAACATTCCGCCGCCATTCCAATGCCAGACAAAGCCATATAAAGTGTAAGCACGTATTAATATCTAAGCCAAAAAAATCTACATATATTTATCGTTTGAGTAACATAACCAGAGCGTCTCATGTTTGCAAGTCTGCACATAATATGAACGAAAGAGCGTGCAGCTGCCCCTTTGAATCTGTGCTTAACCTTTTCAATAAACCAGAATTAAGGGTTCATTTCTATTAATGTTTTGGCCGGAGGTGCGTGAACACCTGCTTCTGATCTCATCTCTGAGCTCAGGATTAAGGACACAGGCTTTATTTATGCTTTGGTAAATTGAAAAAAATACTCCTCATTCATCTGTTATAGCCGGCTTCAAAGAAGAGCAGAGACATGCAATCCTCCCAAAAGCAGTGGTAATTCCTCCTACACGTGTAATTTCCACGGCATGACGCTTCACTGCTGGAATACATGAACTACCAACAACTTGCAACAGCATGATAGTGGTAATTCCTCATGTGAAGAGTCCGTCAATAACAATTGTACATAAATCCACATTTTCAGTGCCCCACTAACCTGCCTTTCAGCAGGGATTACAAGTGAGACCTTGATGCTATCATCGGAATGGTGAATTGCCATGGGAATCGGTAGTTCTGACCCTGATGCACCCTGTAATTCCTCTTTCTGCCCAATATTGTCAACCAGAGTTTTCAGCATTGTCTCCAGGTTACGTACCAGGTTTGCAGATCCGAGTACGGACTATGTAATTCTGATGGGACTGATAAAAGAAGTTACAGCCCCCTCTGGAATTAGAGAAGTATGTTTTCTTGAGACACAGCACTAACATCAGAGATGTTAACCTTCTAACTGTCATTCTCTTATGAGTCCCTCTGACAGCTTTTAAATCGGTTAGCAATGCCATCTTAATCAACCATCTCACAGAAACTGGGATGGCTGATGAGGCCCTCGACTGGTTCATGACATTTGTTAGTGGCCGGACCCAAGTAATGACATTTTCTCAGACAGGCCTGATGCCCTGGTGTTTCCCAAAGTTCTGCTCTTTCTTCCATTATGTTTAACATGTATGTTGAACCTCTTGGGAAACTAATCAGAAAAGTTTGGCCTCCAGACTACATCTTATGTAGATGACATGTAACTCCTTAGTTTTGAAAATGCATCTTTTGGCATCGTCTTAAGTCTCAGCTCCTACCTCGCTTCAATTTGGCACTGGATGTTTTCTAATTTACTTAAGCTAAATGGTAATAAGACAGGGTACTGATTATAGGTGGACCATCCAGGCTGATGTGACAGGCTGTGGCCAAAGTACTTGAGGGCCTTCTGGGTCCATTTACTAAAAAATCTCTGGGTAGGGTTTGGTCAAGAGCTGATCTTCAACCATCAGGCCCCGAAGGACTAGTCCACCTGTTTTTTTATCTCTTCGTACTACTACCAACATACTGCCTTTTCTCCCCATGACAAGCATGCCACTGTGATTAATTCTCTGGTTTTACCCCCCTTAGATTACAGTAGTGCCTAGACTCTGTGATCCTTGAGACGCAGGTCAGGAAATGACATAGGGTCTAGAACAAGACAGTGCAGCTAGTAAATGATCTTCATAAATGTGGCCATCTATCAGCTGCATGTGTCTCATGCCACTGGCTCCTCATTAAACAACAGATTCAATTCAAATTATATTGACTGGTGCAGTATGCCCTCTATCGATCCTGCCAAAAGTATTTGTCTAATCTGTTGCTGCATGACGACCCACTAGATCTCTCTTATGGCTGAATTCCTATGCTACAACCAAGCCCTCTGTGGAGGGATATCTTTTAGGAGTCTGAACCCAAAGTTCTCAAACACTGTTCCTGTCGATCATTGGCAGAAATCTAACTATATGATTTTTGGAGAAAGCTTAAAACACATCGTGGGTGGTTCTAGCACTACGATGCCCTGAAGGACTGCACTTTACAAATAAATAAATCATGAATGGTGGCAGCACCCTGCTCCACTAGTTGCCAGACTCCTCAATGGCACTCCTTCAAAGAATCCAACCCTCAACAGTAAGTCTCATCCAGGGCCAGAAGAACTATAATCACACCACCACCATCGTAACAGAACTGCACTGGCTTTTTTTCCATCCCACACCGTCTTCAAAACCAGCTGCATCATTTCGAAAGGTTCACAAACAGCACCTGTGCTTACCTGGTCAACAAGTTCATCATCGCTGGTGGCACTCAGGACACCTGTAGCCAGGAGACCATGAGGCTGGAGACAAAGTAGTGTAACAAAGAAACAAGGCTAGAGGGTTCTTCCATCCATGCTCTCAGGATCTGGAGCAACGTCACTGTGTCCATCATAACTACTCTAATTTAGTATAGGGATGCCTCTTTAAAGGACACTACATCAAAATGCAATAACAGTGCAGTTCTGCTCCCAGAACTACCTACAGCTACAAGTATTGGGTGATTGTCTCTAAAGCTAAACAGTGCTCCGCTGCCTTATCGCTAGGTTTGTGCTACACAAAAATACCCACATACATACATACTGTTCTGATGTAAACTTGTATGATGATGACATTCTAGACTGTAAGGCGCCGTGTTCCAAGAATGCCAGTTTACTCTGGTGTCTTGGAGGAGACCGACGCTAGGTTGTGTTCTCCAATAAATCTTATAAAAAGGAACCTGAGAGACATCGTATTTATCTTCATAACATTTTAGTGATGAGCGGTTGTCCATTTCAACGTTCCCTGGTGTCGTATTTCAAGTGGCTGGATATTCGTGATGATCATTGCTGATTTAAGGACACAACCTGGATGGTCGAAATAAACTTTTCGGCTTCGGGGTTGAGGTATGTGAAGATTTGCTCACCCAGCCGCTTATCGCACACCTCTCACAACGCAACACAAGCATGCAGAGCGCATTACCTGGTTGTGAAAATCTGCCGGTGCGGTTCAGGTCCATTGTGGTTTCGAATCATTTACTGAGGCACGATGGAAAGAAGAAATGGAAAGGGATGTGGTAAAGAAGAATGTTGTTAAGTTGGTACATTGTGGAGGGATAAGAGAGAGTACACTTTCAATGCCGGTGAGACCATATCTAAAAGTTCTAGATGAATTATCTGTGTGTGGTGAAAATGTGATTATGAGGGGGAATCGCTTTATCCCACCGGGAATGTTGAGGTACAGATTGTTTCAATTGGCACACGAAGGGCATTTGGGTCAAGGCTTAACAATTAAGAGAATAAAAAGGGAATTCTGGTGGCCGGGTATGTATAATCAAATCAAAGAATGGGTTGAGAAGTGCAAAATGTGTAAATAAAGTGAGGTAAGGCTTCTAACTAATAAGAGTATGGAAGGTAATTTAGAAGATCCAGGCAAACCCTGGCACACAGTATGTCTAGATTTTATTGGGCCCTTGGTGGAGCTGATGGGCAACATGAAATACGCTGTGGATATCGTAGATGTGCATTCCAAGTGGTTGATGGTTGAATTCATGAAGGACATTACAACAAGAACCACAATTGAGATTTTGGAAAAACTTTTTAAAGAAGGAGGCGTTCCTGTGGTTCTTATTACTGACAACAACACACAAATGACCTCACATGAAGTTTTTAGGGGGTAGGTTGTTAGACATTCGCGCACCTCGTTATATAGTTCTGAAGGAAATAGTATAGCAGAGAGGGCTAATAGGTAAGTTAAAGGTACCATTCAATTGGCTCTCGCAAATCAGTGCAATGTCTGGGAAACAATATCTGATATGGTTTGGGCTTATCGCACCACTACCCATAGCGTGACACAGAAGGTACCTTTTTTTATCTATGGTGGTGGTTACCAGGTACAAAGCTGGTCCCAGCATGGCTAAAGGAATGGATTATAGATGGTGGCAGGGGTCAAACAAATACAACATTTATGGAGAAGGTAATCAAACATAAATTAGAAGTAGAAGATTGGATCAAAATTAAATCTGGTAGAGTCCAGAGAGGACTCTCCAAGTTCAGAGGGCCTTTTCGGGTTCAGCATGTAGGAACATTCCTTGTGATTTTGGAAAATGATGAGAGGTGGAATTTGAGGAATGTGGCATTATATAAAAAAAAGGAGAGTGTATTAGAAACGAAGATGAAGGCTGTTCGGGGTTGATGTTTATGAAAGATGAGGAAGTGAACAAATGAAACGAGTCCAGTGTGTCTATGGATTAGGATTTAGCATTAATGTAATTTTGGTTGTCTTGTAATATGTGAACGTTTAGTTTGTTTCTTAACATGTAAGAGTTTCTGATTCATAGTGAAGAGGAGAAGATGTGTTATGATGTAAACTTGTATAATGATGACATTCTAGACTGTAAGGTGTCAAGTGCTCCAAGACTGCCAGTTTACTCTGGCGTCTTGGAGGAGACCGACGCCAGGTTGTGTTCTCCAATAGATCTTATAAAAAGGATCATGAGAGAATGTGGATTTATCTTCATAACACATACATACAACGGAAACTAGCAATCGAGGCCTCGAAGGAGATATAAAGTTATCATTGATTTTTAAATGTGTCTCCCTTCCCTAAATCAGACCCTTTGTGCTCATTAGTTCTGTTACGTAATTGGAAATTCTTTACTTTATTGGTTTAGTTTCATGCTGCAGGTGTTTGACTTTTCAAGGAGCCAGCCATTGAGGTCATCCCCACGCTGGACCAGCGTTTTCATTATTCTGAGATTTTCTGGATAGGGTTTCGCCATTGTTTTCTTTTAGATGTCTGTTGAGGCGGAAGGCAAACCAGATGAAAGCTATAGTTTTCCTCAAATTAAAACAAAGCAGCTGCAATTTGATTAGATAGATGGTTTAAACTTTCCCAGTAGTGTTTCGCATCGTTAAACGCGTTGCAGCATTATTTTTCCATTGGTTTCGGTTGTGTGGCTAGAAGGAATGTTTTTGGGTGCTGCACAACCCTCTGATGAATGTCACTCTTGCTGGCCTGGCCAAGTTCCCCTTTGAACGCAAAAGAAACAGAAGCGACAGTGCCACACTGCCAGTAGGTATAACTATTGCCCAGTGTGCCAGGAGAAGCCTGTAGTTCCTCTGCTCCCAGCAGCAGTGCCTTTGGTTTACCAGAATTTGGCAGCTGGGATGGAAATGCCCACACCTAAGGCTCGCACTAACAGAGCTCCCTCTGGAGGGCATGATGGAGGTCGAGGCACTGTAGATCCAGCAATGTGAGCCTACTCTAAGGCTGAGTGTCCACAGTGCTCGTCACTCCATGCACACCTTCCACCTTTTTCATGGTTTCCTGGTTACCGTTGTGGTTTAAGGCTCTGAAGGAACTTAAGCCATTTTGCCCTCTTCTGCCTAGTGTTTCTTTACCTCCTCCGTGTGCAGGGTGGCTCGCTTCTCTCCCATGGAGATTTCTTTCACCTCTGGTATTGTTGAGAGACCCATTTTAATATGCATATATCCCCCTTGCTCCTACAGAGTGTTTTCTCAGGTGCATGTGAAATGCAATACTGCCAACTTAAGGAGGCTGCCAAAGAGCATCCCAGTGCTCTGTGAGTCTAACTGTGAGAATGCTTTAGCTCAAGCGCCCCCCTTCCACACTGGAGCTTAGAGTGCATCGAGGTCGTATACTGTAGAAGAGGAACCCTACCATTGTTCCTCAAACTATGGTTGCCAAAATATTAGCCAAACAGCTAAATATGCCTTCCTATATTCTAAAATCAAATAACATCCGTGGTTTCGATTACATCTCGCAAGCTCCCTAGCAAGGGCAACCACAGATTGTCTCTAAAGTGACGAACATCAGGTCCAGATGAGTTTCTTATTCAACTGCATTCCAGGATATTCGTATGAAGTAACAATGTCACACTTTGTGAAGCCCAAATACCAACCCTAAGTAGAAAAATAACTTTGCGCCTTACTGTGCACCGTCGACACCCCTGCCCAGAACCTTGGTTGTATCTTTGGAAAAACTGTGTATTGGTCCGCCCATTCCAACAGATGGTGCATGAAAACCTTGTAAGTATTTCGGTGGTTGGGCCAACCCTTGGCAGAAGGCAATAACTGGAATGCAAGTTCCCATCTTCATTCTGTGTGCCAGAACCAGTACTACACTCTTCCACATTTTAGAGATGTTTCCAGTTTTATAAATCACACAAAATAATGATGTCAACATTGACACCCAAATATCTACTTGGTATTTAATACAGTAGATCATTCGTGCAGGCTTCAGAATTCTTGAGGCCTCGAATAATCTCTGTGGTACTGTCTACTTAAAGGGAGTTAAAAAATGGGAACTACTTTCAGTGATGTGTCTACAGTGTTGCCTTGGTACAGTGACCTTTAGATATCTAACCCATTCATTGGGCGGGATCCCTGCATCTTGACTATTCTCATACCTTTCATCACAGCTGTTCATAACCACATGCCAATGTAATTTGACTGCACACAATTAATGATGGCCAGCATCTTAGAAAAAAATTGATTTTGTAGTTCACATTTCTTTGATTAAGCCCATTTACTCTTACACCTTCAGCTACCTGGGTCACTCAGACGAATATGTCACTAATACTGTTATGTTACAACACCTGAAGTATCCCTAACTCGACCCACTTGCAAAGTGCCTCCGACTTCAGGGTTGCAATTCCCCTGTGTCACCCTCTTACTTCCGTGAGTACTAACAACCAGTAATCCCACTGAGGGGTTACTATCTTACATAGGCTATTTTACGATGTTGCGTCAGTATTGCCATCCTCAAATACAAAGTCACCATGGTAATCTAAACATCCACAGCACCTCCAACCTAACCCACACTGGGTAACAATAAAGTACACACAGGGGGATGGCACTGGCATCGTCAAAGGACACTAGAATGACTACTTCCATCCATTGTACCAATTTAGTATCACTCCTCTCTTGCGATCTCCATTCGAGGACCTAGTCCCTCCTTAGATGTAAATATCTGGTCTGTAACTGGGGAGTTTGCTGGAAGGATGTCATAAACAAATACATAGAGTGTCTCAGTAAGCCCCTGATGCCAGTTCAAACTTGGTTATCTCCTTCTACGTCCTAATATGGCAAAGAATAAAGCTAATCGGGGACCTCTCCTATCAGTTCATTACTCTGAACTGTGGGACACGCTGCAATAACTGCAGTAATCCGGCCCTATTAGTTGAATTACGCTATTGTGAGACTGGAGTATGGACCTGATTGAAAAGGAGCAATTGTCAGTTTTATTGCTCACATAGGAGAGCAAAGGAGTTACTCTGACTTTACACCACACATACAGCCTGAAAACCAGGGATGAAATCATAATGCTGCAGGCTCCTGGCATCCCATAGCACCGCCCAGAGCCAGGAAAGCTGTAGCTCGGGAGTGATCGCTCCTGCTTGATTCCGTTGCATCAGAACTTACTTTTATTGAAGACCTAGATCTAGTATTAACTCTAACTCTACTCATTGCATGTTTCATATTTCATTTTCCAATCCCAGAAGGACAATTAGTTGTGGGGGTTGGGCTGGCTCACTGATAACGCAAAATTTGTTTCCCTAATCTCTAAAGTATCTTGGCAACACATTTGGTTGTTTGGTTAATGGGAAAAGATTCCTATCACCTATTTTCCCTCTCTTCTGCTTCACTGCTGCACTGTTGTTTGGCCAATATCTTTGATGGTACTCTGAAACAGAGTCATTATTATTAGGTCCTCTAGAGCACGGGGTAGCTCACTCACTTGCAATTTTGTTCCCCTCTCCAAACATGCCTCCCCCCTATTTTTTATGCACTTTCTCAGCACCTAGATACCCCGGTGGGTGACATACAGTGCTCAACAAATCCACCTTACCTTACATGAATCATCTATGGACAGGTCTATACTCACATTCCGCTGATTATCAATAGCTCCATTTCTGGGTGGATGTGACTGTAATGCTGCCTCTAATTTTGCCACCATTTATGATAGCACCTATTGTTTCAGCACTCTCGGTCTCTCTGCTGGGCTACATTCAAACAAACAACCTCCTCCATACTCTCAAATCAGGTTTACGCCAAGTCCACAGTACAGAAACCAAGATCCTCCAAATAGTTGATGACTCCCTTGGAATCCTAGACTCTGATAACTCCTGCTTCCTGGTCCTCCTGGATTGATCCTCTGCATCTGACACTGCATCTGACACTGTCAACCATCAGGACCTCCTTTGCACTCTAGAACAACACACTGGTTCTCCTCATACCTAACCAACCGTTCCCAAATTGTGAAAATGGGTGACTCGTTCTTGAGACCAGTTCACGTACATTAGGGGGTCCCTCAAGGCTCCATCCTTTCCCCACCCATCTTTAACCTCTTCTTAGAACCACTATGTGTGATTCTCAGAAACTCTGGGATTCTCTTCCACCTCTACGCAGATGACACCCAAATATACATGAAAATCTCATCCCCAAAAGACATCATCCTGCTTTCAAACACGTTCTTAAAGATTAAAAACTGGATGTCTAACCACCCTTTAAAATGCAACCCAACTAAAACAGAATTTCTTTTGATTTTTTCTCTGAAAGCAAAAACTCTAGTACAAGAATGGTTGGCTAAACTTCCCACCCTGTATAGAGTGCCAGATCGCTTGGTATAACCCTTGACAATCATCTCAATCTTCACAGCCACATCACAGCTATGGCCAAAAGTGTGCAACACCAACTTAAGCAGCTTTGGGGCATTAAAAAATTGATCCTGGAACAAGACCCCAAAACAATGATGCAGTCTCTTGTTCTCTCCAGACTACATTATAGACTTGCCCTTCTCTCAGGCACTCTCAAAGTTCACCTAGGCCCACTGAGAGCAATACTACATGCAGCAGCACGCTTCATTTTAGGTCTCAAGAAATGTGACCACATTTCTCCTGCACTGCTAATCTTCCAATGGCTTCCCTTTTAAGCAAGGGCCTAATTCCAAAAGACCTGCATTACCCACAAGGCTCTGCACTCCTCATCACCCTCCAATCTAAACAAGAAACTGAAAATCTCTGGAGCAAATAGGGGTTCCAAAATTGCCCAGTCCCTGCTCTTGGAACCCCCTCACCTTCAATCAAGAATGATACATGAGCCACTCATTCACTGGTAGTGGCATAAGAATCTGTAACTCTCCCTTCACCTACCCACCTGCCTAGTCACCTTCAAAATTGACCTTAAGCTCCTCCTATTTGACAGACATCTTGGTTAATCACCCTCTACCATACATAAGTACTCTCTCCACCATGGTTCAGCATCTACCTTCATTATGTGATCCTACCATCTAAATCGATGCTTTAAATGTGTACGACCTTTGGCCAACTGCTGTAATTGTTTCATGTGGTATCTCCTGCATGCATCTACCAATGGAACCATCCTAGTTTAATTACTGCATTTGGTTCCTGATGTAACCCACATATCCTGCTACTGTTGTACAGGGCTCTTATGCCTTCGGGCCATGTCTGCCCTATATAAAATTCAAAAAATAAATTAATTAATCCTTGGGCCACCCCCCACTCTTTGGAGACGGCCATATTATTTCATTAAATGGCACTCATATTAAGTCAATTATAATGGCTGTCTCCTGACAGTGCTCTTCAAAGGAAATTCTCCAGTAGGGAGACTTCAGTGTGGTGTCTGCCTGTTCAATGTTATGGTGCCTTGTCCTCATGAATTGCTAATAACAATAACGTATGTGTTATACAAAATAAAAATCCAACCAGCCTCAAAGCATGCACAACATCTGACTTTGCAACCTGTGGCACTAGGGACAGTTAGTATTTTCCAGATTAATTAGTTCACTAAATGGGAAGTGTGTTTCATTGGTGATAAACATATTATTTCAGTAGATAAAGGATAGGGGGATTGAACACAAGCAAATGATTTCTGTATTTTGTGCTCCTCTGAACATGGGTATTTGATACATTGGAAATGTTTGCAGTTGAGATTAGAGTCAGTCAGTCAAGAGAACTTTATTTCGACTACAAGAGCCATAAAAGCACATAGCAGCAATAAATAAATACACAAGGTTATATAAAATATGTACAGTACATGTGATTAGATCAAAATAATAACATTAAATGCACTCCCAGAGTGAATTGATACATTCTTGCTAAAACCATCATACACATAAAAGTTTTCCTCTCACAATCCAACTTGCCCCAAGGAACTTGGCAACAGCAATTACTAACATCGGGCAAGTGTCTGATCTGAGAATTCGGAGGGCTGTGTCGGACCTGCGAACTCCCAGCAGTCTACAAGCCGGGGCTAGCCATTTCCTACGAGAGGCAGCATATGCAGGGCAGACAAAAAGGACATGAGGGAGGTTTTCTATGGGTGCTTTGCAAGCTGGGCAGATGGTTGTTTCTCCATGTCACTAGTGACTGGTAAGTATTCTTAGTGGCAAGGTGCCAATGCAGAACTAGAAGTACAACTTCCTTTCTCTTGGCATCGTGATTATGTCCCAGAAAGCCTCATATTTGCAAGTCTCTTTTAGGTTGGTAAAATCACATGATAGTGTAGAGTGAAGTGCAACCCTCAGATCCTCACAGTCTACCATATGCCAATACAATTTTTTGAGGTTACTTTTTGAAGGAAAGGAGGTAGTAGTTGGAGAATCCCAGAGTTCTCTAAGCCCAAGCGAATAAAGTAGCCCATTAATGTGTCTGAGCCAGGGTATACTATGAGGATGGTCAGCTTCTAAAATGACCTGCAGGGCTACAGTAAAGGAGGCAAGCTCTGGGTTTGTCCAAAGACGGCGCAAGTACAAAAGGGGATGTAGGTGGGCTTTGTGGCCAATGCGTTTCATGCGAAGGTCTTTAAAAAGGGGGAAAAGTGTAGTACTTTAAGGGAGGGACACAAGATTTCTTAGGAAATTATTTTCAGAAATCTTTATTTCTTGGGCTTTGGCATAGCCCCACAGTTCAGCCCCCTAAAAGACTGAGCTCACGGACTTGGCTTCATATATCTGGATTGCAAGGCGTATTGGTCTGGTATGCGAGAGGTTAAAATCCTTTATTAAAACCACCATTGTTTGCTTTAGTTTTAGTGCTTGCTTTGCAATATGTGATTTCCAAGACATTTTTTCATTTAACATTAAAGTCCAGGTAACTAAATGTGCCCACCTTTTCAAGTGGGGTACCCTCAAGAACAAACGTCTGTGGGGATTGAGAGTCATCAGTTTCATTTTAGAAGCATTGATTTCAAGTACCTGCATGGAACAAAATTCCTCAAAGCACGTGAGGAGTTTCCGTAATCCGCCTGGGCTCATGGATCTCAGGAGTGTATCATCTGCAAAGAGCAAGACCAGAATTTTCTGTGTACCTAACGATGGTGCGTCCATCTCCACTCTGAGAAGCGAGGGGACGATACATTAATGCACAAGGAGAACAGGGTGGGGGCAAGACACACCTTTGCCATACACCCTCTGACACATGGATTCTGTCAGTTAGCTGCCCCTTGTCATCTCACCTGACACGTGCGTAATTACCCTCATGGAGCAGAATTATTAGTGCAAGAATGTGCTCAGGGATTTCCATTAAGAATGTGCTCGGGGATTCCCATTAGGGAAAGGACTTCCCACAGCTTATTACGGGGTACTAGGTCGAATGCGGATTTAAAATCCACAAAAGCAACATACAGATTCCCTTTTCCAATAAAAACTGTTTTCCAATCTAAAAGCAAAAACCTAAGGGCTTGCTCAATGGTAGTTTTTTGTTTTACGCAAACCTGCCTGGAAGGGACTAAGGATGTTGTGTTCAGTCATCCAGTCTTGAATCTTGCCCAAAAGGCAGTGACAGAACACTTTATGCATGCAATCTATTAAGCTAATTGGCCTATAATTACAGGGGAGGGCTCTGTCACCCTTTTTAAAAATCGGGACAACAATGGCCCCCTTCCAGGACTCAGGGACTGGCACCCCAGATGCCATTGCATTCGCTATGATGGTGATATATCTTGACCAGATTGCAATATCGGTTAAGAATGGGTCTGCTGGAACACCATCCGAGCCAGGTGTCCTACCACACTTTAGAGTACCTAAGGAAAATGTCCACTTGGGAGAACAGTTGCAGCACTGGAGGGGTGGATGTTAGAGTAATATTTGAGCAAGGGTCCTTATGTTCAGAAGTTATACTATCATGGTCATAAGAGTACAACCCACTAAACTGGTCTACCCAGTCCTTTGGAGCAATATTAGTTGTAATGTTCAATTCGCTGTTTCCTGTGCCGAGCGCTACCAGGGACCAAAATGCACTACAGTTCCTCTCTTGTGCAGCATCACTAAGTGCTGCCCACCACTTGTCATCTTGTTCACGCTTGGCTTTGCAGATTTTTAAGACTTTCCAGCTGAGCGAATGGCGTTTACATCCTTAGATTTAATAGCTTGGATTATATGTTTGTTTGAGGACTGGCAGAATTTGTTAATCCAGCGAAGCCTACCCTTAAGCCTTTTGCTATCAGGAGCTATACCTACTAAGAAGTGGGCCGCAATACCCTTGAAGCATGAGGTGTGAGTTAAGCTTATTTCCTCATTGGGGATTACGGGACCAGACTCTAAACACATCAATGTGGTCCTCAAGGTGTTGTTAGCAGCATTGATGAGCGTGGGTCGGGCCAGAACCTTATTCCACTTCAGGTAACGTTTGTCATTAACCAGACTAATTCTCTCTGGTGCTATTACTGAGGTGTTAATCATGGACAAGTGGTTACACAAAGCTGACAACCATCATGTCGAAGACTAGGGGCCATAGTCTTATGTTGACTAGACAATAATCAATTTTACTAGTATCGTTGACTTTGTTATATGTGTGACAACCCTTTGCGTCTGATTTGGTCCTGCCGTTAAGTCCCCTGAGTCCAAATTCTATGGTCAATCATTTAACAACCTGCGTCCACCTTTTAATGGGTGGGATATCCAGGGCAGGGATAGATCATGTCCGATACTCCTCGTGGGTGGACCTAAGATCATCCCAGTCAAGAGGTTCGAATGTGACATTGAACTCACCTAACACAATGATTTTATGATGCCGGGGACAGTTTTACAAAAATGCCTCCAGAATACAGAGGGTTTTGGGGACCCGACCTTCCCCAACCCCTCTAGTGTAGATGTTAAAAACGATCACAACTGTGTCTGTCCCGAATAAAAGGCGAAGACCTAACAGGTCGGGGGGATCGATAGATAACTGTGATATGTAGCAGTTTAGTGATGTTCTAGTCCAAATGTTTAAACCACCGGAAGGCCTGCCCCTGATACTGGGCAAAGCAGGGATAGAAACATTTGAGTAGCCAGTCCGAAAGAGTGGATCGGTCGCCCATGTCTCCTGGAGAAGACATATGTTGTGTTTCTCAATAAAGGAGGTAAACAACAGGAGGGGGAGGATGGATCTCAAACCTGCCACATTCCATGAGACAAGTCGTACCCCGGTGATTGGAGGGACCGCCCTGTTCACTGACATGATATTTGAAGGTTTAGTTACCAGAGGTTGGTTTGGCAAGTGGAGTTGGTTGAGGGGGGAGGGGTCGTTATCACTATTGTTGAGCAGGTCCTGGGTTGAGAGGTGGTATCCATCTAGGGGAGCTGGCCTAACCCTAGGTGAGGTGTTCCCATGCTTAGCTATCTGTTCTTGGAATGGTAAGTCATGTTCCTGCGGGAGGGATTGTACAATGTTATCACCGTTGTGCAATGGGTCATGGGCGGTCTGGTGGAATCCGTGAGGAAGAGGAACGTGGGTGTTTGTGGTGACAATGTTGGGAACTACAGCCAGAACAGGGACAGTTGTTTTATGTAAGTCGGAGGGAAGTTCAACATGTGTTTCGGATAGTACTACAAGCCAATCATTCTCACTGAGAGCAGATAGATTACCTGTTGGACACTGAGTGGGGTGAACCCAATACTGTACAGGCAGCCTATGGTATTTGAACTGGATACAGGATTGCCTTGGAGCATTTGTCTTGCTTCTAGGGCCACCAGGTTATCCACCATGCTCATATCCCTAAATGTCAACTGTAGCATGTCAAAATGTGTGCCTGGATCAGGCCTTCTGACTGCATCAATTATATCCTCACGTATTACAAAGTAGCAGCCTCTTAAGTGGCAAATCCAATGAATTGCCTTATTTCTGATAGAATCTCCCCCCTCCCTTTGTGCTTCCCTGTAGCTTGGGAACGTTGACCATTAGAACAGTGCTTTTAGGTTGAAACCGGTCAATGGCGGGCTGTGCAGTGCATTTAGGGACAGTGCTGCTCATGAATTTGGGGATTTGGTAGAAGGCATCAGATGCCTTTCCTGCTCCTAAGCTGTTGTGTGGGGGAGGCTGATAGGAATTCTTGATCTTAGCACCAGCTAAAGTTTGGCCAGCAACTGGTTGCTGGAGATTTGGGCAACTTCATTGAGGTACCTAATGGATTTGGCGTTGGGCTACGGATATGATCCATGATGGTCGTGGAGTCTGCAGGAATTAGCTGCTTGACTACTGTATTGCAATTAAGGAATTAACCATAGACTTGAGTTCTGACACCTCCCTCTTTAAATCTTGTATGCATAAGATGTGCTGTGCATTTGTCTGGGCTGAATACACATTTACGTCTACTGACCCACCCACCCTAATGCCTGGGTCGGGGTCATCATGTGGGTCTGAGATATTTATTAAAGGGCTAAAGCGTTTGACACACTGAATAGAGTCACTAGGATCTGGTGGTGGCTCATTTGCTGATAATGAGGGAGTGTGGGTGATGACATTCCTACCCTCCCCCTGCCCTGTTGTGGCTGTGACCTGTTGGCCACATTTTACAAATATGTCAGCATTTTTCTTGTGACCCCCCCCCCTTCCTGACTGGGGAGCACTCTCCCCCAGTTTCGTTGGGGCCATTATCCTGGGAAGAGGCTACAATTTCTTCGCATTCACCAAGAAGCTTGTCAATTCTGTCCATAACACAGTTATTAGCTGAATGTACATGTCTTTTCCACTTAGTTTTTAACAGCCCCCCTGCCCCACCCTCTGTTGCTTTCCTTTTACCCATCAAAGCACTGTAATTGGTGGATAAGTGTTCAATAGAGTTAGTTCAATGATGCAACCTGCAGGAGGATACAATAATAAAAATGAGAGTCAACAAAGCCTACTTGGAGATAAAAGTTAGGGGGGTGGGCTCTGATGGGCGTGGATGGGCCACCCTTGGCCAGGGCTTCGCCCGGGCGCATCCCGCATGCGTCCCGCACCACAAAGTGCCCCCATGAGCTTTATAGTGCTCATTGCTGTGGTCAAGTGGATGCAGGTGCTGGTGAAAATGGCCGCCTCATGGGGCCACAAAGCAGTCTGGGATATGTAGTCCCTTGCCAAATTTTCTAGCGCATCCCCAATTAGAGATTAGAGTCATATCAGCACAATTTATTCTAACTTGTTTGAATAAATAATATTATCCAAAATACACTTTTCTGGGTCTAAAATACTGACACACCTTTCCCTCTGCTGCATTATATTCTTTTTTTAGTATCTTATTTAAGGATGTAAGCACATGTTATCTCCTGTTTTAAAATAAGGTTGCTGCAGATCTGTTTAGGTTGCAGCCTACCAGACAGCGCAGCTATCTGGTGTGCTAAAGACATATTGGGAACTTTCAGACAGTTAACCTAGGAAAGCATTCCGCTTGAAGATTACCATTGACTTTGTGGTGTATAACTCACACATTCCGGTTTTCTATTGGCTGGCTTTATTTGCTTTAAGCTTTCCAGCTTCAGTTCCTCACTCCCGTTGCCTCAACCTTGTTTTCTGTATCCATCCATGAACTCACTTTCTGTTAATGGGCCATTACATTTTGTTCTCATCTCATCACATCTGCTGTGCATTCAAAGACTGAGGTCAAATGTCAGGCGCTACCTTCCAAATGTTCTAGTTTATGCCTCTTTCTCTGACTTCAAAGTGAGAGGATTTATGTGACAATCTTTCTGAATACTGAGGATAGAAAAGAGTTTTTTTCTAGCACACAACTGTTGTGTTGGCTCTCCTTGTACCAATGAGGCTGCTGGATTTGATCAGCAGCATCACCTGAATTGTGGGGAACTGAGTTCGATCCCACACCATGTGACAACTGTCATACAAATCAGTTTCCAGACACCTAGCAGCACCTCACCTATGCCCAAAAGCAGGGGTGATTTGTGGCAGCCGGGCGCATCACATTGTGACCTCTCAGGAAAATCATGATGTTTAGGTCTTATCCCTTTCTCCCAGTTACATTTGTCTCACACATGCAAAGATAAGCAGACAATGATTCAATATGTTCTATTGAATCAGCTGCGTTCTAGATAAAAAGATATTGACTGCAGTAATTAGGATGATAAAACATACTAAAAACAGAATGGTGACAAGAAAAGTGAAACACGAGAAAAGTTCCACCATACTGTCACTATGCGAGATGTATGATTCCTACCTACGCCACTAATGTTCTATATTAGAGCACAGCAGAATAAGCCCTAATCTGCCCTTCAGGACCCCCTGAAAAGACGTCATCCACCATACCGGAGTACGGCAGTGGTGAAGAAACCTGTTGTCTATTGAGACACCTTCCCCATATAGGCCAGGGAACCAGCAGTGAACAGCATGCAGTGGCAGTCATCTGGCTGAAACCTCCTTCTAACATACAGGGGGCAGAACCATGTTTTATAATAAAGCAGCTAGTGTTCTGAGAGAAGTACCCCCATGTAAAAATATGTATGTTTCTGTGAAATGTTAGAGACGCAATGTACCACTTTGTGCTGGCAACCTTATCTTGTCGCAGCCTTGAACAAAGCACGGAGTAAGAGAATGTTGTGCTAAGAAATGTAAATGTATTCCTAAGTGAAAGTACGGAAAGATAGAGGAAAATAAACCATCACCAAAATTTTTTATTGTTTCTAAAAGAATAAAATGAAATGTTACTCGGCTAAAGGGCACAAGCAGTAGGCCTATTTTCTAAAATAACGTGCCCAAAAACGCAACTAAAATGGCTTCACTACACAACATCATTTAGATGAACTGTGTAAGTATTTCAGAATACATCAGAATTATGAACGCACAAATGAGGCACTTTTTTTGCTATTTCTGAAGTGTGTTGTAAACAAATACTTTAATATGATCAAAACGAAACATTAAACTAGCTGATGCAATTTCCACACATTTTCATCTGTGCACTGTACAGTTTTATTAGTAAAACTCTGTCTGTGCAAATGTAATGGTCATTTCAATTGAAAATGTGTTGTCTGTAATGGCTGTGCGCTACCTCACCATGAATACTCCACTTTACGCCACTCCATTGCACTCTGCACCACTCCACTGTATGCCACTGCACTCTACGCCACCTCACGCTACACCTCTCTACTCTACCCTGTACCAATTTACTCTATGAAAATGCACTCTTTGCCACTGCACTCTACCCAACTCTAGTCTAGGCCACCGCAATTTACTCTGGGCACCTCCACTCTACGCCAATGTACGTTATGCAACTCTGCCACACTGCACTCTGTGTCACTGCACTCTATGCCAATACACTCTACACCAATGCACTTTACTCTGTAACACTCAACTCTATATCCCTGTACTCTACACCAGCCCACTGTACGCCACTCTAATCAACTCTGCACCACTGCACTCTATGCCACTGCACTCTACACTTTAATCTGCACCTTACTCTCTCAGCCACTCTCCGAAATTGCCCTCTAGCCTGCACCACTCCTCTCTATGCCACTTCACTCTACTCTGAAACAACCTACTCTATGCCACTGCCCTCTATGCCACTCTACTCTTAACCAGTGCACTCTACGCCAATCCACACTGCACAACTGCACTCTATGTCACTGCACTCTATGCCACTCCATTCTACTCTGCATTACTGCACTCCAAGCCACTGCTCTCCACACCACTCTACTCCACTCTATACCACTGCACTATGACTCTCCACTCTGCAACACTGCACTCTCTGCCACTAAACTCTACACTGCACTACTCCACTCTCCACCACTGTATTCTATGACAATGCACTATATTGTACTCTGCACCACTCTACGTCACTGCACTCTATGCTACTGAACTCTACTCTGCACTCTACACCAGTACACTCTATGCCACTCAACTCTAAGCCACTGCCCTCTGCATCACTTAACTCTCTGCCACACCACTCTGCACCACTCCATGTCACTCTACTGTATGCCACTGCACTCAAGACCACTCAGTTCTACTCTGTGCCACTCTACTCTGCACCAATCTAATCTGTGCCACTGCACTCCGCACCACTCCATTCTGCGCAGCTCCAATCTGCATCCCAGCATTCTACTATGCACCACTCTAATCTATGCAACTGCATTCTAGGACACTGCATTGTACGCTTCTAAATTCAATGGTACTGCACTCAATGCCACTGAACTCAACACCACTATACTCTACAACACTCTATGCAAAATGCATTCTACACCAGTCCCCTCTACCCTTTGCCACCCCAGTGCATGCCATTCTATGCAACTCCACACTATGCCACTCCAATACATGACACTCTCTGCCACTCCACTCTACAACACTACTCCACTCTTCGCCATTCCACTCTATGGTACTCCACACCACTTTGCTCTACGCAACTAACTTCTAGCCATGCTGAACAGCAGCCATGCTGGTGAAAAACATGGTTAAAACACATTGACAAAGCCAATAGCTCTTGCATAGGCAAGACCTATTAGCTTTGTCAATGTTTTTTGTTTGTTTTTCTTGTCTTATTTCTGTCTCCTACCGGCTCCCACTCAAGAGAAATAAGGGTAGAGTATTAGCCTGCTTCTTAGCATAGTTTTATTTGAGATATGATATGCTGATGCACTAAGGTTTTGTTATTTAAGTGTTTTCATTTGTGTTAAAATGTGTTTCCAAGATTGGTTGTATTTCAGCTATCTCGGATATAGAAATAAATAAAATCTCAGACAATCTAGTCTCTGTGTTCCCCGGGAGATCTATATATTCAGGTTATCACAAATCACTCTCTTCACTGACTGTGCTCATTCCAACCTTTGTTGATGCTTCTTTTCAAGGTAAAATAACTGGAAATTTAGAAAACACTAGGTTGAGAAAGCTGAAGCTGATGCTGCAGTTGTCCTTTGTTTGTGAGGGAAACTTATAGTGCAGCTGCCCACCTTTAACCTGTTTACCATGGGAGAGAGAAGCTTGCACTACTGCTGGTAATTCTGTACTTAATGTGTGTGTGAGGAAAGCTTGCATGGCTGCGGCCATGTAAGACACTTTTCATAGAAGTGGATGAAACCCTCCTGTGTGTTCACACATGTGTGTGTGTGTGCAATCATGTGTCTGTACTTGGGGTTTGTGTGTGTCGGTGTATTTCTGATCATTGCTACTCCCCATTATGTTGTTTCTGATTGAGGTAATGCAGCCATTTCATGCTTGCTGTAAATGTTCTTTGAGACAGATTATACCATTGCTGTGGCCTGAGCTGTACCTGGTCCTGCTGTACTAGTGTCAGGCATGCTGGGATTGTTCCCTGGATAAGGGTAATATGTCTACTGTCTACTGTGTGTGCGAGGACAGCGCTGTCTATTCCAGTTGGCGGCTGCCATGAATATACAGTGGTGGGGTGGGATTATTGTAATAATTAAAAAAATGGTACTTACTTTCTTAACTTGCCACAATGTCCTCCTCGCTCCTGTGCCTTCTCTTCTCAAAGCTCCGGACCCAGGAAACTGCATTCCCCAATTCTGGTGCTGCTCTCATGCTGTTAAACAGCATAAGAGAAGCAGCAGAATTGGAGGGAGCAGCCTCTGCTTAAGAGCACTGGTTTATGTGCTTTCTCTAAACCAGCTGTCTTAAGACAGCTAGGTTAGAGAATTTTAAACTGCGCATGTCTGGCTGGCCGTCGCAAGACGGCCGGCCAAAAGGACATGCCACTTATTACCATTTTATTTTTTAGCTGCTCTGGGGTATTTTTTCAGCAGTGTGACACTCCTCCGCTCTCATGGAAGAGTCTCTCCTGGTCTATTCAGTGGACATGTGTGGGATGTTGCAGTGCCTATCAGCATTATTCGTTTAGCATTGCAATTTTTGATCTGCAAAACTGCATAACTGTGCAAATCAAATTTATTTGCTTTTTCAATGGAAAATATGCTCTCTCTAAATTACAGTGTGCTACTACACCAGGCTATAGTGATCTGTTTGTGACAGTGTGCTCCACAATGCACCACTGGCTACATGCTACACCCTTACCTTTCTCCTGCTGAATGGTCATGGCTTCTTTGCCACACTAGTTCTTCTTGTGACCCTTGGATTTTTCACAACATTTCTAAGACTTCAGTGATGTAACAATGATGGCAGTACCCGCACTGTGACCCATGCTCTGCCTGTCTGATGTGTGTAAGAAAGTTGGCACAACAAAAAGTGAGGACATTGGATACAGAAAATGTGAAATAAACTGTCAGAAAATTACTTGCACTTCTTCCCTCCATACTTGTTTGCACATATTAAATAATGATAGCAGTGATGTGATTTTGTTGGCACCACTTCTGCTCAGAAGAAAACAGGTCCATGAATAGCTTACAATCCACTGTCCCTTTTCAGTGCTCACTTTTCACATCAAGCAGGAAGAAGACAATATACAAAGCTCGCAAATGCTACAAAGTAGAGATAGGCTGATTTGTTTCTTCCAAGCATGTAGATACTTGGGATTACCAACAGTGACCTAATGTAGGCCAACCATGCAGACTGTCATCTGAGTGTGTCAAAAAAATATATATATTTCATTATGTTGGTGCAGGAACTCATGCATGTGATGAATATCTGCCACCCAATTAATCATGCACAGTGATATTTTGTTTCTACAGTAGAATTAAGGAAGCATGTTATTTCCATTTCTATAGACTGTATAGTGCTAGATGCTTAATTGTATTCCCATCATATTGAAAGGGTAGGTATGCATGCCCCAGCCTATACGTTGGTGCCCCGCCATTCATAATACACAAGTTACAATTCATCTGCTACAAGGCTTTTTCGCCACCTCCACATGACTCCAGACTTTCAATAGCTCCACTGGCTACTTATCACGTGAAGGGCAATGTTCAAGGTGCTCTGCATTGTCCACACAGCCTCCCAAGGAAAAGAAACACTATGGGGGTCATTACAACCCTGGCGGATGGTGTTAAAGCGGCGGTAAGACCGCAAACAGGCCGGCGGAAAAAAAAAGGGAATTATGACCGTAGCGGAAACCGCCAACAAAGACAGCCACTTTAACACTCCGACCGCCACGGTTTGCCCACTGTACAATCCTGGGGAGTGCAAAGCCACAGTCTCACAAGTCTTTTCAGTGGGTGGTTTGCCCACTGTACCATCCTGGGGAGTGCAAAGCCACAGTCTCACAAGTCTTTTCAGTGGGTGGTTTGCCCACTGTACCATCCTGGGGAGTGCAAAGCCACAGTCTCTCAAGTGGATGACAGTCTCCACTCATTCTGGAGGGGGACTGGTGCCCAGAGTGCATCCTGTTAAGGTGGGAGACAAAGTACCGCCCACAGTATCACAACCTACCAATCCGCCACCTTTTCCGGGGCGGATTCACCGTGGATAAAAACACGGTGGAAACAGCCATTTCAATGGGAAAACGCTCACCTCAACACACTCCACGAGGAAGGAGGGCACCATGGAGCCGGAACTCCAAATACTCCCTGCGATAGTCTTCCTGCTCCTCTACTATCATCAGCAACGCCAGTGCCGAAGACAACGGTGAGTACTGCACCTAGAACATAGGCGAGGGGGGAGGCAAAAGTCAGGGACACACACACGCAACACCCCCACCCCAACCCGACCCTCACCCACTACAACACACACACCAATGCATATCCAAACATCACAGTAACAACCCCCAACCCCCCCGGAAGAATGCAAAGACAAAAGGAAATGAGTTCAACCATTGTAATATAACAAAATACAGTAAGGAAATATATACAGATATATATACACATTCAACAAAATATACATCACGATTAGTACTGCAGGTATGCACCATCCAATGTCCGTGGACCACTGGGCCCAAAATGCATGGGTGAGTCCCACACCAGATACCTGACCAGAAACGGAGAGAACACTGCTGGGGCATCAGATCGAAATACAGCAGCAACCTCAGGGGGAAGGGAAGGGGGGGCACCTCAGCCGGATGACAGCACCACGCCAGATCCACGACGGGGCTCCATGCCCATTGATGTATCCTGGGGAGTGCAAAGCCACAGTCTCTCAAGTCTTTACAGTGGGTGGTTTGCTCACTGTACCATCCTGGGGAGTGCAAAGCCACAGTCTCACAAGTCTTTTCAGTGGGTGGTTTGCCCACTGTACCATCCTGGGGAGTGCAAAGCCACAGTCTCACAAGTCTTTTCAGTGGGTGGTTTGCCCACTGTACCATCCTGGGGAGTGCAAAGCCACAGTCTCTCAAGTGGATGACAGTCTCCACTCGTTCTGGAGGGGGACTGGTGCCCAGAGTGCTTCATCCTGTTAAGGACTGAGGCAGTGAATGCTGTTGTCCACTGTTTCTGGAGGGGGACTGGTGCCCAGAGTGCATCACTCTCCCCGTCACGGTCCCAGTTCCGTCACCGCCCCTGCCGCACATGGACTACCGGTGCTTGGCTTGGCGGTGCTTGCCCTGTTCAGCAGTGCTTGCCATGGCGGTCTTTGCCCTGTTCAGCGGTGTTTGCCCTGTTCAGCGGTGCTTGCCATGGTGGTCTTTGCCCTGTTCAGCGGTGCTTGCCATGGCGGTCTTTGCCCTGTTCAGCGGTGCTTGCCCTGTTCAGCGGTGCTTGACTTTGCTGTCTCTGACCTGTGCAGCGGTCTTTGCCATGGCGGTCCCTCATTGCCCAGTGGGGCTGTGGCTGCCGTGGCCCTCCTGGGCATTGACTTTGGCGGTGGTCTCCTGACCAGTGATGATCGAGCTGCCCTCCTGGGCCCTGACTCTGGCGGTGGTCTCCTGACCAGTGACGATCGGGCTGCGGGCTGCCCTCCTGGGCCCTGACTCTGGCGGTGGTCTCCTGACCAGTGACGATCGGGCTGCCCTCCTGGGCACTGACTCTGGCTTTGGTCTCCTGACCAGTGACGAATGGGCTGCCCTCCTGGGCACTGACTCTGGCGTTGGTCTCCTGACCAGTGACGAACAGGCTGCCCTCCTGGGCACTGACTCTGGTGGTGGTCTCCTGACTAGTGACTATCGGGCTGCCCTCCTGGGCACTGACTCTGGGGGTGGCGTCCTGGCCAGTGACAATCGCGCTGCCTGTGGCCTCCTGGGCAGCGGGGATGATGGCGGCCTTCTCCGCCGTGCTGCTCTTCCCAGACTTTGGCGCTTTCTTCAGGCCCTTCCCCACCTTGGGAGGAGTCACAGCTGAGTCTACACTCCCCCCGGGACCCTTGTGAGCGGCTTTGCCGGCTGGAGTCTTCCCCCTATCCCATCTGCACTGTCCAACCTCTGGTGCTACACAGGGGGGGGAATGGCTGTGCTTTGGCTCCATGTGACACTGGCTGCCCTGGTGCCCGGTGCACTCCACATACCTCTAACAGGCACCACTGGTACCGGAGATTTTTTGGCTGAGGTGCTAGTACGGGACCTATGAATTGGAGGGGGGGTGGTGGGAAAGAGGTCAACGTTGCTCAGGAAATGTTTCTGATGAACACTGGGACGGGTAGCTGGAGGGGGTCTGGGAGTGGAGGAAGAGGAGGTGGTTGTAGGAGGTGATTTGGGTGCAGGTGCATGTTCTGGAGGCTGTCGTGAGGTGGATGGATGTTGGGTGTGTGTGTGCCCGCGTTTGTGTACTTTGGGAGGGGGCGTCACAGACACACTGGGAGAGGACACAGGGGATGTGTAAATGGTAGTGGGGGTGGTGAGTGCAGGTGGGCGGGGTGTGGTGGTGGGTGTTCTGGTGCGAGTCCTAGTGGCTGTAGTGGTAGTGCATGCAGGTGAGAGTGTAGATGAGACTGGGAGGGAGGAGGGAGACGAGGAGGAGGGGGTCACACTGGTGGCAATGGATGTTGCTGTGTCTGTATGTGGGTGATGCTTGTGTGAGTGCCTGTGGGATGTGTGGTGCCTATGTTTGCCTGAGCTTCCTTTGTGTGTTGAGGTGTGTGCAGGCCGGTCTGATGGTGTGCTTGGGATAGGCAGAGGTACAGGGGATTGGGTCTGGGTGGAGGAAGTTGGAGGGGGGAGGCTAGACACAGGGACAATGGCTGCCATCAGTGCTGAGGCCAGAGATTGCAGGGTTCGATGATGGGCAGCCTGACCAGAATGAATGCCCCCCAGGAATGCACCCCTATGATGGTTCCCAGGGCGGAGCTGATGGTTCTGAGTTCCTCCCTGAACCCCAAATACTGTTCCTCCTGCAGGCGCTGGGTCTCCTGAAACTTGGCTAGGACCGTAGCCATTGTCTCCTGTGAGTGGTGGTATGCTCCCATGATGGAGGAGAGGGCCTCGTGGAGAGTGAGTTCCCTTGCCTGTCCGCCCCCTGTCGCACGGCAGCCCTCCCAGTTCCCCTGTGCTCCTGTGCCTCCGTCCCCTGGACCGTGTGCCCACTACCACTGTCCCCAGGTCCCTGTTGTTGTTGGGGTGGTGGGTTATCCTGGGTTCCCTGTAGTGGTGGACACACAGCTGATTGACGTGTCCTAGGGACGGAGGTATGGGCCCGCTGGGTGGGTGCTGTGCAGGTGTTACCAGAGGGTGGAAGGTCTGTGTTGGGCTGTGCCTGTGTGAGGGGAACCGACTGTCCCGAGGCCCATGATGGCCTGGGCTGGTCATCCGGATCCAGTTGGCCAGAGCTGCTGTCATCACTGTGGGCCTCTTCTGTGAGTGGGGTAGAGATGTCTGGACCCCCCTGTCTGGTGACGTTGGGTAGTGGTCCTGCAGGGGTGAAAAAGCATGATTATTGCATCTGTGTGTGTGTCATGGTGTGCAATGGGGGGGTGAGCATGTACCCCAGTGCTAGCATTCCTGTGTGGGGGCTTGTGTGATGATGGTTGGGGGGGTGTTATGGGTATGTGCAGTGGGCATGCTTTATTGAGGGAAGTCCATGCTTTGTTGTGTCATGCAGGGCTTGGTGTTGGGATGGGTGGTTTGTGTTATTAGTACATTAGTGAGGAGTTGGAGTGATAGGGGAGGGGGTGAGGGTGGAGGTCTGTGATAGAATGCAGGTAGGGTGGGGGATATGATAGTTAAGATTTGACTTACCAGTGTCCATTCCTCCAGAGACTCCTCCGAGGCCCCTCAGGATGCATAATGGTCAAGACCTGCTCCTCCCATGTTGTTAGTTGTGGGGAGGAGGTGGGGATCCGCCGCCAGTCCGCTGTACCGCGATGTTGTGCCTGGAGACCACGGAACGCACCTTCCCCGTAGGTCGTTCTACCTCTTCCTGATGTCGTCCCGATTTCTTGGGTGCTGTCCCACTGCATTGACCCTGTCGACTATTCTTCACCATAGCTCCATCTTCCTAGCTATGGAGGTGTGCTGCACCTGTGATCCAAATAGCTGTGGCTCTACCCGTACAATTTCCTCCACCATGACCCTGAGCTCCTCCTCGGAGAACCTGGGGTGTCTTTGCCGTGCCATGGGGTGGTGTAGGTGATGTGTGGGGTGGTGTATGTGGTGATGAGTGTGGTGATGTGTAGTGGTGTTTTGTGCGTGGATGTTGTGTGGGTGATGGTGTTGTGTGCCTCTGTGTTGTGGGGTTGTCTATTCTGTGCTCTCTCTCTGGCCTTTGTCAATAATTTTTGGTCGTAGGGGTTTGTGGGTGATGTGGGTGTGTGTTTTATATTGTATTGGGTGTGTCGAAGTGGTGTTTGTATGTTTATCAGGTGTGTGTATTTGGAATTGTCCAATGTGTCTGTGTTTTGGAAATATGTGTGTATTTTGAGCGCGGCGGTGTGTACCACCAATGGAATACCGCGGTTGAAAGACCACCACGTGGATTCATGGGTCGTGATAGCATGGGCGTTTCTGTTGGCGTGACGGTGGAGGTTTTGTTTTCGCCAGTTTATCACTGACCTTTGGTGTGGCAGACTTGTGTGGGTGTCTGAATTTCGGCGGATTCCGAGATGTGGGTCATAATAGCTGTGGCGGATTTCCGCAGCCACGGCGGTGTATTGGGGGTCTTCTGCACGGCTGTAAGTGGCTTTTACCGCCAATGTTGTAATGACCCCCTATACCTTTAAGCAATACAAATAAAACAGGACACTGTGCATCAGATTTGCATCACTTATCATCATACGAACTTACTGTAAGAAATCCGAAGGAGCCACTGTTTTCTCAGTACAATGCACCAAACCATAGAGCTCACTTTCAGCCAGCATTTGAAGTATCTAGGAGCATATGCACTTTAGAAGATAGTTGAAAACATGACTATTTCCAAGATGACTACACCATCTTGCATCCCGATGACAGAACCCAGAAAGACAGTCACACCAACCAGCTCAATCTTCAGTTTACAGCCGACAGCTTGGAAACAACTCGACCAATAAACTTCTTTTGATATGCAGGTGAGCTAGGAAAGGCTAACCTATGATTCTATGTCAGGACCGGAGGAGAGGATTATGCTTATCTTTTCTCCACTTTATTGTACAGCAGCCAATTAGAACTTCAATAACAAGAAACTACAATTCCTATGAAACATAGGAAATTTTGAAGAAAAATCATCATAACCAATGAAAGAAGGCAGTCTATGGAATAGCCAATCCACAATCAGCAGCCCATAATGTAGAGCGTCATTTGTGTCCCTTAGTCCTCTTTCTTCACTGCTGCAGCCAAGGTTAAGTCACACTTTCTTTGCATTTATAATGAATGTCTTTTATATTGTTTTTTCCCTTGTGTTTTCTGCTGAACGTTTGTTATTTGTATTTATTGTTTCTGCCATTCCTACTGTGTTGGGATAGTTACTGGGGGAACGTTTTTCACTCCTTCGTGGCAATTATTTTCTTGGTGCTGCTCCTGGCGCATCGCTGCTCTCCCACTGCTAGGTGGTGCACGCGACACACATGTTCATTTGAGGCACACAGCTTCAAATCCTTCCTCAGATCGGAGCAAAGCTGCGGGCCTACACCTTCAGAGCCTGTCTGCCTGGAGACTGACACCTCAGATCTTTGGGGGCCGTACACCTGCCCGACTCCATTTCACATGCCTGACGTCCAGTTGTCGATGCAGGGGTCTGTATTATTTAAAATTGATGCTCTGACTGAGGCACTCATTACAACATGGCGGTATTGACTGGCTACCACCACGGCGACGGCTGCCAACAGACTGCTACCGTGGCTACAAGCTGTCAACGCGTATCATGACTGCCGACGGTATTCCACCAGAATTTTGGCGGAACACCGCTGACGGTCATGGCGGCGGACGGTGGTAAGGCGGCACTGCTGACAGCAGCACTGCCATGCCAGCAAAACACCGCCGACCGTATCATGAGCAATGATACGGCCTGGCTGTGTTTTGCTGGTGGACCTTCTCTAGCCAGAGGACCCCCTGCAAGCAGGTAAGTCGGGTTCTCCGACCGGAGAGGGGGGTGTTGTGTGTATGTGGGGGGGTTGTGTGTATGTTTTGGGATGCATGCATGCAGGTGTGAGTCACGTTGGATGCATGCGTGAATGAGTGATTGTGAGTGTTGTGTGTGGTGGATGCATGTGTGTGACAAGCTATGTTGGTGTGTGTTGTGGTGTGTGGGTATGCATGTGTTCCATGAGTGGGTGGTGGTGGGCATGCGTGTGTGCATGTGTGTATATGGGTGCGTGTGTGGGTGTGTATATGTGCGGGGGCAGGGGGTGGAGGGTGAGGGAGGACTCTGGGGAGGAGGATGGGGGAGGGGAAGACCCCTATCAGTGCCAGGGAAGGGATTTCTTGGCACTGATAGTGCCTACAGCCATGGTTTTTGTGGTGGTAGGTTTGGCACAAAAACCATGGCGGTAGGCAGGGTCGTAATCCCGAGGGTGGTATTGTGACGGCCGCCGGGCTGGAGACCGAAGTCTCCAGCCCAGCGGCCGTTACCACCCATTTTTTTTACCGCCGGCCTGTTGGCGGTATTACTGCCGCTTTAACACCGACCGCCAGGGTTGTAATGAGGGCCAGTGTCTGTAATCTATATCTTTGTGGCTTAAGTCCTCCTAGCTCTCTGGGACACACTCCCAGGTGGCAACCCCTTTGACTACAGAATTCTATGCACCAGGATTGAAGTGCCCTGGGCTAAGACCCTAGAATACCGAGGCTTGCCCACAATATATTCAAGCTAATAACCAGCTCTCCATTTTAAGGACTTTGTCCATTCATAAAACAGGGATACCTATCCCTTCTGCTCCTGTTGTTCCTGTTGAATCTATTTAATGATGGAAATAAACAAGGATGATGAGTTTTTTGACGCTATAGATGCGTCAGTTTATCACGCAGTATCTGAGGCCATAGGCCCCCTTGAAAAATGACTCTCACAACAAATCGCACATGAGTGTGCAAAATTTGTGACTTCTCCCACAGTCTCTGTGTCAAATCCCTAATCTCAAAATAATTTCCAGCTTCCTTCAGATAAGGCAACCCCTGTGAAACGCCGTTGCGACACAGGAGTTGATCATGAAGCCTTTGCCCACATTAAACAATCTTTCCAGTCCTACTCAGATCTTTCCACTACTCGGGATCCCTCTGGTTTACTATCAGATTATCCTTAATGCAGCTTCCCCGGACTATCACAGTTCTGATTCTCTCAATGATCCTGATGATGAAGGTGGTCCTTCAAGACATTGGCTCCCTTCTTCTCATTCTCCTCCTTTTGTGGCCATTGAGGATGAGTCTGACATGTTTGACCCAGATGATATAGTTCATTCTAGATCTTCTGAATGAGCCCTGTCTGACAAGGTGACAAACTACTGTATGTAGAGTGTCGCATCCGGAAGCCGTGGTGGAAGAAATCTCGTACCTGTTTAAGAGCAGAATGCCCTCGCCCTTCTCTTCCTGATACGGTTTCTCTTATTCCTGAGTTGGACCCTAGAATGATCACCTTCCTCCAAAAATTCATCAAGGACTCTAAAAAGGGTATTTCTAGGTCTTGGGGGGCATGCCAGAACAAACATTTGGATGTTGTTGGTCCATTAACCAAAATCCTAAATATGGCTGAGGATTCCAAGACTTCAGGTTCCTTAATTTCCCCACATATTCTTGGGCACAACATGCCATAATTTTTTGGGCAACGCCAATTGTGCGTTATTGACTGAGTGCCGACGTTCTTTGTTAAAAAACGTTGACCCAAAATTGGGGGACTTAGCAGATTCTGAAGCAGGAGCAGTTGCTCAAGGGGGTCTTTTTGGAGAACCTTTTATTAAAGAATTAGGAACGTTTGTTAATTCATTCACTTCTTTAGATAAGGCCTAATCATCAATCAAGAAAATGTTCCCTCCTCAGATTTTCCATGGAGCTGATCAAGGCAGGGGCAGCTCAACTGTCCGTTTCCAATCCCAATACCCTTCTCAAGGGCAAGGCTCCAGACAAACCCGTATAAAGATCAAAACTGCTTCGCCAACTTCTACTCAACAAGAGGCTGCAGATTCCGAGATCAAGGTGGTGGAGGAACAACCGCTACTTCCTATTCTGATGTGTTCTCCCTTCTTCCCTTCAAAAAGTAGGGGGCCGGGTGGCAAATTTTACCCAGGCCTGGGAATCGATTGCAAGGGATGCTAGGGGTTCTTCAAAAAATAAAAGGTATTCAAATAAAGTTTTATCTCACTCTCAGACAGGACTTCCATCCCCATCCCATTCAGTTTTCATATCACGAGACCTTGTGGCCACGGAGGTCATGGCTCTCCTTGCCAAGGGCACTATATTTCCTATGGTACCTCATCCTCGTGGCTTCATTAGCAATCTTTTCCTAGTAGACAAGGCCGACAGGGGCGGTTCCAGCACAGGCCCCACCCTGCCAAAAGGACTCCACCAGCCGTATTACGACCTGTAGTATGGCCTGGTGATGTCCTGATGGTGGGGCTCTGCTGGCAGTGGACAAGGTAGGTCCGATAGGGGAGGTAACACAAGCACCACACTTCCCACCACAGGCATACACACAGCCAACATACAAAGGCACACACAACAACATCCACTTCCCCCAGTATGTCCACCTCTCCCGCCTCCCTGTCTGTCAACTACACATGCACACCCAGAAGCACTGCACCATTAGTCACTGGAGCTGGCCCCATTCTTGCAGTCACCACAACATCAGACATCCAGGCATCCACCCCAGACACCACACCTGTAGTCACCACAACTATATTGATTTACACATGCAGCACACTCACCAATCCTGCAGACACCCAGACAACATCCATGTACACTGGCAGCCTGTCTTCTACCACTGTGTCCATCCCCCCTCCTCCCAAGACACTCAAACGTTCCCAGACACCCACTCAATACACATCCCCTGCACCTCAGCATATTGTACAGGCACCTGCATCCACGTCCAGCACACCTACACCAGTTACAAGCACTCCCTCTACCTCCAGTCCCACACCTTCCTCCATGTCCTCCCCAACTGCCCCTAAAAAACGTTTCCTGTCCTGTGTTGGCCTGTTCAAACCCACTGGCCCACCCCGTCTCGTCCCTAAATATGCACATCTCCTTCCCCTGTCCACTCCTTCCTCGTCGAAGCCCGCCCCAGTCCGCACTTCCCATTCCTGTGCCCCTTCCCCAGAGAGGTAGAAGCCCTGTGCTGCCCCAGGTCCATCTGCCACCCCCCGGTCCAAGGCCGCTCCCCCACCTTCCAAGAGAAAACCCAAACCCCCTCCACTACCCAAACATAAGCCCAAGCCCCCCTCCAGACACAAGTCCCCACCCCCGCCACCCTGTGCCCCTGTTCCCTGAGGTGCCTGGCTGCCCCATTGATGTCCCTTTACGGTGGAGTACCATGTGCACATGTGGGAGTCAAGTTAGGGCCATTTGGGCCCTTCAGCCTGTTTCGCATGGACTGGCCAATGGCCTTATTTGGACATTACATTTTAATGTTGGATTAAAGTTTGTGTGCCCAGTGTTGCAATTGGCACAATATGGAAACGTGGTTCATTGTTTAATTGTGGGGGTGTGGTGTGCACATGTGTGTACTTTGGGCAGGTTTTTTTGCCTTCTGTTGGGTATGTACCTCTTGTTCTGGTGTGTATGGATTGTGATGGCGTGAGGGGTTGGGAGTGCATTGCAGGGTGGGTGGGATGGGTGGGTGTGTAACTGCGCCCTTTCTTCCATTGTTTACCAGGTTGCAGTACTTACCATTGTCGCCTTCGCCGGCGGTCACGGTTGTGGAGGTATATTGCAAGGAGCAGGACTGGCATTATTTTCAACTCTCTCTCCATGTCTGCTTTGGCGTGTTGTGTGTGCCTTTGGTGAGTGTTTCCTTTTATTTAGTTCATTTCCGCCAAGCTTTGCATGGCTGTGGTGCCCGCCCCAGAACTGACGGCGGTCTTGTGCTTCATTATTTGTGGGGCAGGTGGGGCCTTTCCATCGGCCTGTGGGCGGCCTCTTCCGTCATTGTCGGCACTCCAATTCTGGCGGTGTGTGGATCTCACGCTAGCTGTTTCTCATGTGCTTCATTTTTTGGCAGTCCGAACTGCCAGCCTGTTGGTGGTAGTTACTGCCACCACCGGTGGAGCGGTGATTACCGTCATGTTCATAATGAGGGCCTTCGTCTCTATTGTGGTTTGTCTGGGCATTTTGTAAGAAAACGCCCAAAGAAGCTTAAACAAGATAATTCAGGAAAAGAGAAAACTCATTCTACCAAGACAGTAGCCCTGGTTGACTTACAATACCAACTATCCCCTGAATCACAATTAGTGGCAAAAACCTTACAGTCTGCTTCCCCTCATCTTACCATCTCTTTTGACCTCATCTTCAGAGAAAAGAAGCTGCAGGAGGTTTAAGTGATGATTGACTCAGGAGCTATGGGAAATTTCTGCGACATCCAGTATGCCACAAAAATGGGAATACATTTTGTAAAAAAAAGAATAGAAGAGCCTGTTTGTGTGGTGGAAGGAACAAACTTGTCTTCAGGTCCTACCACAGATGAAACTGAACCTATAGTTCTGAAATATCATCTAGGACACGAAGAAAAGATATCTTTCAATCTCATAGATGCTCCTCAATTTCAGCTGATCTTGGGCTTGCCGTGGCTTACGGAACACAGCCCTGAAATTAATTGGGAAAAGACGACTGTCCATTTAAATTCAAGTTACTGTCGGAAGCGTTGATATGGTCCTCAAGAGATAGGTAGTGCACCATCTCCCGCTGAAGTTTTACCTACTAAATCCAATGTGGTTTGTGCTCTGGAAAAGGTTGTGATTCCCCCAGAATATAAAGAATTGTTTGCAGTGTTTGACCAAGCAGAGGCAGAGAAGCTACCTCCCCACAGATCTTATGATTGCACGATCGAACTTGAGCCAGGTGCAAATGTACCTTGGAGTAGAATCTATGCCCTTACTGAAAAGAAGAACAAGTTCCTAAAAGAATATTTGGAAAGATATTTGGCAAACTATTTTATTCGTCCCTCTCAATCCCCAGTCTCTTCCCCCCTTTGTTTTGTCCCAAAGAAAAAGAATGAAGAGTTAAGAATTTGTATCGAATAAAGCGTTAAATCAAGTTACGGTGAAGAATTGGGATCCCCTGCCCTTGATTTCAGCACTGCTAGATCAGATAAAGGATGCAAAAATCT
Source organism: Pleurodeles waltl (assembly GCF_031143425.1). NCBI lineage: Eukaryota > Metazoa > Chordata > Amphibia > Caudata > Salamandridae > Pleurodeles > Pleurodeles waltl. The sequence goes on along the minus strand of NC_090442.1, from coordinate 399,177,694 downwards.
ACACCAAACTAGATCTTCTCAGAGCGTACCATTTCATTCGAGTTGCTATGGGAGACGAATGGAAAATGGCCTTCCGCACCCGGTTTGGTCTATACGAGTTCCAAGTGATGCCTTATGGGTTATGTAACGCACTGGCCGCTTTCCAGTACTTTGTGAACGATGTTCTGAGAGAGTTTTTAGATCAATTTGTAGGTGTCTACATTGCTGATATTTTAATCTTCTCCCAGAATTTGTGAGACCATGTAGATCACGTGAGAGCAGTTCTAAAGACATTGTTGGAAATTAACCCATTTGTGAAGTTGGAAAAGTATGCATTTCATGCGAAGGAAGTAGAATTCTTGGTATTTGTCTAATCGGAAAATTGAGTTTCCATGGATCCTGCTAAAATTCAAACAATCCTGAATTGGCCTTCTCCTAAAACTGTGAAGGAGGTGCAAAGTTTTATTGCCTTTGCCAATTTCTACCGCTGATTTTCTAAAAAGGTGGCCCCTATTACAAAACATTTGAGAAAAGGGGTACCCTTCCATTGGTCAACTGATGCTGAAGAATCTGTTGAGTTCCTCAAAAGAGCCTTTACGACAGCCCCAATCCTTTTCCATCCTAACCCTGAGGAGCCATTTTTTGTGGAAGCTGACGCCTCCGACCAAGCGATTGGTGGTTTATTGTTCAGAGGCAAAAGGAAACAGGTCAACTTCACCCAGTGGCATTTCGATCTAGGAAATCAACTCCTCCTGAAAGAAATTATCCAATTGCTGACAAGGAGCTGTTGGCAGTGAAGGATGCCTTTCGGGACTGGCGGCATTATTTATTAGGGGCTCGTCATGTAGTCACTGTGTTCACCGATCATAAAAATCTTCACTTTTTAAAGTCTGCTAAGACATTAACTCCAAGGCAATTAAGATGGTTCTTGTACTTTGCAGATTTTAATTTTACCATTACCTATTGACCTGGCTCCTCCAATGGCAAGGCAGATGCGTTATCAAGAATGAATAATATACCTGAAGCCGGAGAAGCTGAAAAGATTCCAATTATTCCAGCAGATAAGTTTGTTTGTACGTTACGATTTTCTGAAATAAAAAAGAAGGTTCGAGAATCCATGTCTGACCAAGAAATTTCAGATTGGGCCAACAAAAAAGAAGGAAGAAAGGTTTTAGAAGTCTTTCTTCTGTTGAAAATGCCTTATATTTGCCAACTCTTGAGTTGCAAGGAGTACCGCTACAAGCGTGTCATGATGATCCTTTAGCTGGCCATAAAGGAATTTTGAAGACTACCAAATTAATTAAGAGGTATTTGTGGTGGCCTGCCATGAACCCTCAAATAAGACAAGACGTTCAAACCTGTGATAAATGCATTCGGGAAAGACAACACGATTAGCTTCTGAAGGTGAGCTTCAGCCTCTTCCCATAGCACAATATCCCTGGCACACCCTTACTATGTATTTGATTGTAGATTTACCTTCAAGTCAAGGTTTTGACACAATCTTAGTTTTTGTAGACACCTTTTCTAAAATGAGTCATTTCATCCCTCTGAAGAAGGTTCCTCGAGCCTCTCAGTTAGCATAGTTATTTTCACAGCACATATTGAGAGCTCGTGGCATTCCAGTGGTTGTAATCTCAGATCGAGGTCCCCAATTTTTTTTCCCACTTCTGGAGGGTCTTTATGAAACAACTTGAAATAAACTCACGTTATTCTACCAGTTATCATCCGGAAACTGATGGACAGACAGAAAGAGTTACCCAGGAGATAGAGCAGTACATACGCTTATAACTCCTGGACCAAGATAATGATTGGCCAGATTTCATTTGGACAGCAGAATTCGCGTACAATGCTTTCATGCCTCCACTGGTTATTTTCCTTTCTATTTGAACACTGGTAGGCACCCAAACATTATCTTAGGAAGGTCAGTAGGCTCGGTCCCAGCTGCGAATGAATTCAGTAAGAAAATTCAAAAGACCTACCAATCCACTGGAGAACACTTGACCAAGGCGAAGTTCTCTTACAAGAAACATGCTGACAAAAAGAGGAGAGGCAACCCTGGTTATTGTGAGGATGAGAAGGTCTTGCTATCCACTCGACATTTACATTTAAGAAGGAACAGAGAATTCCAGCCTAGATATGTAGGAGCCTTTAAAATAAAGAAAATTGTAAATCCAGTAACAGTCAAACTCACCTTTCCCCCTCAGATTAAGGTTCATCCAGTATTTCATGTCTCGCTACTTAAAAGAAGCCCTCCCAATGTTTGGGCAACCTAGTCAAGTAGATCCTAGTCAAGTAGATTCACATTTAGAATATGAAGTGAATAGAATTATGGGCTCAAAGTTTAAAAAAGGACCATTATATTACCTCATTGATTAGAAACGTTTTGGCCCATAACAAAAAAGGTCCTGGGAAGCCTTCCAAAATGTGCATGCCCCAAGGTTAATAAAGCAATTTCACTACACTTTCCCCAACAAACATTCTGTGGGAGGGAGTTCTTTGTAGGAGGGTAGTGTAGGGAAAACTATTGCCAGCGTTGTTAAGTTCTTTCCTCAAAAAAAACAATTCCCTTTTTCCTTGTACCCATGTTGGTTGCAGCAGCGTCCTCACTCCCGGTGGCTCTTACGAAGGCTGTTCTTATAACTAGCTTCTTCAGGTTTAACTGCCACTCAAAATGGTGTCCACAAATCCTTGTGAGGTCAGCGCTCTAGTGTTTCTACCTTAGTCTTGTGCTGAAGCTTCCCTCCAGCTGTTTCTCTCTGGGAGCCCTGCACTTCAATTGTCATCCTGAGGAGAATGAACAGTGTTCCTGAGGCGCTTTGTTTCATAGAGAATTCTTCCATTTTTGAGTAATTCATTATTTTTCTTGTTACGGTGTGCACACCAGCTACTTTTTCCCTTTTGAAGAAGCTGAATTTTTTCCTTCTTCCAACAACTGGCTATCAGCTTTCTGAGAAGAATTTGTTTCGACTTCAAGCAACTGCAGTAAGGAAACCTTTTGTATGATTTCCAAACTTGCCAATATATACATGTACACATATATTCAAGAACTCTTTGCTTTTCAGACTTGTCAGTCTTAGAGACCAGCTTCAGGGCTCAGACTAATTCCTAGAGACTGTGATTGAGAAAACTGAACCTTGAGAAGGAGTTTTCGTTTCCTGTGAAAGACATTAGTAGTTTGTATATTTGTGAACTTTTGAACTGTTCTCCAGAAAACCTTGGAAACCTCTGACTCCTGGAGAAAAGAAGATATTAAGTTAACGTTGTTCTCTTAGAGATAGGCTAGACTCTCAAAAGATCCAGGTTAGGAGAATGATAGAATTGGCTGAATGTGAATGGCTGAACAGTTGAATACACAGTAGGAATGTACTTATCTATGCTCTTATCACCCAACTGCAGGTTCTTACTTTAAAGAAATCCCAATAAGAAGAAAGGTACAGGTTTTCAGAGACACACACTGAATATCCTATCTTCAAGTGGGAAACACAGGCTGGAACTGGATCTGGAGGAGGTCTCTCTCCCGTTCCCCTTTCACCATGGAGGATGCAGGGTTCAGATAATCAGTTAAAGTCTGAGCATGTATCTGTTGGAGGGTGTAGGATAAAAGGCATCTGCTCCTGTGGAAGTTTGATTTAATGGGTAATCATCTGACACCAACCCACCACACTCATAATGTGGTGGTCTTCACCACCCGCCCGTCAGCGGTGAGACCGCGACCGTGGCCCTGCCGGTTTTCGGACCGGCAGAGTTATAATGAGGCCCTAAGTCTTCCATCTCAGAAAATGACAAAGATTTGTCACAAACTGAGAAGAACCCAGACCAGACAGCGAGTCTCACTTTGTCAGATAGCTTGTTTAGTAGGACTTCTACTAAACATTATATATCGTCCTGGAATAGATGGACCCGTTGATGTTTGCAATGGGGTGTTGATCCCGTGGACGCTGATGTAGTGCATGTCCTTAACTTCTTGACTAGCCTGTCGAACGATGGCCTTACATATCGTTCAATCAATACTTTCAGGTCTACAATTTCTGCAGGACATTCAACTGTGAATGGCTCTCCTGTGGGAGAACATCCATTTGTCTGTCGCCTCCTTTGGGGAATCAGACTTTCCATTCCACCTGAACCTCGTTATTCAGCTCTTTGAGATGTGGGGAGTTTGTCATGAAAAGTAGAAAAACAAAATGTAACACTAGAATCATCTCTTATCCAGCCTTCCCAGACTCTTATCCCAGCAGATCTCTTCACTTCTCTCTCTCTCCAACCATACCACCTTAGGAGCACAACTATCCACAAATTCAGATAGGACAACATAATGCTGAAACCAGCTAAGCAGATTATCATCATAAGAAATACCATCAAGGGACCTGCAGAGCTGTTCAAAGATGCTAGCATACTGAAAAGCAAAAACTTCATGTCTGTCCCTCTCACCTCACCATCCACCACACTGCTATGGAACGCATTCCATAAAACGATAACTGCTCCTTGGTGGTCCTCTCTCACTGCACTGAAACATTTCCCACATAAAATCACAAAACAAAGGCACGATCCTGCCAACCACACACCCTACATGGAATAGATTGCTCAACATGTAGGTAAGCACTTCAGTGCCCCTCTTGGGATAGTATACACTATGTAAAGGCTGCAATACAATACAATACACCTAATGTTCACACTGTATATATATTGGTTGTAGATGATGTCTGTAGTACTGTTGCTCAATATGCACGTTTCTCTGTAGGTTGTGTATGTCTGTACCTGTACTGTGTATAGTTAAAATGAGTACAGTTTATTCACTGATACCTCTTTTGAAGGCTTGCATGTCACGTGTACGAAGGTAGCTAACTTGCACTACAGATGCATGTGCTGTGCCTACATTTGGTGTGGGCATTCTCATACAGTTAACTGTCACGTGTGTGAAGGTCGTCTGCTTGAACTACGGATGCAAGTGTCCTACCTGTATTTGGTGTAGAACAGTCTAGTAAAGGTGCTACCCATGCTGTGCCACACCTTTTTGTGTGATGGATGTTTGAAAGGCTATTGTTAATGTGATCCTGTTTTGTGTGTGACAGACGTTTGTACAATTACTTTTAATGCTATGCCTGATCTCTGAGTGTGACTGTTTTTCCATGGTGGAAGCTTGCACTTGTGCTTCTTAATTGTATCTGTTGGTGTTTCTGAGGGAACTTAGCACTGATAGTCCCTCAGCTGCACTGGTTATGAGGGGCACTTGTACAACTTTTCCTGATGTGGATGGTTGTCTGCATGGGCATGTATAAGCATGCGTCATTATGGTGTAATCACTGCCATTGTTGTAGCTGTACCTGCTCTCTTTATCTGAGGGGAAACTTCAAACAACACTGCTGTTGTCCATATTGTACCTATTTGTGAGGTAAGGCTTCAATTATTTGCCTTTCACAAACTGTTATTTGCATCAGGGAAACTAGCAATGCTGCTTCCTGTCCTGTTATGAGAGAGAGGCAGAGGCAGACAGACAAAGAAACTGAGAGAGACTGAGAGAAACAGAGAGATGTGTTGCACTGCTTCTGACTTATTTGTACCCTAAATATGTTTGAAGAACCTTGCTTTTCATGCTGTGTATTTCATGTCCACTCTAGAGGCTAACAGAGTGCATAGTGAAATACACAACAGACACGTATATAAAATAACTTATTGACACTCTGGATCATAGGTAGAAAGTATTGGGTGAAAAAAGTAGCAAAGGATATAATTAGGCTTTCCTGTTTTAGCTTTAAACCTATTAGAACTGATAAAACCAAACTGAAAGGAAACCAGCCCTCATTATTATAGATATATAAACAATGATAAACATATGAGCACCCTCGACTAAAATGCCCCTGAGAGAATAGAAAGTGATAGAAAATGAGGCGTTTCATTTTCTTTCTAAAAGGGCCAACACAATGTAACTTTGTTATACAAGGAAGCAGCAAGAAACCTAACATTATTCTGCTTATGAAAGTCACTAAAATACTGGTTCTTCTTTTTGTTTTCTCCAGTTTTATGTGCTTGGATAGAAGATGTAGGGTTTAGAAGCATGTTTTAGGTGTGATCTAATTATGTTCTACACCCTAGAGAATCAGGAAAAATATAATCCTATTTGATTTTTTGGCATTTTGTAACTCTTTCACTTCTTGGTGAAATGGCTAGCTCATAGGAATCTTGGTCAATGTGTACTATCACATTTACCCACAGATACAGAAGGGGTAAAGTCCATTCAGTATTCAGCCCCATTTTCTAACAAGTTGGTATTGATAGCAGGTTACCTGCCAAAAACCTTAGGCTTTAAACTGTCAGCGCAAGGTGTAGTGACAGGTACCTGGGAAAAGAGTGTTGTCACCTTGCACATGAGATAATACTGAAATCTGACACAAAGCTTTCCACATACCAACAAAATGTATAGTTGCAAGGATCCCCATTGTTATGTGCGATAATTCAACCAATCCTGGCTTTTTACCCAACTGCACTTTGCTGTTGTGGTATTTGAGCCCATAGTTAAAATGTGAAGAGCAAAATGTAGGTGCCATTTATACAATGTGATGTCTTTTAAAAAGTCAGGACTGACTTAAAGTGAGCCATTTGCCATGGATACTCTTGGCAACTATGTATCTACGCAACAACAGCTCCACCTTAATGTAGTCAGGCAAGGTTTACAGAAAAGCAGTGGGAAGCATGCCTAAAGCATCAGGTTTCAGGTGCTTTAGAATGCAGAACTACAAATTAATCTGATATAATCCAATCTTTGAAGGTTTCACAACACTGTAGGAAGGGTTGCCCACCCCTACAATGGTACATTATTGGAGTTCAAGTTGTATTTTCTAGCACTTACTACCCCTGATGAGGCACTGAAAGGCTTTACTGCGAGTAGCATGCTATTCTGGATCCGAAGGTTAGTGGTTAATCTAGTGATTATTGTTGGTTATTAAGATTAGCCATGTGCTCTCCAGAAAAAAATGCATGTATTTATTCCAATTACTTTGTGATAGATTATGTAATTCCAGTTAGGTGTGATCTTTAGTCAGGGCTAAATGGTTTCAGGTGAATGGTTGGTGGCATAGATGGCTGGCGGAGACTGGGTAATGTTAGGGTCTTAACGAGGAGATCTACGAAATGAGTTATCAGCCAAATGTGGAATTTCAATAAAAGAATTAAAGCAAACAAGTATGAGACTGAGTGGAGGTTAAACTCAGAAATAGAAGGCATGCAGAGGGTGAAATGCAAGTAGAGGGTCACTCTGAAGAAATAATGGACAGTAATCAAGTAGGAGTAAGTCAAGGTGAATTTTTAATGCAGGGTTTTAGGCGTATAGTGGGAGAAACGCTTTCTGAGATAGCAAGCAGTCAGAGACTGCAAGCTTTAGAAAGAAACAAGATTATACGTAGTGCTCCATATCCAAGCCAGACAGCATAAATATGTGATTCTGAGTGTAGACCTCATTTAAACACTGAGGGCCCTAGCGTGTTGTGTTTAAAGCTTACAGCGGCCCATTTAAAATTGTTTGGAGTATCCCAACATTGGCAATGGACCTGCATGCTGCACAAGAGGAGTTGGTGCAAAAAAAGAAAAGGTCTCAGTTAAAGATTGTAAGGAAAAGCATCCTTTTGTGGCCACCCCAAGTTTTTGAACTGATGCTCCTGGTTTTTTGACTCTGAAAGTGCACTGAGGCCTTCTAACCAGCCATTGGTGCCAGTGAACTGACCTTAAATTTGTGTATCAAATTGACTTATACCCAATTGGCGTAAGCTAACTTAGTTATGAGCCCCTAACATATGGTACCCAGGGACAGTATGTTAGAGGGTCACACAAGGTATTGCAGCATCAGTTGTGCCACCCTAGGTGTGACAAAGGCAAAACATGTCCCTCAATCTGCCACTATAGACTGGAAGAGCAGTGCGTCACTGCTAGCCCGATTTTGTCATTTAAAGGAATGGCAAAACCTAAACATCGCTTTTCAATAAGTGTAAGTCACGTCTATGAAGGCCTCACAAGTCCTAAAGCATAATGCCACATATTTTAAAAACAGAGCATGCATTTTACCTGTTCTGGCAGTAAAAACGCCAAACTGTTGTTTTTACTGTGAAAGGACTTGATTTCCCCATTGGTCAGTACAGGTCTACATCCTGACCCCTCAGCTATGCAAACTGCTGAATATTGTAACTACAATTGATACTCCAAGGTATCAAACAACTCATTACATTAAGCCCGACTTGATACTCAAGTCAAAATTAATGTAGCTTGTTTTAGTGTGCAACTTTTACCAAGATGTCACTTTGTTGCCTTTAGTCTCCTGTGCCCCTAACGGTTGTACATGGTGTTTGCACCCAAGACACCTTTCTGCCTTCCTTGGAAGACATGCAAATCTCTCCCAGGAATACAGCCAATGGCAGCCTGTGCAGGAGAGCGGTACTATCTCTGCAATGCAGGAAGCCGCACAAGTGTTTTACCAAATGATGAGCTTTCAACTCGAAGGCTACCAGAAATCCAATTGCCATAGAACCACCAGTTGCCTGGTGTCGTGATCAAGGCAAATCTTTCCTTGGGTGATAACTCGCCTTTTGGGTGACCAAGCTGCACTCCTACAACTGTTCTGGGTCCAGCAGACTCTGTTGCAACTTAGAGCATCAAGTCCTGGTCTCTGATGCTGCACAGTGGCACTGTGAAGACCTGGACTACCAACTTGCCCCAGGAGGCTTCTTCAGCTGATCCTGTGCTGCAAGTAGGAGGTCAGCCAGCTGATTCCTGGAGTCTCCTGTTTTGGTTGGGCTCTGGAAACGACTTCTCCACATGCAGGAGTCAGCAGTCACAGTCCCTTTTACTTTGCTAGCCACCAACTTCAGCAGCTGCGGTCCACGTTGGTGCAGCCTTACTTCACTGGGTCCTTGGTGCAGCAGGGCAGTCCTTCTTCAGTCCTCTTCTCCAGTCAAGTAAGATCTGAGTTCTGTGTGCTCCATTTATGCTTAGAAAATGGCCCCATGGTAGGAAATGGTTAGTGGCCAATAGGTTATCACAGCCCCTCCCCCCTAATGACCACTTGCTGCAAAGTGTGGCATCTGGCCATCCCAGGATGCACCATTTTGCCCACTCTCAAGATGGTAGGACCCTTCTCTCAGCATACAAAGCTCCCTAGCCCAACCCAGTGGTGTGGCTGCCAAGGGGACTACGTGCCTATAGAAAACCGGTTTGGCAACTGGTTTTCCCAACTGCCCGAGTGTCAGCCTGTCTACCTAAACAATAAGGCAGCTCTTCTCCCAAGTGTTATTCAGTGAAGAGTGAGTGTATGACTACCAAATGTGTCCAGAAGGTTATTAAAACTTTTGAATATAGCACTTGTACTTTGAAAATCAATTAATAGTCCTGTAAACCAGACAAAGTCCTGATAGTGTGAGAGCTTATGAGAGGTGAACAAGGATACTATGATGTGAGTATGAGTGAGAATGTAATACTCAGGCTTTTTATGTTTACAACAGTCTACCTAAAGTCTATTGAACTCGGTGGACACTACATACCCTGTGGTACTGTTCCTTTAAATGAAAGATATGCTATATAACAAATGCTGCAAACAAACAATATGTTTGTAGTTTGTCTCTATTTTGGAGATTAGGCAGTTGAATAAACACTAATAAGCACTTGATTCAAAAGGTTTGGAAAATACGAGAAAACACCTCTGAAAAACACATAAAAATAAACATTGAAAACAAGGCAGCCTAAATATAATCAGATCACTTATTGCAATAGTCTTTTGACTGTTGCAGCCCCTCTTAGCTGAATTATATGTGTGCTTTGCAGAAAGTGTTGTTTATAGTCAAGTTCAATGATAAAAAGTACTATATTAATTAATCTTTGAAAGCTAAAAATGGTCAACACACAAACAAATCTAAGTCAATCATAGGTTGTTTTCTTAGCAAAATGAAATGCAGATAGATTAATTTTCAGTGAAACGTCGGCCCCAGGATCAATAGCATCAATTAACCAGATAAAACTCATAAAGGCTGTGGGGATAATTTATTGAAGAATATTAGGCCCCTGCCCCTGCTTCTCTTCATAGTTACTTGTAAAAGATACCTTGCCCTGCTTTGTAGAATGTTTATTAACTGTTGGCAGCCCACAACCCTGCACTGAATGAGCGCTTGTAACAGAACTGAGGAAAAAAACATAGTGCTACTACACTGCAAAACAGCGCACGAGCAGCATGTTCTGTTTCTTGACAGGTTTGATGTATTTATTTGGAGAATACACTGTGCATTGTTACTTTGTTGTGAATTAACTCACACTTGGTGCACTCTGCAGTACTAAGCTGTTGCATTCCGTCTATGAGAGGCTGTCACGTGCTGGGTGGCCGCTAGCATGGAGATGCCTGGGTAGTCCGTGCGTCAGATCCCTCAGCCACGTGCTCAGCATGGCATCCAGCAACATGTCACCTGACATCACGAGGCGCCCCTTCCTCTCCTGAACTTGTGTTGACTCTTGTAAGCACTCAGCATTGCTCCTGGCACAGAAATGGAAGGCTGCCTCACTCGTAAATACAAATCATAAAGTTTCTCGAATGAGGGAAACTGTCAACGAGTCAGTTGGACTGCATTTTCTGTCCCTTATAGTTCTGCTAGCAGTGTTGATTGATTAGTTACTTTAAACCATGAATAACGAATGCTCCACGTGGCTTTGGTCATGATTGATTAGTGTTCCTTATCCGATACTAAATTTCTGATAATGTTTTTAATAACTTGTACCATTTTTAGAAACCGAAATAACAATAGTAAAGGGGCATGAATCTGCATTTTTTTTTGGGGGGGGGGAGGTGATGATCTTCCAATTTATAAACCTGTATGCATGGAATATATTGGTGAACTGTATGGGCATTCCCCAGAAAGGCAGAAGAGGCAACTTTCAATATTTCATCTATTGAGTTTGATTTTTAACTACAAAGATTTGGTAGATCATGCTTCTATTTGTAAATATTTTTATTTAGTTGGCCCTGATGATTGGGTGAACATGCCGGTAAGAGTTTATCTCATGTGGTAGGTACTAATTTAACCCTCTGTCGATATGAGACTTTCAGGGAAACTATAAGTTCACATTAATGATGAGGAGCTAGTATAGTTCCAACCCACAAGAAGGGCCCGGGGAGCAAGCAAATGAATGAACAACTTTCAGCTATAATAAATTCTGTTTCTAACCTTTTTTTAACTGTTTTGTTAATTTCATTAAAACGTCTAATGTTGTGCCCTAATTCGAAACACAATTTAGGAAGAGGATGTCAATTATACACACAATAGGGATAATGGATGACCTTAGAAAATCATGCTTTGGTTAGTTAGGTCATTCCCCTTTGTTGTACATTTGTCTACATCTCAACCCTCTTCAACAACTGTAACTTGTTTTTATATAGATGTTTTCACCATTTCTAAGTGCTTCTGACAACATGTATAACTATTACTCCACTTAACGGTACTCAATGTAACAATCTTTGAAGCATAGAAAAACGCATCGGCTTTGCCTGGATTTGAACTATTGGCCTGCATTTTCCAGTGGTTCTCAACAGCAAGCATTTAAATGACAGTCACCTGTCAGTAAAATATTTGGACTTGTGGACCAGATTTCCGAGTTAGTGTATCCCTTGCAATTTGCATGCTCTTTCGTTTTGCTATTACCTTGAAATGGGGTTTTTCCCTCTGACCATGTATATATAATTATCCAAACCCCCAGGTGCTTCATGAATCACTTGTAACTGATCAAGTACAATTCAATTTGACCAACAGTGTGAGTCAATGAGCCAATGACTGATCTGAAAAGTCACATAGGATTTGCATGGCGTCAGTCCTTTCTTGTGATATCAGGTTGCAGAACCCTCCAAACGGGAAATACAGAAAATAGAGGAACCAAGTGCCTTTTTAGAGTTTCGTGAGCGACACACTCCGTCAAAAGTTGGTGGGTATCCCATTTGTCATGTTACATGTGCCATAGACAATAATGCACTTATAATATAGCAGATGGGACATCCGCCATGGGTGTGACGGAGTATCCATCCATCATCTCTAAATAAGGTCCTATGTTACAAAGGAATTCCTGAGATGCATCAGAATGTAAACACCCTTAATGGTCAGTTTTTAATAATCGTCAATGGTCAAAGGCTAGCAATTTCAAACTCTGTCATGCTCTACTAACTGTCTTTGCAAGGGTACAGGATTTCTGGTATTTTTGTTGAAACAGTATGTGCATTTCTCTTCAGGGTAAGGTAGCCAGACCTTTGATGGACAGTTTGATCTGTCTTCCCTGGGGCTTAGTAGTCATGAATTTGTGGAGTGCGGGTGCCCAAAGCTCTGCTCAGAAGCCTGGGGTCAGCGCTATTAAAATGGGTGCTGTTAGACTTTTCATCCTTGGCGTGGTCTCCCTTAACTTTTTGCCTCTGTTCCCCAGGCTGTTGATGTATGCTGGACTCGGATTTTGCTGTTTTTGTTATTCTGGGCTCTTTACCACTACTAACCAGTGCTAAAGTGCAAGTGCTCCTTTTCAAAATCTGTATGTAATTGGCTTATCCATGATTGGCATATTTGATTTACTAGTAAGTCCCTAGTAAAGTGCACTGGAGGTGCCAGGGCCTGTAAATCAAATGCTACTAGTGGGCCTGCAGCACTGGTAATGCCACCCACATAAATAGCTCTGTAATCATGTCTCAGACCTGCCACTGCAGTGTCTGTGTGTGCAGTTTTAACTGTAAATTCGACTTGGCAAGTGTACCCACTTGCCAGGCCTAAACCTTCCCTTTTCTTACATGTCAGACATCCCTAAGGTAGGCCCTAGGTAGCCCCAGGGCAGGGTGCAGTGTATGGTTAAGGTAGGACATATTGGGCCTGATTACAACTTCGGAGGATGGTGTTAATCCATCCCAAATGGAACGGATATACCACCTACTGTATTACGAGTTCCATAGGATATAATGGACTTGTAATACGGTAGGTGGTATATCCGTCACAATTGGGACGGATTAACACCGTCCTCCAAAGTTGTAATAAGGCCCATAGTAATGTGTTTTATATGTCCTGACAGTGAAATATTGCTAAATTCGTTTTTCACTGTTGCAAGGCTTGTCCCTCTCATAGGTTAACATGGGGGCTACCTTTAAATCTGATTAAAGTGTAGATTCCCTTTGGGAGCGTATGGACATGTGGAGTTTGGGGTCTCTGAGCTCACAATTTAAAAATACATCTTTTAGTAAAGTTGATTTCAAGATTGTGTGTTTGAAAATGCCACTTTTAGAAAGTGAGCATTTTCTTGCTATACCATTTCTGTGACTCTGCCTGTTTGTGGATTCCCTGTCTGGGTCAGTTTGACAGTTGGGCTGGTTGCACCTCACACTAGACAGTGACACAAAGGGAGCTTGGGTGTAGTCTGCATTTCCTGATGAGCCATCTGTGCTAGGAGGGAGGAGAGGAGTGGTCACTCACACCTGAAAGGGCTGTGCCTGCCCTCACAAAATGCAGTCTCCAACCCCCTGGTGAGTGCCTGGGGTCTGGCCTGGGCAAGGCAGGATTTCACATTCAAAAGAGACTTTACTTTGAAGAAGGCCTACTTAAAAGGAGAAATTGGGTATAAGAAGGGCACCCAAAACCACAGACTTTAGAAACACTTCTGGAAACAAGAGGAACCTCTTCCTGGAGAAGAGCTGAAGAGCTGAGGAAGAAGAGCTGCCCTGCCTGTGACTGTGCTTTGTGAAGCTATCCTGCAGTTGCTGCTTCTGCCAGAGTAAGAGGGCAAAGACTGGACTTTGTGTGCCTTCCATCTTGAGAAGAAATCTCCAAGGGCTTGATTTAGAGCTTGCCTCCTGTTGTTTGAAGTCTCAGGGACAGCAAAGACTTCTCTCTGCCAGTACCCGGAGTCTCTGGAGAGACTCCTACTCTGCCCTGTGGTGCCCATCCACTTCCTGGGACCCTGAAAGGAGAAGCTGGCAGCCTAAAGACAAGGAAGTCCATGCACAGAGCACCGTGCGGGGAAAAGATCAATGCAACTCCGATCTGTGGCTGAAGAAACAACGCCCTGCCAGTTCCGCGGCTGAAAATCGATGCTCATCGGAAACGCAACCAAAGAATCGACGCACAGAGCAGGAGAATCGATGCGCAGCAACACTGACGGAGGCTGGGAGGTCACAACCCGCGCTGCGGGTTTTTCGGATCATCGTGTGTCTGGATTTCCGACTCAAGTACCGCTGGGCGTGGAAAAACAACGAAAGGCCTGCCCGGACCCGAGAGTGCTGACCGGATCAACGCATCGCTCTCCTGCGGAGAGAAGAAACAACGCGCCCGACCCGGCGAACAGAGAAGCGACGCAAGGTCCCGCTCGTGAGTGGAATCAACGCATCTCAAGCCCTTTTTGACGCACACTCGCCGGTGCGGGGTTATTTTTGACGCACCCAAGGTAATTTTTCACGCTAACAGAGTTAGTGTGTGTTTAAAACTACTTAAAGACTCTTTTAGCATTTATATTGCTAACTTGGCTTGTGTATTGTGGATTTTTGTTGTTTTGGTCTTGTTTTGTTTAGATAAATATTTCCTAATTTTCTAAACTGGTGTTGTGCCATTTTGTAGTGTTTTTATTAAGTTACTGTGTGTGTTGGTACAAATACTTTACACCTAGCACTCTGAAGTTAAGCCTACTGCTCTGCCAAGCTGCCAAGGGGGTAAGCAGGGGTTAGCTGGGGGTGATTCTCTTTTACACTGACTAGAGTGAGGGTCCTTGCTTGAACAGGGGGTAACCTGACTGTCAACCAAAGACCCCATTTCTAACAGGTGCGCTGAATACCAATGCTGTGTAGTCTCCAATTCACCTCAGGCCTCTTTAATCCACTACCAGACCGTGCCTGCCCCTTTATCTCAGTCTTGTGTGTTCCTCCTTTTCCCTTTGTGATAGTATTTCCATTTTTGTATTTCTCCTTCTTCACCGTTTGTTTATTTTTACGTCTCTTGCTCATGATTAATATCTGAGGAAGAAGAATAAGTGTAGGTCCTCAAAAATGAATGCCAGTGGCCCCCACCGCCAACCACCAAGTCAAATTAAGCACTAGGTCTTCAGAGATCCATAATAGAATAAAGAAAGCTAGCAGAGCATCTGCATGATGTCAGATATACAACAGGTTTGCTGTTTTGCAGGCCATGGGCTTTTGTTTCTGAAAATTATCCTATTATTGATGGTATTCTATTGCTAAAAATTAACTCACACCTTACATCCGTATACATCACTTTTTAGGAAAAATAATCTGTAAATTCTATATTTGAGTGTCCTTATTAAAATAAAAGATGGTTTAAGTAGGAGAGCAAATAAAACACACATTAAACGCTTACACCTTTTTTGACTAACATTCTCACGCTACCGCTAGGTATGCCCTATTTAATGACCTTCCAATCATCTGAAATTACAACTATAACAATCCTACTATTTAGTAGGGTCGAAGACATGTTCCCAACCACAGTAAAATTCACATATAAGTATCACAAGGCTTTACTGCTGGTAAAACTTGAGGTTCTCTACATTTTGATATAAAGCAGACAAGTTACATGAAGTAGTAAAGTCAAACTTCTGAAAGGTGGTTTTACATATTTGTAACTCTCCAAACTGCAGACACTGCCATTATAGATGCCAAATAAAAAGAATACACCATTAATTGTTAAAATAATTGAGTTGAGTGAATTCAACAAGGACTTATCTATTGATATGACAGCTTGAAAAGCTTATTGGTCAAAAACTGAATTACTTGAAAAATAAGGATGATGAGTGCAAAGGCTATTTTATTCTATAAAAAGTATGGTTTGATCTCTTATATTTTGATGATTTCCAGCTATTCCACTCACTAAGTATATGGTGTAAGTATTGCATCTAATTATTTCAATCTACCTAACTGAAAAATGTGCAGGAGAAACATGTGTTAGATAAAGATTTCTGTCAAAATTATGGCCTCATTACGAATTTGGTGGTCTGAAGACTGCCATGTTGGTGGTAGTGGTGAGACTGCCAACAGTCTGGCAGAGAGGACTGCCAAATTATGACTTTGGCAGTGATGCATACAGAATCCCGCCAAAGCACCGACACGCCAGTGTGGTCAGACTGCCGGACGATTGAAGGCACCAACGGGTCGGCGGAGACCAAGTTTCCGTCTGACCTATTATGAGGTTGCACACCGCCAGCATATGCACTGCAGTTGGACCACTACAAAAACCCAGGCGTATACGAACTGTATAAAAGGAGACACTCGTCTCCAGGAAGCTATACTTGTCCGGAGCCGCCGTGGAACCACAACTAGACGTCATCCAGCTGCTCCTGCTCGCTGAAAAACAATGGAATCTTTGAAGACACCAGCAACCGTAAGTACACACACTCACCTGTTACAGTTGTATATTGTGACATTTTGTACAGTTACATAACATACCATAGGGAGGGGGCTGCAGGGCATTATACACATGTGCCAGTACACTGACACGCACACTCACATACAACAGCATAGACACCCACACAAACACAGCACACACACTGCACCCAGCGCATACACACACACACACCACACATCAAGAACACACACTTACGCTTGGTAATACAGCACAGTATCCCATACAGCATATCAACATATCACAAGAACACCACAACCACATTATCACAAACACATTGTCAAGAACTCACAACCGACACTGGACAGGGACTCATCACACATACAACATAATGTACAACCAACTGGGAACAAACACACACATTTACACAATCATACAACTTACCAATCAACACACACATCACACACACACAGCACATCATACCTATCACCATGCACACTACACTCACACTCACACTGTCAAAGCGCATAAAGCAATGTCAGGCAGGAACAACACAAACCTAGGAAAGGAAAAGCAGGACAAAGATGTAACCTGAAAACCAACAACAGGTTGGTCTGAATATGTTTGTGGCATAAGAAATATAAAAGTTCAAGGCCATTGACCGGTCCACTATAAAAACGTTTTTGGTGCGCAAAAGGCACTATCTGGTGGCCCAACTTGACTACTGACTGCCATGTAACCTCCACAGGTTGTGGCATCAATGGGGCATGCAGGCACATCAGGGATGACCTGGGGGATGTCGTGGGGGGGGGGGCTGGGCTTTGTCTTGGGAGGGGGGTTTGGTTTAGGCTTGGGGAAGGTTATGTCTTCTTGGGAGGGGTCAACTTCTTGGTGGGGCAGGGGAATGGGTACTGGCGGGGGGAGGCCTTGGAGGTGGAAGGGATGGGGAGGGAAATGGATCATCTAGAGGTGTCACAGGGGAGTAGGGAAAAGGTCAAACTCTGAGAGGAAATATTTTTTGCACACACAGGATGGTCATAACAAAAGGGTTTGAGTGTGGAGGGAGAGGGAGGGGTTGTATGAGATGTTGATGTGGATGTCTTAGGTGTCTTTTTGTGGGAGGTATACCTGTGGGTGGTGGGTGTCTGTTGGGTGGGTGAGTGAGGGTGTTTATGTATCTTGGGCCGAGGTGGGTGGACGTGCTGGGCGATGCCATGGTGGGTGGGTGGCTGTCTGTTGGGGTGGTGACTGCAGGTGTGGTGACTGGGGCAGATGTCTGAGGGTCTGCTACGGTGATGTCTGTGGGTAGGATAAGTGTGGTGGCTGGATCAATGAAAGTTGGTGTAGTGTCTGCAGGTGTCTCAGGTGTTGTGTTTGTGATGGTGGGGGTGGTGGGGGTGTCAGGGCAGGTCGTGACTGTTGCTGTGCATGCAGGTATATGTTACTTGTGTGTATGGCACTGGTGTGCCTTGTGGTGTTTATGTTTGTCTGCGCTACCCTTGGATGTTGAAGTTGATACATACCTGTCTGTTTGTGTTCTTTGGCTGGGTCGGGGAAGGGGGGATTGGGATTGGGAAGAGGAAGACGGAGGGTGGACGGTAAACAAAGAGAGACTGGCTGCCATCAGTATGGAGGCCAGAGCCTGAGATGATCTCTGTAGGCCATCCAGTGCACTGTGAATGCCCTCTAGAAATGCATTACTCTGTTGTATCTGAATTGCTAGTCCCTGAATGGCATTCACAATGGTCAACTGACTCACAGAGATCTACTTCAGGAGGTCAATAGCCTCCTCAATGAGGGCAGCAGGGCTAACAGGGGCTGGGGCAGAGGTGCCTGCGGCAAAGGAGACACCCACCCTCTTGAGTGAGTGGGCTCAGCCAACTGGGTGGGGAGCTACAGGGAGAGCGGTGATAGAAGGGGGGTGGCGGACAGAGATGGTGCTGGAGTGGTCCCAGGTGGGTCCGTCACCGCCAGGGAATGTTTACTGGAGGAGGATTGTGAAGATGATGAACTGGATCCAGTCTCCCCCGTGGCACTCCCCTCGCCCTCCAGGCCACTGGGTCCCTCAGTGTCGGTGTGCTTTTGACTGGAGGTCCCACGGCCAGAAGCTTCCCCACTCGACTTTGCCCCATTTCCGTCACTTGCTGATGCTGGGAAACATAAAGTGAGGTAGGGTCATCACATTCTTAACATACCACTTACATCACATTGTACACATTAGTAACATCACATCTAGTTGTACATCACCCTCAGGTAGTACCAGTTTAGTGCCAACATCATGTCACAACAAGATACAATGTACATCCCTCAATCATAACATAGTCATACTCCAGCTAAGCTACCCATCTCACACCTACAGTCCCATTATATCAGTAGAGCCACCACATTAACCATTCCATGACAAGGTGACTTGGCCACATGATACTGGGTCCCTATCCACAGCAACATAGTCAACCAACAACCACGTTATGGGAAATAGATGTAACATAGATTTCCACATATCATAGACAAGCTAAACACATACTAACGAATTGGCTCGATGTCATGTACCAGGCAAAGCAACATATAGCATAGTAAACACAAGACAGCATGTTGTACACAAGCCATACCCACTTCATGTCACTTAGTTCACAACCTTCACAATGGAAATTTGCAAACATGCAACAACTCTAATTGGCATAACCAAATGTTAGAAGATGAAAGAGACAGAATACATGTCACCTACACATGTACCAATAGTGATGTAGGAAAGGATTATACGTGCTTTGTGGGCCAAGTTATCTATGTCATTGTCCTCCTGAAAACAAAGCATACCACTCATAAACGGGTCTAATAAGCTCTGAGCATTTACTCACACATAACCACAGGTAGTATATCTACTCTTTCAAGTCAATGGACACCTGTCATGTGCATGAAGGTGACTCACAGTTGAACGCCTCATGAAATAATTCCATGAATAGCCCAATGACTGAGTGGCAACATCACTATCCACACATCAGACATGACTAGCCTTACATCTGTTTGGGGAAAAATTCAGAGAGAGACAAACCACATCTAAGGCTACTATGACAGGTACACCCACCATGATGCCAGCCAAATGCCTGAATACACATACCATAACACTCACATGTGTATGTGGACTACCACACCTGCGCCACATTGGTGTCAGTGCAAACAATAGGTTTCCATACGACAAGGACTCAAAACATATCCAAAAATGCAACAGGAAGTATGTTCATAACTCATCACAATGTAGGTTCATGACATAACCTTTCAATGTACACATAATGTTAGCAAAACACAGTTTGGATTGTAACTGTGATGAATATGTCTTGGACAATGTATCATGCCCACAACACTATGGCTAAGGAAATAGCTGTGTAGCCACCTCCTGCCTACAGAACATGAACATGGTACTAACATTTACAGCCCTTACACCAATATATGTGATTCAATAGGAGTCTAGCAATACCTCCATGGTTACTAACATGTAGGATGTCCACTCAGATGACACATTACAGAGGCCTATGTACATCCCCCATTTACCAAGGTGGTTCACCTTGTAACAGGCCTGAATAATGTTTGCTAATATGGCATTTGAAATGTCAGATGGACATCACAGCCTCACATCATGCTGTCACTCATCAGAAACCTTTTGACAATTAGGAATGACTTCAAATTGTCAGACTCTATGTTGCACATAGACATGAAAATGTGTCAACTCAGTACTTATCCCCTTATGGCTGTTGTGCTGCCCTCAAATGCCCATCCAACTCCGGGTAGGCCACTGTCAATATGCGGGCCATTAGCGGGATCAAGGTCCAACGGGCACCCAGTCCTCCTTGGGAGGACATACCCAGTTGGGCCTCTGCGGTCTTCCGGGCCCAGCGTCTCAGGTCCTCCCACCTCTTTCTACAGTTGGTGTTCTGTCAGCTGTGGGCCCCCGGGGTCTGCACTTTCTTGGCAACGGCACGCCCAATCCCCTTTTTCTGATGGGTGTTAACCTGCATGGATGACACAGTCAAGAAGAGTATGTCATGTCGACATACACAATACCAAAACAAGCAGGGTGAAAATACAAGTTTGTGCAACTAGCCATACATAAACTGCCTACAACATCCCCTTCAATGAGGGTTGACCATCTGCAGCCAGGCCATGTGTGCTGTTGAGACAGGCATACAACATGCATATCCAGCACCAGGTGTCAGCTTGAAACATGTGATCAGACCACAAGCATATATCTTAACATGGTATATCTTACCAAATATTTTTCACACCACCTTCAATGATAATGTATTACAGTCTGCAGTTGGGTCAGGGTAAATACATCACACACTCCATTATGCCTCAGCACTCAAAATATTTCTGTACACATATGCTTATGCACATGCCCATCAACCCACACATTTTACCACAATCCTTCATTCCACCACATTTCCTGGACATCATCATACACTTAACCCTTAAAACATTGCAATTCCATTGCAATTACCTGCTTCTCATATACACCATAGAAGTGTTCATACAGGGGTAGGGCCTCATCTACAAGCTTTTTGAGCTCCTCAGGGGAGAAGGCAGGGGCCCTATCATCTGTAGGGCATGGCATGATTGCTCCCAGAGGCAGTACGCAGAAGCGCAGGTCGTGGAGGTCTTGCTGGCAGCAGTGTCGGGAGTCAAGTGAGAGATGAAGTATGAGATGGCGGTCACGTCCGCAATGTAAAAGACTGTCACCGCCGGCGGACATTGCCATTGGCCCAAGACCGCCAAAGACAGCAATGTGTTCCAATGGCAATGTCCACTGCGGTTGTATCCACCTACCGCCATGACGACTTCCACCGGCAGACTTGAGTCACTTCCCAATGTCCAGTACGGTAGGTCAGGCAGCTGCCATTTTAAGGCTCACATATAAATGAAAACATTATTTTAAAGTTGTGTCACAAGCTGTAAAACATATCAACAACAGCAAACATGTAGATATGTGTATAAATTATGTACAGAATGTTAAATTGATGTGTTGTAAGTAATGTAAATGTAGTAGCATAGTCAGCAGAGCAATGACAATCTGACATATAGTATATGTCTCCCATATATGTGCAACATGTTAAGAATGTTAATGTCACGCAGACTGTCAGTGACATGCTTTTCCATTTCTGGAATTTGATACAGGATAGGGGATTTGATTGGAGTAATAAGCCATGCTTTGCCTATGTATGTTCAGTGTATGACGTTGCTACAGTTTAATGTGGCATTTTAGAGCATTATCTGTGACATAGGTATGATATACTTATTATATACAGAATGTGTGATAAACATACATTCTGGTTTTCTCCCACACAGTTACCCCAGCATGAGAGGAGTGAGAGAACCACCAGTGTACTGTCCACTAGCAGACCTGAAGACCATGGAGGAGCGACATGTGACCCAGATCTACCGCCTGGATAGGCATACTATCATGGATCTCTAGCGTCAATTGGAGCCAGATCTGATGCCTGCCATTCGTAATCCCATAGCACACCACCCATTGTGCAAGTTATGTCAGTGCTGCACTTCCTGGCCACAGGCTCATCTCAAAGTACAGTGGCCCTAACTGCCAGGATGTCTCAACACATGTTCAGTCTGGTCTTGAAGGCTGTACTGTCTGCATTGTTGAAACAACTGGACAGCTAAATCAGATTTCCACAATGTGACGTTTTGGCCCTTGTAAATGCAGATTTGTATGCTTTCGGGCATATTCCACATGTGGTTGGAGCCATAGATGGCACCCATGTAGCCTTGGTTCCCCCAAATGCCAATGAACAGGTGTATAAAAACAGGAAAACTACCACTCCATTAATGTCGAAGTGGTCTGTTTGGCTGACCTCTACATTTCACAAGTTTGTGCAAGGTACCCGGGGTCAGTCTATGATTCTTTGATCATGCAGAACAGCAATATCCCACTCCTGATGACACGACAATACACAGAGAGGGCCTGGCTGGTTGGTAAGTCACATATGTCATATGTGCCTGTCACTTTTATCTGCTAACAAATGTGTGGACATGCATTACTTATGTTTGCCTTTCTATTATCTTCTTTACAGGGGCCTCAGGTTACCCCAACCATTCCTGGTTGTTGACACCAGTGAGGTCCCCAACCATGTCAGTGCAAGTCCCCTTCAATGAGGCCAAAGGAAGGACAAGGCATGTTTTGGAGCAGACTTTTGGGATCCTGAAGGCAAGACTCCATAGCATCAATAGGTCTGGTGGAGTCCTCCTCTCCTCTCCTCTCCCACCAAAGTATGTCAAATCATTGTTGCCTGCTGTATGCTCCCACAACCTCACCCTGAGATATTTATACCATTTATACCAGATGAAGGGGAGCCAGCAGTTCCAGTGGGTGAGAATGCAGGCTTGCAAAGTGAAGATCAGTATGATGAGAATGAAGCTGCAGACATCAGGGCAGATATCATCAATCAGTACTTCACCTGACTTTATGAACGTGATGTTATGTTATTTAAGTAACTCAGTGGGGTATTGGTGGGGTTAGGGATGCTTGGTAAGGGTCTTAGTATGACCACGAGACAGGTCATAAGTAGCTTCAAAGCCCATGACTCAGCTGTGCATGCAGATTATTACATGGAGTAGTGTGCAGCTGCAGCTTTTTGATCACCATAGTCTAATTTTCTCACAATGCACAGTCTCCATTGTGTATAGGAATTGGCTGTATAATGTATTTGTTTCAATGTGGTCTATACCTTATGTTTGACATTTATGATTTGCAGATTACTTCACAAGGTCATCCTCATTTGGCAATATCAGACAGTGTCACAGGCAGGTGGTATTTTCACACTGATAAGTGAAGAGAAGATGGATTGAACCAGGTAATGTCAGGCATGAGATTTGTGGTGTGTGAGTTCTATGCCGAGACTGTCAGGATATTGGGATGGTAGTGTCCAATTCCACTCAATAGACCTGTTTGGCATTTGAGGTTTGTTCAGTGGGGCCATGTGTGTGTTAATTTGTCTCTCACACTGTCATCCTGTGCTATGCATACCCTCCCCCATCAGAATGGTTTGCATTGGTAATGTGTAACTTGTATGTAGCTGTCACTGGGTTTCCTCACTGCAGGTCACTGTGCATGACCATTAAGACTGACATAGGTGAGTGGCATGCCTACTGATACCATACCATGGTATGTGGAAGATTCCATGACGGGGGCATTTGTACTGACCTCTGTCTGTATCATGAGCTATGGTCATTTGTGAGCTATGGTATCGGTATGTGATAAGGCTTTAGCTAATGATACACTGAAACAATATGTTTGACTATTGGGATAGTGAAAGACTGACATGTCCGTAACTTCAGTAGTCTGTGGGGTGGTAGTGATTGGCACCTATGCTGAAACACTGAAGTGACCTGCGGTACTTCACTGTATGATCATTGGCATTCTCCCAACCTATATGTGAGGAAGTTCAATGAAAGTGATTTGTGTTATGTCTATCATTATTATTCAATGCAAATTCTACCCTGATTAAACAGTACATGAGAGATGGAACATTACAAATGTCTTACATTTGTGAGAAACGTTTTTGTGCAAGAGGTGTTATAGATGACAGTTAAACATGGTTGATATATGACTCTCACATATGATATGTGGTTATGTGCTATTTATTGAGAAGTGCACTGCACAAATAGTGTATTGGATCAATTATGACACAAAGGAAGCAGTGAAGGGTTCTGTCGTGGTGGATGAAATCATCAGGGTAGCTGCTAAAAGATTTGAAGACACAAGTCCAGTGTCCCCGTACCATAGGAAAAAGGAGATAGGTTTCAGAAAAGTCAACAGGGTGTATCTGTGCCACACAAGGGGAACCAATCAGTAGAGGTTCACTTCCTGACAGTTGTTTTGGTCTTGGCATCTGCTCTTACTGGGTGTTTTGGGGGACATCCAAGTTTGCGGGGGAGTTCTTCAGCTACAGAGTGTCTGAGGCATGTTATTCCCCTGACAGGGCCTCCATTCCACTACCAGCCACAGATGTAGAAGTGGCTGATGTGTCATTGCTATTGGAAGGGGCCATCTGGTGTGTACAAAACCTACTCAGTGTGGTATTCATGTCTCTCGGCATCCCTGCCATGGAAGCCAAGAGGGCATTTTGTGCCTGCCACTGCTGCATGACTTCCTGGTGGTTGTCCCTCTGCAGCTGCTTGATCTCCTCCATCATGGTAAGTACCTGGCCCATCACGCCTTGGGATTGTTGGTAAGCTCCCTAGACGGGAGATGGTGTTCTAGTCAGTTGGATCCCTAGGAGCCTCCATCCCTTGGCCCACGCGACCACTCCCAAGCACCCTACCCCCACGTGCCTGTGTCCCTGGCACAGTTTGGCCATTTCCACTGGTGCCAGGTCCATCATTGTCTGGGATGATGACAGAAGACTCATGTACCTGTACTGGGGGGCACAAAAAGGTAGACACTGTCCTTGGAACACAGGTTTGTGGGCAAATGGTTGCCTGTGATGTTGAAACAATGGAGCTGGGAGGAGTTGATGTGTGCAGCTTCTTCCTCCATGTCCACACATCCAGGGGTGTATTCCTCACTGAAGGCTTCATCCAGGGGGGTAGCAGCAGTCTCTGGTGTCCTTTCAATGGTGACATTGGCAAGGTTACCTCTAGGAGAAGTGGAATACACAATTGCTGAAAGTAATGCAAGAAGTGATATCAACATTTGAGCACAAGACATGCTATGTGACCTGCACACCACAAGGCCTTAACTTGATCCCTTGATATGACAATGGCACCTGCTTCCAAATATGGGTTACGACTATATGGGACACAGAAATGTCTAATTGCATACACCTTGCTATAAGATGTTGGAGTATCGTGGTGTTTAGATGACTGTCTATTGACTCATATCTTGTTTGATTGATGACTTGGCATTTTACAGTGATCTCCAAGTTAGGTGTATAGCATCATTGAGTCAACTAAGAGCTGCACAAAGTACTATGGTAACAGTGCTGGCCAACAGTATGGGTGTTACCAATATAGCTAGCCCTCTATGTGAGTGTACTCCAAGTACATCCAGCTTCCTATATTCGTGCCCCCCCCTGATGAGTACATGACATTGTTTGGATGGATGGTGATTTAAAGGCCAGTTTAGTAGGGAACACAACTTTAGTTGTGTGTTGCTTGTAATAGTACTGGCAGTTGGGTATAGCATTAATGTCATTGCACTGGACTGTACAATAGTGGAGAAGTCAAGTGGGCTGAATTGATAGTTGGTTTCACGTGCAAAGCTATTTAACTTGTAGTACAATGTCCTGGTTTCCTTAATGGTAGAACAGTGCATGCTGGGAGTTGTAGTGCTGAGAGTCGCTGTACTACCCAGGCCATACACAGAGGGTGTGCCCCCAGGTGAGTTAAGTTGATATGTGGCATGCCAGAGAGGGGTATTTGAACATTTGGACACAGGGGTGGTGAGTAGGTTGGCTGTTAAGGTGGCCAAAGGTGATCAGTGAGCATGCAGGACATAGCAGTTGGTGACAGAAGTTAGGGAAGGAGATGGGGTCCCACCGCCAGTCTTGAGGACCCCCAGCTGGTGCCTGGTGGCCATGGAACATACCTTCCCCGAGGGTCGTTCCATCTCTTCCTGATTTCCTCCCTTGTGTGTGGGTAACTGCCTACAGAATTGCCCCTATCGACTATTCTTTGCCACATCTCCATTTTCCCGGCAATAGATGTTTGCTGGACTCCAAATAGGTGTGGCTCTACTCTGATGATTTCATCCACCATGAACCTCAATTCATCATCTGTGAAACCTGGATGTTTTTGCGGGGACATGGTAGTGGTGGATGAGATGGTGAGGAAGAATAAAATAATAAGAAAAATCAATTGGTGATGAGGTGTGTGTGCTGTGATGTGGGTTGTTGACCACTGGTGTCGATTGTGTGGATAATAATAGTGCTATGTGAAGACTGTAGGAGTGCATATTCTGTGGCTGGTAAATTTTTTGTGCAGTCTCTATCTGGCAGTGTATTGCATTCTGGTTGCAAAAAATTGTGGGGTGTGAAGCGGTGTGTTTTATAATGCAGTGTGTAGGAGTGTCGGGTGTGTGGATGTGTGTCAGCTGTGGAGTTTTCAACCTATCCAATGTGGTGTAGTGTTTTACTGATGTGACCGCCGACCGCTGCGGTTCACACCGCAATTAGTCTTCCACCATGGAAGAACCGCTATTCTAATTTGTGGGTCGTAATTGGATCTGAGGTTTTTTTGTGGGCTGGCGGTGCTGGTGGTGGGACTGCCTCTTTCCTGCCCTCCAGTGTCCTGGCGGAATCGGAATTTTGGCTGGATTTTGACGGACTTCGCTGTGTGAGTCATAATACGGCAGTCGGGTTACCACCAAAATGGCAGTCTTTTGGTAGCTGCCACCGCGGCGGTCTTACCATCAGACTGCCAAACTCGTAATGAGGCCCTATATGTGTATTGACCTAAAATTTCAGTAGAACTGGCTCCACTGCTCAAGATGTTATCAAGGCTTCTCTACTGCAGAAATGAAGGCAAATAAAAAGAGAGAGAGCAAATTTCTCACATTTCAGAGGAAGATTTGTTTAGAGGCATACAAACAATATTGATACCGACCTTTCAGTCACTTAAATAAATGACAGACTCTTTTGTTTATTACAAATTCTTTTTTCAAATATTTATTTCCGACAGCAGTTGACATTCCACTCAGATTGCACAAACCATAAAAGATGTTTGATAAGATGTAGGTACTTTTCAGATTATATTGTTTGTGGCAGGTGATTTAAACTGCAGCCAAAAATAGGCATATTACCACACAATAGAAGACATTTAGAATTATGGAATAAATGGTAATGCTGGCAGGAAGTTTCCTCTAGACCAGAGGCCTTCAAACGGTGGGGAAAGCCACACTGAGGCTCTGTGGATGTATGACTTCCCGGGGAGGGAGGTCACAAATGCCTCTGCAAGTACATGTAAATGAAGTTGGCCTGGAAGCACGGCCTTGTTTGTTTGGCACGTTTCCAGGGCATCTTCATTAAGTGCATTAAAAAGTATGGCAACTGTGTCCCAGAGTGCCATGGGGGTAGAAGGGGTGGGGCAGTGAGTGTGGTGGAGGGGTCAAAGAGGTGGCTGAAAAGAAAAGAACATAGCTTAAGTATTTTGCTTTTTCATTCTCAGGTAACTGCATATAAAATAATGTTCAAACAGCTTAATTGAAACATACACACAAGCTAAATTAACCAATGATAAATGTACTCTTAGGTTATGAAACCTCAGTTGGCAAATACCATCACTATGTCTGTGTGAAACCCGAGGATCAATTAATCAATCAGTCAATCAATATAGACATATAATTGAACCCTAGTTGACACATTGAGAAATAGTGACCTGTGTAATTATACTGCTATGAGGTCCCATCCTTTGACAGAAAGCACTGTGAATATGTAAGTCATTATTTTAAAATAGTATTACACACCGTCTAAGGTAGGCTACTGCAAAATGATGCAGTGTTTAAGATAAACAAGTTCTTACAAAATATAGTTTTTGGTATTAAGTATTCAGACTGTACCTAGCGCAGACATTTTTATGTTTCCATTAGTATAGAACTCAGCTTATATCACCCCTACGTTACCTCTCAAAAAGAATACATTTTTGTCACCATGAAGCTTGAAACAGGTCAACTGGAACTACGCAGCAGGAGAGGACCAAATTATGCAGCAGATTGACTAAGTTATGAAGCAAGGAAAGGTAAGTTATGCAGTGTAATGCCCACATTTTGTGTTTAGTTTTACTTCATTATTTTGTCATTTTACTAATGGTTACAATGTCGGGAAATATTTCACTTTATTAGTACCGGTTTAACACCGAAATGCAGCAATAACCAATCAAAAGATGGCCAGTCAACCTTTGTGAAGGGCCTTCCCCTGCTTTGCAACACTTCACCATGTTTTAATTACTTTTCATCCATTTGAGCTAGAATAATTTTTTGTTCAAATCTGCAGATTATGCGACAGATGATTGAGTAGCAAATGCGATAAACCAATAACTATGCATAAAACACTGCTACAGAAGAATCTCGTCATTCCAGTGGCTCTGGCTTCAAGTTACTCAATCAATTAACGACTGGTAAGAAGGCTTGTTTCTTTTTTAATTGCTCCCACCACCACCTCATCCTTTGATTTCAGGCAGAGGCACCTCAAAGTCAGCATTAACTATTCAGGGGCAGTTGTTTTTGAAAAAGAGAGTCCTGAATGTGGCAAGGAGGAGGCCAGGAGTGTTGCATTCAGATGTAGTTCCCTAATCCTCTTGATCCCTGGGGCTTCAGAGAAATGGTCCAGGAAAAATAGGAAAGGTTCAGGATTCATGTTTATTGTCAAGGGAATGGCCAAGAAGAGGGAGCACCATGTGCTGGCTCATTTGTATGTGTACAAATGGCCACAGACAGCTTTCTCAGTGTGATACCCGAAGGATGGGGACAATATAAGAAGGCTTTTCTATTTTTTTCTAAAAAGTGCCATCTGTTACTGCAGTAGGTACTGCTGCCATGTGTGTAAGTAGCCACTGCTGATCAGTTATGGCTATCTTACTATTAAAAAGTGGAGTGTGGGCTCAGGTTCCTTGCTACAATTAGAGCCCAGGTTGCCCTTTGTGCTTTTTAACAGAGAGGTAGAAAGTATCATTGGTGCTATAGGTACAATGGCACCAGGGCTCAGCAGTATGAGGAGCCATCTATATTCCAATTATGGCTGTTTTACTATTCTTTCCTTCCTTGCATTAGAGCCCACTGCAGACTTGCTGTGCCATAGTTGACTTGGGCCTCAGAGCAATGGCCTGTGGGAGGGAGCGTGGCAAATGTAAACATATGTTTTTCACGAAGGGCAGAAGAGGCTTCCCTCTTTCAAAGTCTGTGGCTATCATTAATTCAGCAGGTGCAGCAACACTATCATTAGTTCAGCAGGGCCAGAGATCTGAGGGGCCCACTGCATCGCAATTATGACTGCTACACTTTAAAAAAGGGGTATGAGAGCTTATTTTCTTTTCAAGTATTAGGACCGAGGGCACCCTTGCAGAAAAAGGGTAGACAACATGTGGGAGCTCATTTTTTATGATAGGGACAAAGGGTCTGTTTAAAGATTGGAGTAATGGTCAGGCCTGGTAGGAAGGCAGTGAAAAGGCTAAGGAGATAGCCTGCTACTCAGTACTGCAGTTATCATTAGTGCAGAAGGTGTAGTTGCATGGGGGCCCAGGGATGTGAGGGGCTCACGATACCCCAATTATGGGGAGCAGTATATTTGGGTCAATAACTGTTTTTGTTTGATGCATTTGCTGATTTATCAGTCTCACATTTATTGTGGTTTATGAGCTATAGAAAATAAAGTGCCCCTGAAATTAACTCACAAGTCCCACCCCCTGTGCTCAGCCCTCTTCCTCCCACTTCCCCAATCCTTGCCATAAAGTTTTGGAGAGGGGGCCGACTTCAAAACATTTTGCTTAAGGGAGCTCGAATAAAAACGTTTGAAGACCTCTGCTCAAAACTCTCCACGCCGTGATTCTTGTTTGCACGATGATACTTTCCTCTTGTTGATTGTAATTTTGCAAATAGGGAATGGTGTATATGGGCAAAAGACATTTGAATATTGCAAAGGAACGTATGAGCATCAACCACTGAAACTGTGCTCTTCCCTCTAATTTCTCTTAGTCATATAAATTGAAAGGGATTAGGTTGCCAATGACGTGGCAAAGTATGTTGTGTGCTGACACTGTCCTCATTGCATGTTTATCACTATTGATATATTAAATGGCTGTCCAAGACATGCACCTGTCGAACCATGTGATACGCCTTGAGAAAACAATGGAATGCACTGTCTACAGCAACTGTGAAACTAAATTCTAGAAACACCAGAGGTAAGATTAATGAAATAAAAGCATGTAACCTAGGCAATCTTTTAAAACAAAATTAGTGCTATTTACATGTAACAGAAACCCAAAAAGTATGGGGCAACCAGGACTTTTTCCTTCGCGGGGACATAGCCCTCACTAAACAGAATGCTCCTAACAAGAGGAGCCATTGATGAAGTTGGTCAAACTTATGAACTTAGACATGATGCAAGCCAAAACAGGTAGCTTAGAGAAGGCCCCAGAACTGTAAAATCAGGAAAACGGAGGCACTGACTCATAGAATCAAGAGGGTCAATCCAGAATTTGAAAGATCTAAATACAGACATAGGCTTCAACTGTGAGTAGCCTGTAAGTTCCGATGGACCCTGTAACAGGTGTTGTTTTGGTTTTGTTTTTTCACCCTGAGATTTAGGCTGCTAAATCAATCTCTGTGTGAAACCCTGATGTAAAATATCCGGGAAGTGGTACAGAAACACTGATTCCTGCATGTTGTTCTCACAGAACATGTAGTACCCATTATTTCCCCCACCCAGGCATTATGTGGACACCAGGTGAAGGTCCTTATGGAGCTGGGAAACAGTGAGATTTTGAATTTGTAATGAGGGCCATAAACTTTGGGCACAATAACATGGTGAGAGCAAATGGCCTTCATCAGCATGGCAGAGTTATAAATGTAGTCTAACTTGAATTGAAAGTTGGAGTCTGAAAAATATGTTTCATAATTCAGGATTTTGGGGTACACCTCACCGAACTCACAGGAGATATACTGTAGACAATGAAGAGAGTTTTGCAAGAAAGAATGGAATGGAATAATCTGAATTAGTACTAGTATCAAAGGCATGGAGGTCATCTTTTCACAACAAAGTTTAGCTTCCTGAGCATATGTCTCCATTCCTTTTCCTTCTCATTTACATTTTGTCAAAGTCCTGAAGTGGGGTAACAACACATTTTGCTGTTGCCATGTCACCTTCACACACTTATAACTTCGTTTTTTCTTTGCTTTTTTCAAGGACTTTTAATTTGTAGTAGCTGTTTTCGACTCTGCAGTCATATTATAACTAGAGGCCCAATGTACAATTTAGTGGGGGACTCTGTCTGTCAAACTCGCGGCCCCCTCTTTCAAAATGTTTCCAAAAGTGGCTCCTCTGCTGGTGGAAATCTTTGAGCAATTGCCCAACTGACATTGGAAGGTAAGTCAAAATACCTCAGACTATTCCACCCCTCCTCACTCCAGTTAGGACATTCTGATGTGTTTTTTGTGTTCTGGGTCAAATGGGGAAGCCTGAAAGTACCAGACAAGAACACAAATAAATGTCCCTTATACGCTTAGAGGAAACTCGTATAGTGTCAGCAACATTTTGTTTTATTTTTCAATAACAAATACCCACTTTGGGAGGTTGTTTTTGAAAAACAAAAGGCTTTGCTTTGCAGGCGCATTTAACATGGCAAATAATCACTGCCTTCAGAAGAGCTGCAGGCAGGGAGATGCCTACCTGCAGAGCCGACAGATTTAAATATGGCAGATTGTACTCTACCAGGGATCCTGAGGACGTTCCTATGCTGACTGTGTAGAACTGAGTACAGCCTATCAAACCCTAAATAAGCCCTATGGGCCTCATCAAGGCCTTGGTAGGCATCCCAGTGGGTGGAAGGTCATGACCTCTGCCACCTGTTGGATGATTATCCACCATATTTACAGATTACCGCCTGCCTGGTTGGGGGACTCTCTGCTGTGAAGGAAACCACTTTCATGGCAACTTCCTTAAAAAACTGAAGTTTTCAAAAAGGGCACCAAGTTTAAATTACCAATTAGGCAAATATATTTGTTTATAGGTCACAAATTCCCAAAGCAGCAGTTTTTTCTCTGAACAAAATATAAATGGTCCCATCCATAGAGAACGTTATCCCTGTGTGTGACCCATTTATAATTTTCACTGCAGGAAGCATGGGGACTTAGGCTGGGGAAATGAGTCACGTAGTCCCACCCACAACAGGACGGGATGACCATCACTCTCCCTTGTAGGCCACCATCCTTGTATTCATAGCCAGAACCCATTCCACATCTGTACTTTATTTTTGTTACATTAAATTTAGAATAGCGCCTTTAAGTACTCCCCATCTGTGACAGAAGATGCTTTTATCAAGTACTTCACTCTTCGGTCACTGATAATGACTAGATCATATGACTAAAAGCACGCTCCTCAATTCCCGTTTGCACATCCTCAGCTTCCGGTGGGCCTCGAAGTTTCTGCCTTGCACTATCCTTGGTAAAATATCCCTCAGACACCTCCTAACTTTCCCTTAAAGGATATGAAACTCCGATAAGATGCGCTGATAAAAACCGAGCTCTTGAAAGGTGCGTGAACTCCAAAGCCTGCAGAACGCCCATCACTTCCTAACAGCCTGCAGGCTCTGTAAACACGTTTAAAGATGGCACCGGTTCCGGTACAGCGGGTACCACTTAAGTGAATATGAGACTAGGACACTCTATGATTTGAATGCAGCTGTTCCCTCGTCTTTGTTTTCCTCAGCAATTAACGTGCAGGTGGTTACTTTTTGTATAAATAAGCTTGAAGTTTTTCAGAGCTAAATTACTAAATGCGTACCTATTCATCTCACCAGCTTCACCCAAGAGAATGATCTTAGAAACTAATTGCGAATGTCTCAACAAAGGTATAGAAATGTCCTCCAGCCCTTAATAATTGTTCCTGTTCAACATCAGCATATAAAATTCATATAAAGGCGCTGGCCAGCATCTGTTTTGCCGTGAGGCTTAGTGGTGAATTCTTAGTAACTGAAAAGATATATATATCACTAGTAAACGTCTTTCAATACAAGCGTGCAAAATCATACTTTAAACATCTGCTGCCTACATGAATAGTATGGTGCTGTCTTTGTGATTTCCAAAAGATGGAAGCGGGGTGTTTATGCATCCCCGCCCGCTACTTGTTATGGAAATTATCCAGCTGCTGGCCTCTGGGAATGTCATGTGCACTGAGCCCCATGTTAAACCACAAATGCATTCCTTAAAAACAGAGTGTATAGGTGAAACCACCTCCCCTAACACCAGATGAAGTCCTATAGTGTGGCTATAATTGTCCGAAATGTATGTATGTAAAGTCTAGTAAGAGAAACCACCTCCCATAAAACCAGATGAAGTCCTATAGCGTCTCTATAATTGTCCGAAATGTATGTATGTAAAGTCTAGTAAGGAGTGCTGCTCAGAGCATTTCATCCCGTGAATACCTGCACCCTGATATCGACAAAATCATACTCCTTATCCTTTTAGGGTGCAACTTCAGCTTAATAAACAACTGCATTTATTTCTAAAATTACATAAACTTTAGTTTAACAAACAACTGCATTTCTTTCTAAAACTGCATGACATATGAAAACGGCTCAGGAAGCCTGAGAAGGCTCAAAGAAGAGGGACGGTATTGGGCTGGTTCTCTAAAGGGTTGAGACACGGGGTAAGGCAAAGCTCAGATTTTAGGAAGTGATAATGCGCAGCACAGAAATGCCATTATCAAAAACCTGCCATTCACAAAGGCCAGAAAGCACTAATTAATATCAGGGTAACACCAAAGGCTAATGCTTCTTTACAAGATGGGCAAATAAACTGCCTAGAGAGATGCCGGGCCAGAATTAGCGAATCCATTTGGCACCTCCACACAATCATGAGTTGCAGGCCCTGGAATGGGGAATAACCTGCAGTGCATAAAAAAATCGAGCCAAGCACTACACCATTTTCCCCATTCCACAGCCTTTCTCGCAGACATTTTCAGCCTGCACTGATCAAATGGAAATTGTCAGTAGAAACCTCTGTTGTTCTGGACCTCACAAAACGGGCCTGATGTTCTCCATCAGATAATCCCAAATCAGAGAACTGACAGAGAGTATTAACAAAACTGTGACTCTATCTGCTAATCTATAAGGGGTCTTGAGCGCTGTCCAACACAATACTCAGGGTATTGTTTTTTGTATTTATATTATAAACATGAATATAGCTCTGAGGAGTAGGGGAATGATTGTACATGAAGCATTTTAATTTTAGCAGAAAGATCCCAGCAAGAAGTGCTATACATGTACAGGATGGTGGGGACTGGAGAGGGAAACAAAATCAGGCTTGGCAAAAATGAACAAACCAGCCCCCTTCCCTTCATCTTCTTTCATCTCTCTCCTTCTCTCCCAGTATCCCCGCTCTCTGTTCCCTCTCTCTCTCTCCTAAAGCCCCCACTCTCCATCGCCCCTCCAGTAATCTCCTGGGAAAGCTGGAGAAAGTGGCAGGATCGCTCGCAGCCCTTCCCTGCCTTCAGCCTCCAATGGCTCCATCCGCCGGGGAAATGCCCGGAAGTGAAAACGGGCAGATGCTAAGGAGTGGGAAGTGGTCATTCAGACACCACTAAACAGCACACTGTTTACATTGGAACTATTAAGATAAAGGGATTTGTTTAGAATTACACATTGTTTCCTCAAGGTCAGCTTCATGTTCCAAAAGCAAATTAAACGACAAGAGCGCAAAGTGATGGATTATATCAGACAATGGTAATGTAACAAGATGACTGGAGCTTGATGCTTTAAGAGTATATGTTTTTATTAATCAATACAGCACTCTCTGCACCACTTAGGAGGTTCAGAAGTCCTTGCTTGCTGCAAGAGAGGTGACCAATGTTCAGCTGTGAGTGACTGGAGTTCAGTTACAGATCTGTACCCATGTTTGCCTCTTTGCAGCTAGGTATCTAGTTTAATAGGGGAGAGGAGGCAAGGGGAAACTTGCAGCCGTAGGAGGCGCCAAATGACAGAACGTTTTTCCAATGGAAACACTAATAAATTGGGATATTGATTGCTCGCCTTCTAATTCATATTAAACTTCTCATACATAAGCGATATGACGCCAGTGGTAGGGCATCTCCAAGTAGTTACTATCCAAGGGTGAAATCGAATGACCTGTTGCAGAGCCTTGCCTAATGTTGCTTTTGTAATTCAGACCCAGATCTTTTGGGAGTTTATAAAAAAATGTAGAGATAAATCAAACCTGTAAAATTCTAGGTGTTAGTCACACTGTTTGTAGTAGGTGCTGTTCATGCTTCTACAAGAAGCTGAGGGATGTGGGAAGGATAACACAGGTAGATAGCACGTAGGGTCATTTTGGTACCACACCTCACTCTGAGTTCAAGTTAAGGGAGAGAGGCTGTTCTGAAAGAAGTAAGATGTATTATCCATAAATGTACCTTATTCGGTGTGACATGGCGAATCTAAGAGGCCCAGTCAGTGGCAGATGCCCTCAATTATAGAGGATACTCTAATGTATTCTAATATAGTGTAGAGAAAGTAAAATACAGCAGCATTGAGCATTGACACCCAAAGACCAGAAATATTTGGATAAAAGAAATACATTTATTTCTGCAATTTACCTTCATTCTTCCTGGATCAGCAGTAAGTTAAGTATTTTGTGGTGGATAGAGTGCACTGTACACCCCTGCAGAGATCGGCGTCTGGTGTCCTACCAAGGAAGATAATGACCAAGTTACTAAAATACAAGACATAGTGGGGTCATTACAACATTGGCGGTAAATGCCGCTTACCGCCGTGCAGAAGACCGCCAACACACCACCGCGGCCGCGGAATTCCGCCACAGCTATTACGTCCCACAGCTCGGAATCCGCCAAAATCCAGAATCGTGAGCAGGGTCAACGCAGTGGGACAGCACCCAAGAACATGGGATGACATCAGGAAGAGGTGAAACGACCTTCGGGGGAAGGTACGTTCTGTGGTCTCAAGACACCACATCGCGGTTCAGAGGACCGGCGGCGGACCCCCACTTCCTTCCCCAGAACTAACAACATGGGAGGAGCAGGTCTTGGCTATACTGCATCCTGAGGGCCTCGCAGGAGTAGCTGGAGGAATGGACTCTGGTAAGTCAAAGCTTTAACTACTTCATCCCCCACCCCACCAGCATGCTATCACATACCCCCACCCTCGCCCTCACCCCCATCACTCCAACTCCTCACATATGTCCCACTATCACAAACCACACATCCCAACACCAAGCCCTGCATGCAACAACAAAGCATGGACACCCATCACCAATGCATGGCCACTGCACATGCCCACACACACCCCTAAACAATTATCACACAAGGTCCTACACAAGAATGCAAGCACTGGGGTACAGGGTCACCCACCCATTGCACACCATGGCATACACAGATGCAATAATCATACCTTTGCACCCCTGCAGGACCCCTACCCAACGTCACCAAACAGGAGGTTCCAGACATGTCCACTCCCCCCACAGAAGAGGCCCACAGTGATGACAGCAGCTCTGTCCAACCGGATCTAGATGACCAGCCCGGCCCATCTGGGACCTCTGGACAGTCAGTTCCCCTCACACTGGCACAAGCCACAACAGAGCCTCCCCCCTCTGGAAACACCAGCACAGCACCCACCCAGTGGGCCCATACCTCTGTCCCCAGGACACGTCAAGCAGCAGTGTGTCCACCACTACAGGGAACCCAGGCTAACCCACCACCCCAACAACAGTAGGGACATGGGGGCAGTGGCAGTGGGCACACGGTTCAGGGGACAGAGGCCCAGAAACACAGGGGAACTGGGAGGGCTGCTGTGCGACAGGGGGAGGACAGGCCCAGGGAACCCACTCTCCACAAGGCCCTCTCCAACATCATGGGGGCCTACCACCATTCCCAGGAGACAATGGCAACGGTACTGGCCAAGTTTCAGGAGACCCAGTGGCTGCAGGAGGAACAGTATTTGGGGTTCAGGGAGGAACTCAAATCCATCAATACCACCCTGGGCACCATTGTAGGGGTGCTGAAGGAACTCATGAACACCAGGAGGGACTTTGTGACATAACAAGGGGCCCCTGACACTAGCCTGGATGATGAACTGCCCACCACCTCCGCCGGCGCTAGTGGACAGGAGGCACCGCCACAGGACCACGACACCAGCACCCCACCCCCTGCAGATGGAGAACCACCCCGCAAACGGTCCCTGAGATCCAGGACAAAGACATAGAACAATGCCAAGACCCCGCCAAAAAATGAGACCACCCTTATTGTCATCCTTTTGTCCCACTTTGTCACCCTGTCCATCCATCAACTGCCCCAACTCCACTTCCTATGCCCCTTTGGACAATGCACCTGTGAGGCTAATAGCCTGGACTCTGCCATGGACATTCCTCCACCATCACCCCTGACCATTTTACAACCACCTCCACTATTTAGCACTTAAATAAACACCCTTAAATCACAAAACTATCTGTAGTCAATCTGTGCTTTTGAAAATGTGTATTTGCAATAACTGAGGAGAAATGCAATATCCATTGTATTGTCAACATACCTATGTCACACAGCTGTAGTCCATGAGGAAACAAAGCAGATGTCACACAGTGGGACCCACATCTGTGAAACTGAAAGGGAAAGTGACAACTCAGGGTCCATACACTGGGTGAAAGTGACAGACAGATGAGAGGTAGAACAAGTGTATCAGATGTAGCAGGCAGTGATGTCTTCTTACCTGTGTCTCACTGGAAGTATTGATGAATCACTGTGTTTCTGTTGTCAATATCCTCTTCTTCTACTTCCTCGTCTTCACTGTCCACAGGCTCCACAGCTGCCACAAGACCTCGACCTGGACCATCCTCCTGCAGAAAATGCACCTGTCGTCGCAAAGCCAAGCTGTGAAGCATACAGCAGGCCACGATGATCTGGCACACCTTCTTTGGTGAGTAGAATAGGGAACCACCTGTCATATGGAGGCACCTGAACCTGGCCTTCAGGAGGCCAAAGGTCCTCTCTAGAACCCTCCTAGTTCGCCCATGGGCCTCATTGTAGCGTTCCTCTGCCCTTGTCCTGGGATTTCTCACAGGGGTCAGTGGCCATGACAGGTTGGGGTACCCAGAGTCACCTGCAAATGTCGACGGACAACTGTTAGACACACACTAACTCTTAGGGACAACCCCAGACCCAGACACCTAGTCACACTGTATAGGGTCCATGTCCTCACCTAATACCCACACACGGTGCCTCTGGAGTTGCCCCATCACATAAGGGATGCTGCTATTAATCAGGATGTAAGCGTCATGCACTGAGCCAGGAAACTTGGCATTCACATGGGAGATGTACTGGTCGGCCAAACACACCATCTGCACATTCATTGAATGGTAACTCTTCTGGTTTCTGTACACCTTTTCACTCCTGCAGGGGGGTACCAAGGCCACATGTGTCCCATCAATGGCACCAATGATGTTGGGATATGTCCCAGGGCATAGAAGTCACCTTTCACTGTAGGCAAATCCTCCACCTGAGGGAAAACGATGTAGCTGCGCATGTGTTTCAGCAGGGCAGACAACACTCTGGACAACACGTTGGAGAACATAGGCTGGGATATCCCTGATGCTATGGCCACTGTCGTCTGAAAAGACCCACTTGCCAGGAAATGGAGTACAGACAGCACCTGCACTAGAAGGGGGGATACCTGTGGGAAGGCGGATAGCTGACATCAGGTCCGGATCCAACGGGGCACACAGTTCCTGGATTGTGGCACGGTCCAGTCTGTAGGTGACAATTACATGTTGCTCTTCCATTGTCGACAGGTCCACCAGCGGTCTGTACACCGGAGGATGCCTCCATCTCCTCACCTTCCCCAGCGGCGTGCTCTATGGAGGAGAACAGCGAGCAGAGGGTCAGCCAACACTGAGGTACGAAAACACAACTTTATTGCACACATTTTTCAATCCGCTATATCCTTGTCTTAATGTGTATGCAAGGCCTAGATATGTGTGACGCATTTAAAATTAATGCCATGTGGCCCCCTGAAATGGCGGCTTCCTGACCTGTAATGTGGGACAAGGGGATATGAGGTAGGTGCGCTGGCGTTGTACACTGTCGCGGTAGGCGGTCAAAGACCGCGGCGCAATCCTGCATTGGTTAACATTGGACCCTATGGGTCCCAGGAGCCAATGATGATGTACGCCGGCGGTGACGGTACGCACCGCCACGGACGTCACCGCCATTTTCTCTCTGTTCACTCACTTGATACCTGATCTTCGACAGAAGAGGACCTACACTGCAAGTGCTGCTGTGACCTCAGTCTGGAAGAGACAATGGCTCATGTTTCTGGGGAAAGGGCCCCTGCCTTCACCACTTTGGAGTTGGAGAAACTAGTGGATGGGGTCCTCCCCCAGTACACGCTACTCTATGGTCCCCCAGACAAACAGGTAAGTACACTGTGAGCATGATGGATGGGCAATGCCTGTGTGGAGTGGTGTGGATGGAAGATAGGGGGGGAGAATGAGGCGTGCATGAAACGACGGTGAGTGGATGTGCGTCATGGCAAGGGTGGGAACGTGGGCCAATGACTGTGACGGTCCGGACGGTTAAGGTTGTACCTTTTCCCCTGTACTATTCCTGTAGGTCAGCGCCCACCAGAAGAAGGATATTTGGCATGTCATCGCCAAGGAAGTCCGGACCCTGGGGGTCCACCACAGACGGAGCACCCACTGCTGGAAAAGATGGGAGGACATTCGCCGCTGGAGCAAGAAGACGGCGGAGGCCCAGCTGGGAATGGCCTCCCAACGTGGGAGGGGTGCCCGTCGCGCCATGACCCCCATGATGTTCCGGATCCTGGCGGTGGCGTATCCGGAGTTGGATGGGCGCTTGAGAGCATCACAGCAGCCACAAGGGGGTGAGTACACCCTCATTCAGCTGAATCAGCGCGCATTACGAGGTGCCTGGGTGCGGGTGGTGGGCTGTGGGTTCCCCTAGGCCAGTGCGAGTTTAGTAGGCAAGGTCCCTTCGTAAGGCAGGCCATGTGGCACCCCACCCCACCAGTGTTCAGAGCCAACTACACCTAGTCAGGTTCCTGTGACTTCCATGTGTGCAGCAACCGGGCATAGGCCTTGTACACCATGTCCCTGGGATTAATTAGGGAACTCTAAGTGCACGGCGTAGTGCAGAGGGCTTCTTTGTCTGTGGTGTCCGCCAACAGTAGCGGTATTGCATGCACTCAACATGTCTTTCTTCTGTCTTTCTCCCCCCTTTTTTTGGTCTCCCTGTTTTTGTGTGCAATAGCATCATTAGGCGGAGGAGCAGTGGCACCGGAGCAGGAGGGAGCTGCATCCCACAAGGCCCTGGAGGGCGAGACAACAGAGTCTGAAGCCACCAGTGGGACAGAGGGCGAGGGGAGCTCCACGGCAGGGACAGGAGCTGAGACCAGCGACACAGACTTCTCCTCTGATGGGAGCTCCCATGAGGTGGCGGGCCCCTCTGTGCCCCCCGCATCTACATGTACAGCCGCCACCCCCCTACCAGCACCGCCCTTCCAGCAGCCCCTCAGCGTGTGCCCCGTGGCCGCTCACCCAGGAGGGTGGGCATCTCCTTCAGCCCAGGCACCTCAGGCCCTGCCCCTGTCAGCCCTGCTGCCCTCAGTGAGGAGGCCATTGACCTCCTAAGATCCCTCACTGTTGGGCAGTCTACCATTCTGAATGCCATCCAGGGTGTAGAGAGGCAGTTGCAACAGACGAATGCATACCTGGAGGGCATTCATTCTGGTCAGGCAGCCCAACAGCAAGCTTTTCAGCACTGATGGCAGCCATTGTCCCTGTGTCCAGCCTCCCCCCTCCAACTTCCTCCACCCAGACCCAAACCCCTGTACCTCAGCCTATCCCAAGCACACCATCAGACCAGCATGCACACACGTCAACACACGAGGGAAGCTCTGGCAAACATAAGCACCACACATCCCACAGGCACTCACACAACCATCATACCCATGCAGACATACCAACATCCACTGCCTCCACTGTGTCCCCCTCCTCCTCGTCTCCCTCCTCCATCCCTGTCACGTCTCCACTCACACCTGCATGCACCACATCTTCATCCACTACGTCCATCACCAGCACACCCATCACCACACACCTCTCACGTGCACTCACCACCCTCACTACCATTCACACATCCCCTGTGTCCTCTCCCAGTGTGTCTGTGAGCCCACCTCCCAAGGTACACAAACGCAGTCACACACCCACTCAACAGCCATCCACCTCACGACAGCCTCCAGCCCATGCACCTTCACCCAAAGTCAGCAAACGTACATCTCCTACAACCACTACCTCTTCCTCCACTCCCAAACCCCCTCCATCTACCCGTCCCAGTGTGTCTAAAAAACTTTTCCTGTCCAACCTTGACCTCTTCCCCTCACCTCCCCCACCCCTTCAGTCCCCTAGCGCACTCCTTTCCAGGTCCCAACCCAGCACCTCAGCCACCACATCAGCAGGAACAGTGGTGCCAGCAGTAACCGGCTTCTGGCGTGTGCCAAGCAGCAGGGCAGCCAGTGTGCCAAGGAGCCAGACCACGGACAGTCCCCCACCTCAGAAGCATAAGAAGTTGGCCACTGGCCGGAGGGAGAAGGGCAAAACAC
Source organism: Pleurodeles waltl (assembly GCF_031143425.1). Lineage (NCBI taxonomy): Eukaryota > Metazoa > Chordata > Amphibia > Caudata > Salamandridae > Pleurodeles > Pleurodeles waltl. Next base: position 399,136,061 of record NC_090442.1, on the reverse strand, counting down.
CTGTCACCAAGGGCTCTCCCAGGACTAAAGATGGGAGTGGGAAGACAGCAGCGCCACCATCCAAGGTGGGGAAGGGGCACAGAAAGTAAGGGAAGTCGCCACCAACCTGCACAGCGGACAAGACCGCCACCAGCACCGCTGCCCAGGACACCGCCGCCAGCAGCCCTGCTTCCCAGGACACCGCCACCACCAGCACTGCTGCCCAGGACACCGCCGCCAGCAGCACCACTGCCAAGGACACCGCCACAGCTACCAAGGACACCGCCGCCAGAAGCACCGCTGGCAAGGACACAGCCGCCAGCAGCACCGCTGCCAAGGACACCGCCACCACCAGCACGCTACCGCCGCTACTGTGGCCGCCACGAGGAGGATGAATCACTCTGGGCACAAAGCCCCCTCCAGAACCAGTGGAGATTCACATCCACTACCTCAGACCTTGGCAGGATGAAGCACTCTGGGCACAAAGCCCCTTCCAGAACCAGTGGAGAAAGGCATCCACTACCTCAGTCCTTGGCAGGATGAAGCACTCTGGGTACAAAGCCCCCTCCAGAACCAGTGGAGATTCACATATACTACCTCAGTCCTTGGCAGGATGAAGCACTCTGGGCACAAAGCCCCCTCCAGAACCAGTGGAGATTCACATCCACTACCTCAGTCCTTGGCAGGATGAAGCACTCTGGGCACAAAGCCCCCTCCAGAACCAGTGGAGAAATGCATCCACTACCTCAGTTCTTGGCAGGATGAAGCACTCTGGGCCTTGCGATCTGCCGCCGGGGGGGCAGAAACCACTAGACACCAGGTAATATATTATTTTGTGGGCTATTTGAAGTAAGGGGAGCAGCCCCTTGGGCAAGGGCTGCTCCTCGGGGGGCAAATTATTTCTAGGCCATTTCTGCCCCCCCCCGGGGGCAGATCGGCCTTGCGACCACTAGACACCAGGGAATATTTTTTTGTGTGGGCTATTTTAAGTAAGGGGAGTGGCCCCTTGGGCAAGGGCCACTCCTCGGGGGCAAATTATTTCTAGGCCATTTCTGCCCCCCGGGGGCAGATTTGAAAGCCACTAGACACCAGGGACAATTTTTGTTTGTTTACTTTTATTTTTTTATGTTTGGGGAGCGACCCCTTAGGCAAGGGTCGCTCCCGAGGGGCAAAATATTATTAGGCCATTTCTGCCGCCCTGGGGGCAGATGGCTGATCTGCCCCAAGGGGGGCAGAAACCACAAGACACCAGGGATTTCTTTTGTATACTAACGCATAAGGGGAGCGGCGCCTTTGGCAAGGGCCACTCCGGGGGGGGGGGGAATATATTTAGGCCTTTTCTACCCCCCATGGAGGCAGATCGGCCTAATATAATTAGGCGGATCTGCCCCCGTGGGGGGGCAGAAACCTCTAGACACCAGGAATATATATATTTTGTATTTACTTTATGTTTTTATGTATGGGGTGCGACCCCTTAGACAAGGGGTGCTCACCTGGGGGGCAAATATTATTTAGGCCATTTCTGCCCCCCCTGGGGGCAGATCAGCCTATTTTTGTTAGGCCAATCTCCTCTAGAAACCATGGATTGGTGTGTGTATGTGTGTGTTTTGTTTGGAGGGGGCAGCCCCTTGGGCAAGGGTCTCTCCCCATGGGGGCACATTACTGTTGGCCATAACAGCCCCTCTTGGGGGCAGATTGGCCTATTTTGGAAGGCCCGTTTGACCCCAAGGGGGGCAGAAAGCCCACCAGAGACCAGAGAAGATTTTTTTTTCAAAATAAGAGGTTGGGGGAATGGCCATACCTCCACCCTAAATAAATGGGGCCAAAGTTGTTCTGCCCACCAGTGGGCAGATTGGGCAACTACCCCCGTTCCACACCCCGCGGGGACATAAAGTCCACTAGATGACAGGGAATAAAATAAATAAAAGAAAATAGTGGGGTGGTGGCTACCAACCAGTATGGGCCTGGTTATGCCCCCACCCGAACTGAAGTCTTTCAGCTCTCCCCCACACACTAAAACATCTTCTCCCATGGCAATCAAGAGGACATTTGATTATTTTGGGTTTTTGTTTTACATTTGGGCCATGAGAGCTTGGTAACTCTCAAAATGTCCCACTTGGAATGGTGAGGGCTGCACTTTTTTTTACTTTGGGATGCTGCCATGTAGAAAAATCCACAAGAACTAGACACATCTGAAAACTCAACATCTAGTTGATTCCAGGGTGGTGTGCTTCACATGCACCCTGCACCATTTCCTTACCCACAATGCCCTGCAAACCTGCAACTTTGCTGGAAAGCACACATTTTTCCCACATTTTTGTGATGGAACCTTCCGGAATCTGCAGTAATCCACAAAATTCCTACCACCCAGCATTGTCTCATCTATACCGATAAAATTTCTGCTGCACTTGTCAGCCTAAAAATGTTTTTTTTCAAACTGCCCTTTTGGACCCACTTTGGTTCCCCCTCAATTTCAACGTGTTTTTGGCACTTCCCTGTCACAAACACTTGGCCTACCGACACAAATGAGGTACCATTTTTATCGGGAGACTTGGGGGAACGCTGGGTGGAAGGAAATTTGTGGCTCCTCCCAGATTCCAGAACTTTCTGTCACCGAAATGTGAGGATAAAGTTTTTTTTTTAGCCACATTTTGAAGTTTGCAAACGATTCTGGGTAACAGAACCTGATGAGAGCCCCACAAGTCACCCCGTCCTGGATTCCCCTAGGTCTCTAGTTTTCCAAAATGCATAGGATTGGTAGGTTTCCCTAGGTGGCGGCTGAGCTAGAGGCCAAAATCCACAGGTAGGCACTTTGCAAAAAACACCTCTGTTTGCTTTGAGAAAATGTGATGTGTCCACTTTGTGTTTTGGGGCATTTCCTGTCGTGGGCACTAGGCCTACACACACAAGTGAGGTACCATTTTTATCGGGAGACTTGGGGGAACACTGGGTGGAAGGAAATTTGTGGCTCCTCTCAGATTCCACAACTTTCTGTCACCGAAATGTGAGGAAAAAGTGTTTTTGTAGCCACATTTGAGGTTTGCAAAGGATTCTGGGTAACAGAACCTGGTGAGAGCCCAACAAGTCACCCCATCTTGGATTCCCATAGGTCTCTAGTTTTCAAAAATGCACAGGTTTGGTAGGTTTCCCTAGGTGGCGGCTGAGCTAGAGGCCAAAATCCACAGATAGGCACTTTGCAAAAAACACCTCTGTTTTCTTTGAGAAAATGTGATGTGTCTACGTTGTGTTTTGGGGCATTTCCTGTCATGGGCACTAGGCCTACCTACACAAGTGAGGTACCATTTTTATCGGGAGACTTGGGGGAACATAGAATAGCAAAACAAGTGTTATTGTCCCTTGTCTTTCTCTACATTTTTTCCTTCCAAATATAAGACAGTGTGTAAAAAAGACATCTATTTGAGAAATGCCCTGCTAGTATGGGCACCCCAGAATTCAGAGATGTGCCAATAACCAATGCTACTCAACACCTTATCTTGTGCCCATTCTGGAAATAGAAAGGTTTTCTTGATACCTATTTTTGACTCTTAATATTTCAGCAAATTAATTGCTGTGTACCCGGTATAGAATGAAAACCCACTGCAAGGTGCAGCTCATTTATTGGCTCTGGGTGCCTAGGGTTCTTGATGAACCTACAAGCCCTATATATCCCCAGAAGCGTCCAGCGGATGTAACAGTATATTGCTTTCAAAAATCTGACATTGCAGGAAAAGGTTACAGGTTAAAACGTGGAGAAAAATTGCTGTTTTTTTTCACCTCAATTTCAATATTTTTTTAATTCAGTTGTTATTTTCAGCAGGAAACCCTTGTAGGATCTACACAAATTACCCATTGCTGGATTCAGACTTTTGTCTACTTTTCAGAAATGTTTAGGTTTCTGGGATCTAGCATTGGTTTCACACCCATTTCTGTCACTGACTGGAAGGAGGCTGAAAGCACAAAAAATCGTAAAAATGGGGTATGTCCCAGTAAAATGCCAAACGTGTGTTGAAAAATTGGGTTTTCTGATTCAACTCTGCCTGTTCCTGAAAGCTGGGAAGCTGGTAGTGTTAGCACCGCAAACCCTTTGTTGATGCCATTTTCAGGGAAAAAACCACAAGCCTTCTTCTGCAGCCCTTTTTTCCAATTTAAAAAAAATAAAATAATAATCACTGTATTTTGGCTAATTTCTTGGTCTCTTTCAGGGGAACCCACAAAGTCTGGGTACCTCTAGAATCCCTAGGATGTTGAAAAAAAAGGACGCAAATTTGGCGTGGGTAGCTTATGTGGTCAAAAAGTTATGAGGGCCTAAGCGAGAACTATTCCAAATAGGCAAAAAAAGGCCTGGCTAGCCATGATCCTTCCTACAAAAAGTAACTGGACAAATGCACTACCAACAACCAGCACTGTGTAAGATAAGTAACAAAGTGTAGCTTTATCACTAAGAGTTATAAACTCAAAAACTATACAGCTCACTTGCCTGAAAAAGCTTGACTCACCAGCAACTACTCTGCACAGCCACAGCAATTACCAATAATATCCCACTAAAAAGAGACATAAGACAACACAGTAATCATTGTGCATAAATCTAAGGACAATTTCAAACACAATCCTGCATTCAGTACACCAACAAACATGTCCTTCATGCATGGCAACAATACTCCTTTGGAGTAAATTTTTTTACTTACCTAAAACATGCAACTACGCAAACTGCAGGACTACCACTGTCAAAACTGCAACAAGCCACAGCAAAGGAAGCAAAAGCTTTGAACTAGAACAAAAAGGAGAAATAAACTGTTATTATCATAAATGCAAATACTTCACCAGTTGACAAACACCCCGCCACCAACCATTTTTAAATTTTCCCTGGTGTCTAGTGTTCTCTGCTTGGGGGCAGATGAGCCTACAGAAAAATCGTGCAATCTGCCCCCAAGGGGGCTGAAATGCCATAGATTATATTGCCCCGATTGGGGAGCGACCCTTGCCCAAGGGGCCACCCCTCCATACAAAGCACACACATGATCCCTGGCGCTAAGTGGATTCTGCCCCCCTTGGGGGCAGATGGGCCTAAAAATAAAATAGGTCCATCTGCCCCCAAGGGGGCAGAACTGCCCAATAGTGCTTTTTGCCCCTTGGGGCGACCCTTGCCCAAGGGGACACCTCCCCAACACAACAAAAAACAAAAGAAAGAAAAAAGAAAAAAATACTGGCATCTTCATGGTTTCTGCCCCCCCTGGGGGCAGAAGGGCCTAAACAAAATAGGCCAATCTGCCCCCAAGAGGGACAGAAATGGCATAGATTATATTGCCCCATTTGGGGGGGTGACCCTTGCCCAAGGGGCCACTCCCCCACACAAAGCACACACACACATGGTCCCTGGCGCTAAGTGGATTCGGTCCCCCCTTGAGGGCAGATGAGCCAAAACAAATAGGCTGATCTGTCCCAAGGAGGGGCAGAACTGCCCAATAGTGCTTTTTGCCCCTTGGGGGCGACCCTTGCCCAAGAGGGCGCCCTCCCAAACACAGAAAAAAACAAAAGAAAGAAAGAAAATCCCTAGCATCTTTATGGTTTCTGCCCCTCGGGGCAGAAGGGCCTAAAAAGATAGGCCAATCTGCCCCCAAAGGGGGCGGAAATAGCATAGATTATATTGCCCCCTTTGGGGGGTGATCCTTGCCCAAGGGGCCACCCCCCCACACACAAAGCACACACACACATGATCCCTGGCGCTAAGTGGATTCTGCCCCTGGGCCTAAAAGAAATAGGCTGATCTGCCCCCAAGGGGGCAGAACTGACCAGGGGCCGCCCTCAACACAAAAAAAATCAGCCCAAAAAAACAAAAATAAAAGGCCGATCTGTGAAAAATACATTGGCCCCCAAAGGAGAGCGACCCTTGCCGAAGGGGTCGCTCTCCCACACTATAAACACACATGCGCACACACACACTAATTCCCTGGTGCCTAGTGGAAATTCCTGCTGCCCGATCGCATTGCTAGCGCTCCCCTCGAGGGCCTGTACACGGACGTAATGGTTACGTCTGTGGCACCAGAGAGGCGCCACCACGGACATAACCATTATGTCCGTGGCACACAAGGGGTTAAACAATGCTTATGACTTGCTAACAAAACATTTATCAGATAAATATAATTAAATATCTGAGGGAGGGGATGAGTTTGAAGACATTTTGCAAAGTTGAACAACTAGGTTATCAAGGAGAAAAGACCCACAGCTGTTGCTGCAGTAGACTATCTTCTAAGTAAAATATTAAAGAAACAGGTAGGGGGTATGTGGCCATGCAAGCTGGCCATCAGGATGTGTCTCTGAGGGGCTACCGTCCGGCCCCATTAAAAAATAATATTGTGCCCCACATCTTACCGGGGGGGAGGGAGTACCATTTCAGCGGACCCCTGCGCCTTGTAAACCAGAGCAGCGGAGTGGCGACCGGGAGGGCCCCCCTGAAGTGAAGGAGAGCCTGCCCGAGAGGTGGGAGAACCTGCCTGGAGGCCAGAGAGGTTGTTAATAAGAACCCATGGGGTCTGTGAAACCCCAAGGGTGGCTGAGGGCTGGAGTTGGTGGGTGACCCCCTCCCCCACTGGACAGTCCTGCCGAGTGCATCTGGCGGAGCCTTGGAACTGTGTGAGGCTTCCAATCCTGGAGACTGCCTGATCCTGGTGCTGAGAGCTGCAGTGTGTGCGGTGGCACCCTCCCTTTTCCTGACTGTCTTAAGAGTGCTGTCTGATGCTGCATTAGACACTGGAGGAAGGGTGTGTTGCTGCAGATGCTGGGCCCAAAGGAATCTTTTATGCCACTGGAGAGTGGCTGACCATCGCATTGCACTCTTGTCGAGGAAGCCCCTGCCAACATTATCCCTGCCGCATCAGAGGTACAGCCTGCAGAGGGTCATCTGGGCTGCACTGTAGGTGCTTGGGGGCAGCTCTAAATCCTTGAGTTGTGCCTCTTATTCAAGGGGGCATAAGAGGCCTGGACGGTGCAGGAACTGGTGAACTTGTTACCTTCCTGATCTCTGCATGTTTGGCCATTTGGGGATTGAGGGGGTGTATCTGACTGCTATTGGCCACATTGCCTTGTGCACGTGGAGCCGCCCTGAGTCTGCTGTGTGCGGGGCTCAGGGTTCAGGTCCCCCCTAAGGCTCTTGCTCCTTTGCACACATGGGAGGAATAAGCAAGCGTGGGCTGCTCAGGGGAATACAATAGAGCACTATATAACTCCAGGCCCTGCCTCGCAGCACGCTATGCAGCATGCCTATGGCTGGGGAGCCTGAGGCATCGATGGAGGAGCCCTCAAGAGCCAAACTGTTGGAGGCCATTCTGGGCTCTAGGGTGGCCCTGGAGAATACATTTGAGACAGTGGCCCGTGAAGTAAATCTCCTGCACACTGCTCTCCGTAAGATCTCTGAGAGGTTCCGCTTGGCCAAGGGTTCCATTTGAAGAACTTCAAACTGAGGTGGCCACACTGAGGAGACAGGTGGCTGCCGTTACGTCACAGTTTGGGGCCCTTGAGGCTAGAGTGGAAGATGAAGAGTGCCTTTCCCCCCACAATAACATGCGTCTGCTGAACTTCCTGGAGGGTGCTGAGAGGGTGGACACTGAGCACTTTGTGGAGACTTGGATACCTGACACCCTGAAACCGAGCAGGCTGTCCCCCATGTTCATTATTGAGAGGGCATAGTTCACCCTGGTGGCCCCCACCACAACCTGGGACTCCCCTGTGGGCCATCATAGCCTGTATCTGAAATTACAAGGATTGTATCCTCAGGATGGCCAGGAACTCTGATACTGCTAAATATGAGAACCAGAGAATCTCAATTTATCTGGATTATACTACCAAGAAAAACATTCCTGGAGGTTAAAGCCATGCTTCGCACAATGTTTTTATATCCAGCCAGGTCGAGAGTGATTTTGGGTGACAAATCACACTTCTTTGATTATCCTAATTATATGTGGGGCTGGAAGTCTGGGAAAGCGTGCCCAAGGTATGCACTGGATCCTGGAGAACTGGAACCTGGAAGTTTTCAGATCTGAAGAGTTCCTTTCTGGAAGGCAGGTGAGGGGTCTGCCTCTGAGAACCACCGGCCCCTTTGACACGGACGGTCCTGCCAGGGTGGAGATGCAGGAAGACGGGACCATGACTTTGGCTCGGCCGGCCCAGCGGCAAGGGGCGAGGAGAACTTCCCCAATGCAGGAAGGAGATCCGATTCCAACCAAATCTGTGTCAGGACACAGCACTTAATGGGGACTTCGTTTCTGTGATGTTATCTAATGAACTTCCCTTTTAATCCCCTAGTGAGAAGGACTCTTCGCAGTGATTGGTGTCTCTTTGCCTGTGGAGTGTTGGGGAGGGGGATTTATGTAAAGGGATTGTTGGATTACTTGAAAATGTGTCTTATCTCATGTTATCATAAAGTTCTACTGATGGCATGATATTCTGTATGAGGGTCGTGCAGTGGTGGGTAACCTCTCCACATTAGTGGTAGGCCGTTGTTGGGATGGGTGGGGGTAGGCTGTGGGTCCTGACAGCAAGAGTAGAGTTGGATTTACAATATGAATGTCTGCTGCTATGCTGCATATCCGGGGTGGGTGGGCTTCTTGATGCTGTTTTTTTTTTTAGATCCTGCTGTTGTTTTTCCTAACAGTGTGGGTATCTCAATGGTTCGGGCCTTTTCCTGTGCAGCGGCTGCTGGGCTGAATACTTTGGGTGGCAGAGGCCAGGGGAGGTTCAAACAAGAGCCTACTAGGCTGATCTATTGAACATTGTCACATGGAATGTTCGTCAGATACAAGGGTACACCAATCGATACAGGATCCACTCATTCCTTAGGCATCATAGGATCCAGATCACCTTTTCACAAAAGACACATCTCATGGGAAAGAGATACAGAAGTTGCAAAAAAAAAGTAGCAGTATCAATTGTTCTCTGCCTCCTTTTCTTTCTATGCTAGGGGAGTGGCCGTATGGGTGGCTCCCGAATCTCCTTCAGGCACACCTATAATGAGGCAGATGTAGAGGGGAGGTATGTCCTGGTCCAGGGAATAGTAGATGGCAAGGAGATCATACTACTCAACTCTCACAGCCCCCACCGTTGACGATAAACATTTATGTGAAGGGCTTCAGGGCATGTTGGTAGGAAGTGTGGACACGCCCATAATTTGGGCAGGAGATTTTAATTGTGTACTGGATGGGGTAGGAGATTGCTTTCCCCCAAAAGAGGATACCAAACTGCTAATCGCTGAGGTAAGGGATGCATAATTTGGGTCTACTGGATGGGTGGTGGTTACTACATCCGGTTGGTCATGAATGTACCTGTCACTCCCCGACCCACAATACCTACAGTCTCTTGGACCAGTTTTTGGTGGGAGGTTTGGATCAGGCATGCATAGGCGTGGTGTCAAACACAGTGAGGCTCCTGTCTGATCACGCCCGCCGTTGCTGATTCTGGCTTGGGACTATGATCCAAGCAGGTTCTGGACATCAGATATGCCCTCTGACCTGCTAACAGAAATGACTAGTAGGGCAGACTTACAGACCGCTCTGGAGAATTACCTTAATGGGAACTGGGATACCATGGACAACAGGGCAATCAAGTGGGAGGCATTAAAGGTTGTAGTTCGTGGGAATGCATAGGTACTGCCTGCGGATTTCATCGACGGCTTATGGCAGACCTGAAGATGCTGGAGGGCCAGCTGGCTGAGCTACAGAACCAAGAGGTACACTTAACTGATATAGGCACAACGATTTTTGCTGTCCACAGAGAATTACACTCCCTCTGGGACATGCTGGACAAAATTGCACTGAAATTATTAGCTCTAATACAGGGCGGGAAACAAATCTGGTAAGCGCTTGGCGTGGGTCCCCAGGTGAGAAATGGTGATATCCCATATTCTGTCTATACCAAATGCATGGGGTCAATTGCATTGTAACATTCTATCGGCCTTGCTGGACCACTTCAAACTGGTGTACAGAGCTGGCCCTTCAGACGATGCAGGAGGGAAGGATCGGTTCTTGGCTGGCTGCCCCATTTGCAGAGAGATGTCATGCAGGAATTGGAGAAACACCTCACATTTGAGGAAGCGGGTGCAGCCATTAAGGCGCTTAACAGATCTAAGGTTCCGGGTAGATCTGGGCTCCGCAGAGTTCTATCATGTCTTCTCTTCAGTTCTCAAAGCAAAGAAAAACTGCTGGAGGGTTACCTGGAGGCGAAGGACAAGCATCTTCTCCTACCTACAATGTGAGAGAGTGGATAGTTTGTCTGATGTTGAAACCGGGGGAGACCCTGCTGATCCCTCTCCTTAAAGACCCCTCACTACTGTATGCTCAACATAGATATTGAAGTTCTGTGCAAAATATTGGCAAGCAGGCTGCGTGAGGTGGTCCATGAAGACCAACGTGGCTTCATGCTGGAACTTAGCACCACTCATAATCTCTATAGGTTAGCGCATGTGCTACAATATGCCTTGGATGGGGAGAAGGAGATGGCTTTGGTCTTCCTTGATCTTCAAAAGGCATTTGATATGGTAGAGTGGGCCTATTTAATGGTGGTCTTACGGGGCATGGAGTTTGGTTCCAATGTTTGCTCCTGGATTCAACCTCTGTATACTGACTGTTCTTTACACATCAGGATGGGTGGTTAACTTTTCTGATGCCTGGCCGGTGGAGAGGGGCACCTGTCAGGGGTGCCCTCTCTTGTCTCTTTTATTTGCCTTAACAATTGAACTCCTTGTGTTGCTGCTACGAGCAGAGCTTGAACCTTGGTGGATTAAGGTGGGGATCACTACCCACATTGTTTCCTTATATGCAGATGATGCACTGGTGGATGTGCAAGAGCCTGGGGAGTCGGTTCTGATCCTGGTAGAATGGCTGGGGTCCTTTGGCGAGACCTCAGGTCTTAAAATCGATATTCGCAGGTCACTTTTGTTCCCCCAGGATCAACTGCCCGATGTGGGTCTCCGATGGGAGTTGGAGGGTTTTCTGTACCTGGGGATATGGGTAAATACACTGAGGCCTAGCATCAATGTAAAATGTAAAAACATGGATAGGCTTTTGACGGGGTTAGAGAACTCCATTAACTTCTGGAATAAGCTTACACTCTCAGTAATGGGTCGGGCAGTTGTGGCTAAAATGGTTTTCCTCCCGTGTTGTCTGTACCTCATCTAGAATTCTCTGTTTTCGCTGTGGGACTGTTTTTTTTCCTAAACTGGATAGCTTATTGGTGCAACTTCTATGAGCAGTTAAGCGCAGTAGGGTGGCACTGGCAACGCTAAATAAGGACTTGGATGACTTCTCTGTAGGGCCCACTTTAGTAGGGAACTGCATTGGTGGGATCTGACTCCCTTGTGGAATATTGATATGGACATGTCTACAGACCAATGGAGGTGGGGGTGTCTAGTAGTGGGTGATATATATCCCAGAGAGGCCTTCATTACATTTCTGGATGCTCAGGACGTCTTTGGGGTAGGACCGGGTCACTTCTTACATTATGCTATACTGGAGAGTCTGGCAAAGGAGGTCTGAACGGACGTATTGGTGGAGCCTCAGCACTCAAGATTGCTTCACGGTCTTCTTGGGTGGAAAGAGGGACATCACCTAATTACCCTCTTTTACAAACCCCTTAGAGGTGACATGCAACCCAAACACTTCCCAGCACATTGGGCTTGGGAAAGAGACTTGGGATTGTCCACTTCAGATTCGAATTGAGCGAACTCGACGGGCCTTGTGCTTACTGTATCTTGCAACAACAGATTTAAGCTACTACACTTTCATTTTTTATACTGTACTTATATCATGCCATACAGTCTGAATAAGATAGAATCTGCTAAGAGAACTAAGTGTGGGCGCTGCGGTGCGATTGGAGCCACTTTCCTTCATCTAGCATGGGTATGCAAAAAAGTCATGGATTACTGGAGACAGTGCCACGCATGAAGACAGCCACTGGGATTTGAAATACCATTGACACCATTAGCCTGCGTGACTGGGAGTGGTGGTAGGCCCTAGAGGAAGAAAACTCCCCTAGAGACTCATCCAGTTGACCCTATTGTTAGCAAAGAGATGGGTGGCCATTGGGTGGTTGGGTACAAGGGTTCCCCAATTGGACCACTGGTTGTGAGATCTTTTGGAATGGGGAGTGGCAGAAGAACACCACATGAGAGTATATCGTACCAAAGATGGGGCAGCAGATGTCATAATGTTGTGGGCCAACTTACTGGGTATGTTTCAGGATGACAATAATTTCAGCTCCAAAAGTGGATCTGAGCTGGAGGGCTGACTGTGTGCAGGGCTCATATTAATGATCCTTTTTATTTTTTGATAGCCAAGTAAGTAGCGGTGTTTCCTTTTATAACGGCTGCCTTGCAGACTTGGTTGTATGCACAACGTCTTTTTGATTCTGGCTGGTATTGTAGACACTTCCGCCTGGGAAAGCTGTGTAATGCTTATCTATTGCTGCCTCTGCTCTGCAATTGCTGTTGGAATATGTATGACACTATCGAATCGCACTGTATGTTTTTCAAGTTTTGAAAATGAATAAAATACAGTTTAAAAAAAAAGAAACAAGTAGGGAGAAATCATGATTTCAAATTTAATTACATTGGTTTGTGTGTTTGAAAGGCCAGAACCAGTCTGGAACAATCACTTAACTTACTTGAATAGGCTTATTTTCAGACCTTATCTTCAGCAGGCACTGAGATGCTAAATAGCATCACAGACAATGCAGAACTTTGGTGGGCATTCAAATGCAGCAGCCTATTCAGCCATCAGCATAATGTTTGGACTTGAACTTGAAATATCGGTATTAGTGCTTGAAAAGGTTAGTAAGGGGACTAGCATAGCCAAACTAAGTAATTTTTCTAGACTTAAACAAAGACTCCGTTATTAAGATAAAAGAAAGAATTTTGAAGAATTTATAGCTAGAAAGTGGATAAGACAAGGGTGTACTATCTTCACATTGATCATTGTGATAGTGATGCAGTCTGCCAGGCATAACCTTCAATAACTGCTATCTGTTTCTCTTGAATTTGGTGCCAGTATAAGTTGTTTATATATTTCTGCATGCATACAATACAGATGATTTTGCCCTGAAAAGATGGAGGCAATTCATTGTTTTGTTATTTTTTCGGGGTTGTGGTGTAGATTTTTGAATTCAATATTCACTTCTGTAGTGTGAGGAGATGGAATTGGCAGATATCCCCAGATAAAACATTTCCTGAGCCAGTGTCAACCCATTCTTCTAAATCAGGCTCAGATTGCAGGAAGAGAATTTGAGAATTCTTATTCTGGTGTCAATTACATAGCTAAGGAAGGCCATGTACCCTTTGGTAATACAAGAAGTGTTTTTGAAAAATGAAGATGTAGCCGAGATCATGTAGCTTGGTCACAGGGTGGGGCGTGGCCAAGATGGCGGTGAGTGCGGTCGCTTGAATTAGAGCTCCGCACGCGGCATACAATTATCCTGTAATTCCTCCATCCCCAGGCGCTAAGAATCCCCAGACCCACATGCTTTATGCTTAATAATATCCCGAGACCCCGGAAATCTGACCCGACCGACGCAGCGGCTCGCCCGGGGCCCGGACGGAGACGAGACGCGGACGCACACCCAGGGCGGAGCCAAACGGCCCAGCGATTGCAGTGCCTGTGCCCTGCGCGCAGGTACGGAGGGACGCCAACGAGGCGGGCGGGGAAGGCGGATAGCAGCAGATGCACCCTCGCACGAGTTGATCATTGTGAGGGCGCATGCCACAGGCGCCCAATCTGACTCCGGACGGACAGCTGGGCCTGGTCGCTGAGCACGCGCATGGCGATGCGGCCCAACTACGACCCAGTCACGATCGGGGATGGAACTGCGGCACGGAACAGATGAAGACCGAACTCCTCGGGAACTGCTACTCAATCACACCGAACGCTGGCATGCTGAAGAGAGACCCGGCCGATAGTGAGGTACGAAGTCCGGCAATATAAAAAAAAAAAAAAAAAAAACGAGGAGCGCTAGCCATTTCTCACACGAAACACACATCGGAGCTCAGAGGGGAACTCAAACTACGCTGTGCCCTTTTGAAGGAGTGATTCGGGAGGGCCCAGAAGTCAAGCGCTATGTGAGTTAACTACCACACCCACCAACGAAATTGGATTCAGTGACATTCTCTAGCTTTGTGTACAGCCCAGGAGCAATGCTGTTTTTTCTTTTATAACATAAAATGCACAAATACGGGTGCTGCAGCACACGGTCGCCAACTGCAAACGCCCGGCACATCTCTCTTGCAAGAAGCAAAGTTGATTTTCTCCTAACATAAAACGCACAGACACGGGCGCTGCAGCGCGCGATCATCGACTGCATACACCCGGTGCATACCTCTTGCAGAACGCATCAAGCTCCCACCGATGGGCACACGTCAAATCTTGCCTATTCGTATATAAAGAACCCCAAGGCATAATAAATGTCGTAATCGCACAAACTGGCCACCTCAACCATAACGCAATACGAAGTGAGCTCAGAACAGGCGCCACTATGGTGAAACCGAAGCCGTCAAGGGGCCAACCAGAGACCAGACTTGGGGACCCATCAACGATGGAGAGCTCAGATCCACTGCACAAAGTGACTGAAACGCTAGCTGCTCACTCTTTACAAATCGACAAGATACTGCAGGCAATATTAGAAACTAAAACATTCCTGGAAGGAAAGATAGAGCAATGGCAGTGGAAGTTACTGTACCACGCCCTGAACACCGTAAGCTAGCGGAAAGAGTAACCACCGTCGAATCAACTCTAGAAACATCTCAACCAAACATAGAGGACATGAAATACCGAATACAACAACAGGAATCTGAGATAATACAGCTCCAAAGACGTGCGGAGGAAGCGGAAGGCCGCTTACGCCAAAATAACATTAGATTCATGGGATTTCCGGAGCGAATCGAGCTCCCTAACGCAGAGTTATTTTTAGAATGCTGGCTAAAAGACCACATACTAAAACAGGAGGCCTCCCCTTTCCTGACGGTGGAGAGGGCACACCGGATCCCGGGCGGTCCTGCTCGCCCAGGGGCACCCCCCCGCCCATTAATAGCCAGACTGTTGAATTACTGTGACAGAGACCAAATCCTAAAGGGCTTTCGCGCGCTGGGACCCGTCGAAATTGAAAACGCAAAAATCACGGCCTACCCGGACTATACAGCGGAGGTCCAGCGCAGACGAGCCACTTTTACTAAAGCAAAACAGGTACTACGCGACAAGAACATTCCATTCTCCCTCATGTACCCTGCTAGACTACGCGTAGTGGATGGTGACAAAACTCATATTTTTCTGTCCCCAGAGGATGTATGGACTTGGATCCACACCAAGGGCCTAGCTGATCCCACAGATGAGCACACAGAGCAAAAGGAATGGCTGACACAAAAAAAGCATAAGAAAAGGAAATTGAAACCCAGAACCGGATCACGTCCTACTGAAAAACAAGCAGCGGACTGGCAAGCTCAAGCATTAAAAGACGTCAATAGGTTTTCGAACATTCGAATACAGCACAACCACGAATATGGCACCACGGACTCGGACTCGATGGAGACCCCGCAAAGCCTACCCACATCCCCACTAATCTTGGGACCGGTGGTCACGCCGCGCACCGCAGATGACCTTTAAAAGGAGACACATAGATGCAGCGATCAACCTACTCTGGAAGTCATAAACAATATGCGCGCTCTCCGGCCTATGCGTGCCTGAAGGGAGTGAAGACGAAATCCGAATGGGCCGGATTTCGCGGCCACCTTGGACCATATACTACAGCAGCCCCCTAACCCAGATGGGTTCCCGTATGGACACGAACTGGCTCAAAGCCACTCTAGCACCTGTTGTGCTTGGGTATCCACACTTTTCCTCGTTTCCCCCTTTCTTCTATACTTCCCTCTCTCCTGACTCTTCAAGGTATGTACTAGTCATGCCACACTCAAGGGTTGGTCCAACTCTGGGGGGTGAGGGGGTGATGGGTGAGAGGACACTGTGAATCATACTTAAAACGCTTTAATGACATACAACATTGTAACCCGGAACATAAGGGGTCTAGCTAATCCTACTAAAAGACGCAGAGTACATACATATCTCAGACGCCATAAGGTACATATAGCCATGTTACAAGAGACCCAGGCTACCACACAAGAATTAAAGGAAATTAACAAGAGCTGGGCTGGCAATGTCTATGGAACTAAAATATCCAAATATGCCAAGGGAGTATTGATCTGGATCGCCTCAGGGGTCCCATACGCAGTCCAAGACAGATATATAGACACAGATGGCAGATACGTCTGCCTCACTGGAGAGTTGGATGGAAGGCAGCTGACCATAGCTGGTATATATGCCCCAAATTCGGGACAAGGAGAATTCCTGAGGGCCACGCCCGCACAGATCTCACAAGACCCGTCCATACCTATTATCTGGGGAGGAGACTTTAACAGCGTGCTGGACATTTCTATGGACAGATCGCACCCGCCAATAATAAGCGCCCCTAGTAGGCAGGTATCCGAGATGCTAAGGTCCTGGATAATAGAACGAAGACTACATGATGTATGGAGAAGTCTTCATCCCATTGATAGAGAGTACTCCTTTTACTCACCGGTACACAACCTCCACACACGGATAGATTTACTATTATGCTCGGCCATGTTAACACACTCAATACATAGTGCCAACTATTTGGCAAAAACCCTATCAGATCACTGCCCCCTAAACGTTACAATGAGATGGGGCACTCAGCCATCACGGGTACCTACTTGGCGCCTACAGCCCACCCTGTTGCGCGACCCGCCATTCCGGGAAGAACTAGCTGATACCATAAAGTCATATTTCACGATCAATAGTCGAACAGCCACAACACGCGCAATCGAGTGGGATGGACACAAGGTGGTAGTCAGAGGCATGTGCATCGGGGCAGCAGGAGGTATTCGACGCACTCTACTCTCAGAACTACATGACACCGAAGAGAAATTGCGCAAGGCGGAATGCGATGCGGCCTTAAATGGTACTACTAACAACAACACGATCACACTCAAAAAGCAATGGAGCGATATTGAAACCCGGTTGCGAAAATTCGACTATCGATATCACACGGCACGACTACACGCCGAGGGCGATAGATCAAGCTGCATGCTGGCCTGGTTAGCGAAAGGGACTCAGCGGCATACTCCCATAAACGCCATCCGCCTAGATACTGGTGTGGTAGTGAATACACAATAAGAAATAAACGACGCATTTAAGCAGTATTATGAAAGGCTATATCAGGCAGAACCTCCTCCACTCGCACCACAACTAGAAGGCTTTTTCAGGGCCTCCCACATAAATCATCTAACGACTACACAAGCACTAGAGCTAGACAAACCCATAGAAAGTGACGAAATAAAGCAAGCACTGCAACAACTAGCCCACAATAAAGCCCCAGGGGGTGACGGACTACCGATCGAGTACTACCAGACTTTCTCATCACAAACGCTTACTCCATATCTGACTATGTTACAGGAGGCATATGAAACAGGTAGTCTCTCAGACTCACAACGTGAAGCAACGATCGTAGTCCTTCATAAAAAGGGCCGCGACCCACTAGACGTACGCTCTTACCGCACCTTATCACTTTTAAACACGGACTGTAAAATATTAGGTAAGGTACTGTCAAACCGACTTCTCCCAATAATCTCCTCCCTGGTACACCCAGATCAATCCGGATTCATACCGGGCCGCATCACCTCTATCAACATCAGGAACCTATTGCGCTTGATAGCTGAAACCCCTGATACAGACTACTCTAGGGTGGCGGTCTCAATAGATGTCGAGAAAGCTTTCGACACGCTGGGATGGCCATATTTGATGGCAACTCTGCAGTTAATGGGATTTGGTAAAGCGTTCACATGCTGGATATCTATCCTATACTCAGACCCCATAGCAAGAGTAAAAACGGGCACAATTACCTCAGAAAAATTCAAGATCGGAAGAGGCACTCGCCAGGGATTCCCACTATCACCACTTTTGTTCGCATTGGCCACAGAACCTCTTGCGGCTAAATTGCGTAATGAAGCCACAAGATGGGGCATACCGGATGGCAAAGAACACCGCATAGTCTCCTTATACGCAGACGATGCATTAATATACTTACGTAACCACTCCGAATCCCTACCTACATGCTACAATTATTGAACTCATTTGGAGACATATCCGGCCTACGCGTTAACTGGGCTAAATCTTGTCTATTCTCCATGTGCCTATTACCCGACACACAGACCCATACACTCACTGAGCATAACTTACAATGGACTTACAACACTTTTAAATATCTAGAAGTGCACATATATCATGACGAATCTGACCTTAAGGAGGGCAACCTAGACCGAACGATTAGATCAATAAAAGGACTGTTGCCCTTCTGGTGTGCTCTACCACTATCACCTATGGGCAGAGTTGCATTAATTAAAATGATTATACTCCCTCGACTACTATATTTTTTCGCTGCCCTACCATTGTGGCTCCCTAGCACCTTTTTTGCACAGATGAACAAGCTGTTGATAGATTTGATCTGGAGCACCGGACGTAAACGTGTGGCCTTAGCTAAGATCTGTCTACCACCGGACAGCGGCGGGATGGGAGTACCACAATTTGAACTTTATTACGCAGCTGCTCAGCTGCACTGGATCCTAATATGGCTACAAGACCCTACTCATTACGAAAGCCACACTGTGAGCACACAATTGGGTGGTTTAAACACACTGGAATGGCTTATAGGGCGTGTGACCCTCCCGCGGCACAGTAATATCCTGTTAAAAGTGGCCGAAAGGGTGTGGCGGCGCTATGTGAATAGGGGACCTGGAAAACCACCATACTCGCCTAGGACCCCATTACTCGCCATCCCAGGTGTGCATAGACTACATGGCCGTATGTGTCTCACCGACTGGGCCACCAAAGGTCTCCGTTCGGTGGGAGAATTATTCGCAGAAGGCCAATTTATCCCCTATGAGGTACTTGCGACGACGTACACCCTGGGACAGGGTGGTTTTATTATGTACGGCGCTCTACAATCTTTAATACGTAACGCATGGGGACAAGGCAGCAGGGAACCACAATCATCACCATTCTGTACGAACTGCTCTTAGACACCGGTACATCAACACGAATCTCATGGATCCACAAAGCGCTGCGAGCTAACCCAGAGGAAGTACAATCACAAGCTAAGAACAAATGGGAAAAAGTACTACACACACAATTTACAACATCAACATGGTCCATGGCTCTCGCATCCACACGCGAGGTATCGCGCAACGCACGTTTCAGATATACCCAGCTCAACTACCTACACCAGACATACCTGACTCCACACCGAATACACCGCATGTATCCCCAAGCTAGCCCTGACTGTCCAAGATGTGGTAACACGAAAGCTGATTTCTTACACATGACTTGGAACTGCCCACCACTACTCCGCGTATGGCAAGACATCACACAACAAACTGCGACATGGCTGGGAATACCCCTGGCACCCACCCCTGAGTCCTGCCTATTGGGTATCTGACACAAAAGCAGCAAAGATAAACGAAAACACAGATGTGCAGATCTAGTATTTGTTATCCTCAAACGACTCATTGCTACGCAATGGAAGTCACCTAGCGCCCCAGACTCCCGCCACTGGATAGCTGATGTACAGCATTGGGTTAATGCAGAAATACAAGTATTGCATACATTACGCGACATAGGAGTGGTAGTCAAGCGGGCCGATATATGGGACTCCTTTGCGGATCAGGTACAGGAAAAAGATGTTACACGACCTCCCTAGCCTACTAGAACTACAATGATCCGAGACATCATAACCAACATATTTTACATGTGCAACTACTTAGATCTGAAACTTAATTTGTACACACTCGATAAGCATATAGACACACACCCTAGATATACAGCTGCAAAGCTATATCCACAAAGATACACTACTCCTATGACAAACACACCCTGCCCGAAATTAATACCTTACACCCTGTTCGCCTCTCGTGCGTCCCCCCCCACGGTAGCCTTACCCCCTACATAGGACCATCAAACATCAGACCCGCGGACATTTATCAAGCAAATCATAATCTTCATACCCCTCTACTATCTATTCCTTTCTCCCACTTTGCTCCTATCTCTCATAAGTATTCAGTTGTATATGCTTTTGTTTATGTCATAAATGCAATAAAAAGATTCAACAAAAAAATATTTTAGCTTGGTCACAGCCATCTTGAGGTGTTCTTTTTGGGCATCGGACATCACCACAATGTTGTTCAAATAAATGATAAGACTCACTTCTCATGCCTTGCCTGGAAGAAGACTACAAATACCCTCGGCACTATGGTAGAGGACCAGGTGTATAATGAAAGATATTTAGGGAGAATTTGAAAAGGTGTCTTCTTTCAGCCCGAAGGTGGACTGGAGATAATCTCAGTGCAAGGGGTGAGGGATAAATTGGCTGACTCTCCAGTTTTAAAACTGCACCGATAGACTACAAATAGTAGGCCTCCAGTAATGTTATCACTGTCACTGCAGTGGGGGTAAAATGGGTGCTGCAGGCCACTGGTGACATTTCACTTACAAGTCCTGGGTACACATTTGTGTCATATATCAGTGACTCATTGCTATGACAAATATGCCAATTAGTGGTTTGCCAATTTCATCATGTTAAAAGAGTGAGCACCAACACTTAACCTCAACTCAGCAGGGGTAAATTGCACAGAGTTCCATAGGCAGCAAAAAATGTTTGGGGGTACACCACGCAAAACATGGTAATTTCCCATGTTTCCATTCTTCTAACACTACATTCCTAGGTCTTTCTCCATTTTTATCTATGTCATGTTAGACCTCTGTGCAGCTGGCTTTGGGTGGGGCATCAATTTTCTGCAACTGTTGGAGGCTTTTCTATTGAAGATGGTTTACTTTTTTATCAACTTTAGAAAGTCCCGGTCCGTTCCTTGGTGTAAGTGTGGAATATTTAAATTGATGGAAAAGGATTGCTGGTCTCCTGGCATATTGTATGGATGTGGGCTCTGACTGTAAATTAGGGTTAGACAGTGAGACAATGAGGGACTCAGCACTGAGATGTTTGTGTGTGTGTGTATGTTGGTGTATGTGTCTCACATGAGTGAATGGGTGTTTGGAATTAGCCGAGCCTTTTCCATATTTTACATTCATCTACTGCGGTAGCACAATAGAGGTCATGCTGAAGTGTGATGGGAAGACAATTCATGTCATGCTAAGTCTTCAGAAAGGGACTCTCTACCTAGGAGTCAGGTCTGTGGTGGGCATGCTCAGTGTACCTATGTTGGTGCTTTAAAAAAGCCTCGCTTTTTACTCCTATGCGTGTGCCTTTTACTTGTGTTGGAATTAGAATATCCAATATACTCTTCTAGTAACCCATTGTTTGTGTTTATTATCTGTTGGTTGGTTTGCGTTTCCTGATCCATTTTAAAGTAAACTCTCTTGGAGTTTGCTCGTGGAGTCTGTGTCACAATCTTTTCAGTTTGATTAACCATTATTTCAGGTGCTGCTTGGATGGATGAAATACTCTACACTGCATGGAAAATATGTCAAATGGAGAACAAATGGTAGATAAAAGCAGTGAAACAACTATTCTGCTTATTAGTTTTTAATTTGTGGCGATGGTTTCGGGTGCTGGGCACCTACACTTGTCAGCACCGGGTCTAGTGACAGTCTACCATATGGTGGAACTGTAAGTCAATATACATTAGAAATTGATAATACCTGCAGCTCCCACCATGATTATAGTTCTGGGTGGCCTGGAATAGTCTGAATAGCCACACTTGTAGTAGTGCAGTGTTTACTAACTGTGTTGGTAATCCCAATGCTGGCATGGGCAACGGGTGGTGCAGACTGCAGTGGCCTCTTGAGAAGGGACTTGGGGCCAGATGTAGCAAAAATAAAAATTGCGACTCGCATTTTGCGAGTTGATGCGACTCGCAAAATGCGAGTCGCAATATGTAATGCTAGAAAAAAAAACGATCCGATTTTGCGACTTG
This sequence comes from Pleurodeles waltl, assembly GCF_031143425.1. Classification (NCBI taxonomy): domain Eukaryota; kingdom Metazoa; phylum Chordata; class Amphibia; order Caudata; family Salamandridae; genus Pleurodeles; species Pleurodeles waltl. The sequence goes on along the minus strand of NC_090442.1, from coordinate 399,114,055 downwards.
CAGCTGGACTCGCAACGCAGTGTGCGAGTCCGCAGATTGCGAGGTCGCTTTTTGCGAGTGTGCAAAAAACGAACTCGCAATTAGCGAGTAGGTGTCGCTAATTGCGATTTCCTTGAAAATTGCTTGCAGGTGCAGCAGAACACTCCAGAAACCACACCAGAACACTCTGGAAACACTTCCTGGCACATGATGATGACATCACAGCCAGGAAGTTTACAAATACACCTGGGAGGAGGGAGGACCACACCCTTTTATAACTGCCAGTCTTCACACAGAACAAACAGCAGCTGCCATGGAGGGAACCCCAAGAAAGAGGAAGCTCAAATTTTCTGAGAGGGAGCTGGAGGTGCTGACAGAGGAATGCTGTCAGCACCATGATGAGCTTTTTGGGAGAGCAGCCCTCAATGTCCCTGAGGCCACAAAAAAACTACTCTGGCAGGACATTCAGGATAAAATCAATTCCCTGGGTGTGAGCCACAGGACAATCGAGGACATTAAGAAGAGGTGGTATGACCTCCGCTCCCGGGCCAAGGAGAGGGTGGCAGAAAGGCTCCGGGAGATGAGAGGCACAGGAGGGGGACCATCATCTGTGCCACCACCCACACCCCTGGAAGAAAGGGTGGAAGGAACATTGGACCAGGAGGCAGTGTGTTGATTTGGGGACCTGGACACCTCAGAGCCCGGCACATCAACCGGTGAGTACCATGTGATAAGCCCCTATCAATGCCATACCCCAACCCACCATGTACACAGGTGCATGCACAACCAAAATAGCTCCATTTCAGGGTAAAAATTGCCAGAATGATGCATTATGGGAAATGTAGTCAAATAGGCAGTTCATAGGCAAATGTTTATTAGGATGTGTGCAATAGATAGTAGACACTGACAGTCTGTTCCCCATGTCCCACAGGTCTCCAGCAAGACACCCCCAACACCCCAAGCACCCAGGCCCAGGAGGACACCCCAGGACCCGCCAGCACCCCCACCTGCACGGTCAGCAGCATCCCTGCAGTAGCAACACCTGCTGCAACAATCACGCCAGAAGCTGCCCCAGCAACAGGCAGGGAGGACACAGGTGGGAGCACAGGGCAGCCACCGCTGCGCAGGCGTCGCAGGACAAGACCATCTGGGCTGCAGTCTGCATCCGGGATACTTCCTCCAACCACCAGTGAGGCACATCTGCTGCGTGGTCAGCGCCTGCAGAACAGAATTTTGGGCAGGATCAGTGGTGTGCTGCACCGCTTTGTGCAAAACAACCATGCAAGCATGCAGCACCTCAACAGACGCATGGACATGATGTGCCAGAACACTGGGGACCTTGCCCTTACCATTAGGGAACTGGCGGGAGGACTGCTGGCCCAGGCAGAGGCTGGGCGGCGCAGAGATCGGCAGATAATGCACCGACTGGACAGGATGGCCACATCGATCGGCAGGCTCGCCATTAATACAACAGGCCTGTTGAGGAGGACAGTTGGGCTGCAAGTAGAGATGGGCCATTTTGCTGGGGATGTTGCCAGGGGCCTGGGACGTCTCACTCACATAATCGAACTTATGGAAACACTGGAAATGTCGAGGGCCACAGGGGAAACACCCCAAGACAGTGAGGAGGGCTCAACAGTGAGCAGTGTCTCTGCCACTGACAGCAGGGTGCTCAGGAGTGGTAGGCAGAGCACCACGGACGCAGCAGGGACCAGCCAGACTGGCAGGAGGGGCAGGAGATCATAGATAACACCTAGGACCATTAAATGTGGCACATGGCGTTAATGTGCCACATGACTGGTTGGCATTTTCCTGCCCATGGACAATTTCGACTTGTATATAGTTTCTTAATTACAGTAATAAAACAGTTTTTTTTGTTCCACTTAACAAATGGAGTTTTTGGTCAATAGGTGAGTATGGTGGGAGTTGACACGTACCGTCCAAAATATTGTGTTGCAATGTGGTCCCGTCTCAGTCTGCCTTGATTAGCTATGCTCCTATCCCCATGATGGCGATGTGGTTGTTCTTGCTCTTCATCATCCGGATCTGGGTCTGCAGGGGTGAGAGGTAGCCCACGTCGGGTGGCTATGTTGTGGAGGATGGCGCATGCGACCACAATTTTGAATGCGGTAATGGAGGTGTATTGAAGGACGCCTCCACTGCGGTGTAGGCATCTGAATCTTGCCTTCAGGAGTCCGAAGGTGCGCTCTATCAGGTTCCTGGTCCTCTTATGCGCACTGTTGTATTGCCTCTCTGATTCAGTGCTGGGTGTTAAAAACAGAGTCATGATCCAAGGCCTGAGAGCATAGGCACTGTCACCTGTTGGGCACAAAAGTACACTGTTAGGAAGTCCAGATAGTCGTGCACAGTGACCTGTGTGTATGTCTGCAAGTGTCTATGGCTCTACCTAGGAGGTAACCGTCTCCGAATTCCCCACGTTCCAGGCGTTGATGTATCCCACTATGCCTAAAAATGTATGAGTCATGGGTACTGCCTGGAAACTTAGCTACGATGTCCGTGATGACATAATGGGCATCACAAACAACCTGTATGTTGAGTGAGTGGGTACACTTTCTGTTGCGGAAAATGTGTTCCAGATTTGCAGGGGGGCATATTTGAATGTGTGTCCCATCTACACACCCTATGACATGGGGAAAGTGGGCAATCCTGTAAAAGTCCAGCTTGGTGCTGTTCATTTCTGCCTCATTCCTTGGTAAGTATATGAAGTGAGACATGTGCGTGACTAAGGCATCTAGGAAGGCCCTGAGGAACCTTGACACTGCACTTTGGGATACCCCACCTGCCACAGCAATGAACCCCTGATAGCTCCCTGAGGCCAAGAGGTGCAGTGAGCATAGTACTTGCACATGCGTAGGAATGGCGCAGCCACGCAGAGTCTGGTGTTCTAGCTGTGGTTTGAGTAAATCTATTAGTTCTAGAATGGCTGCGCTGCTAAGGCGGTATTTGTCATAGATCTCCTCTTCAGTTTGCTGAAAAAGAGTCTGCCTGGTTCTATATATATTCTCCTGTCTGTGGCCCCTCCTCCTCCTCTGCTGGGCTGCGTAGACTCTCCTCCTCACTGCTATCAGGTATATCTCCATCATCTTGAGTAACCCAGATGGCTTCTGGGTCTCCTTTTATACTTTGGTAATGGTTACCACCTGCTCTGAGTTAGTGGTAAATGGGACATGCAAACTGGGCTTTTTGCGACTAGTCGCAATTTGTGAGTTGCAATTGCATAAGGTTTGCGACTTGCAAATTGCGACTTGCTATTTGCGGGTCGCAAAATGGGGTCGCAACTGATGCGACTCGCAAACGGGTCCCATCGCTTTTTGCGAGTCGGAAATGGGCTTTTTGCATCCCATTTCCGATTTTGCACTGTCGCAAATTGCGATTCTGCCCGTTTGCGAGGCGCAAACCTTTGCTACATCTGGCCCTTGGCTCTTACTTTTTTACAAATTAAGTACTGCACTTATTGCAACTCTCTGTGTGCTGGTCAGCAGCCTTGTGGCATCAGGTGAGACGTGTTCTTGTACAGCTGCGTAGTTTTCACTGCAATGTGGCTGGTAGATGCACAGACCAAAAGCGCACCAGGATATAATGAGGAAAGGTGTGAAGGGTTGCAAAGTTTGAAGTCGTGGGCAGAAGGAAACAGCAGGCCTGCCCCTGCACCTTAAACCATAGAGAAACGGTACGTGGTGTGATTGTATTGGGTTTGTGGTTAACGATGCTGTGTCCCTTCCTCGGTGCCTTTGTCTGTTAGTCTTCTTGCATGCCATCGGTCTTCTCAGTCGTTTACGGAATCTCCCTGAAAAGTATTATATCGGGTAGTCAGCTCTTGCAACCCTCCACTAAGTCGTGCGAGCATCAGAGGTGTCTGCAGTTGTTGGTCTTCCGTGTGAGGCGGTCTGCAAGAAGGAAGATGAAGTCTTGCGCGCTTCCACAAATCCATCTGATTGTTGATAAGGCTTTGGTTCGCAGTATTCCTTTGGCCCTGGTACCGTGATTCCTAAACAGAACATCACGGTGCAATACTTGCGCTCTAAAAATACACTGTATTTTGAAAAGCAAACATGAAGTTAGTGCAATAGTGGGCCAGTTTGTGTTTCTGCATAAATATATACATACTAGAAGCTGTTACTACAGGCCCGCGCAGGTGATCAAGGGCGACCAGCCAGACAGAATTCCCGCGCGTACCCAAAACATCCAACAGCTTCATGATCCTGGTACTTTACGAAATTCCTGAGGTAATTCTACATTTATATACTTTGAAGTAGTTAGTTGAGGATAAATATACCAAAACAAGGCAAAAAATGGGACAGGGAGTATTTATGTGTCCACGGCACAAACTCTTTACACTACAATCATTAAATGCATTTTTCACATTTATGCCAATCTAACTGGCAAAGGCGGGCGGGAATAAAGAACTTCAATATTTTTGGCGCAAATGTAATGTTCTCTGGAATCCTATCCTTTTAAATATATATCAATATGTTGCAACGTCAACATTGCCATAAGTGTACATTCTATCATTGAACACCTGATCATGTAGAAGTTTGACATGAAAGTTCTGAGTCAATTGCTGTTGCTGATAGGGGGTACTACACCTTATGTTACTGCTGCTGAATAAAACAAGTTATCCTGAACTCCGGTCGGAGCACTTTATTACACAATTTGGCAGTTTGGTGACAATCCTGCCAGTCACTGACATTCCAGCAGTTCTACCCACAAGGCAGTAAACGAACCCACTCAAAACCCTCTAAACTAAACGCCAACATCTCTGAGGCAAACCCCTTCATCATAACAAGGTTTCTAGACCTTTCTGCTTCAAATGCGGTAAGTTTTGTTTTGCCTTGACTAATATTTCTTATATTTAGGCCTTAGTAGTAGTTATCATCTAACGGGCCATGCCATGGTCAAGCCATCTTACATAAACTTGAGCAGCACATGCTGGATGCAGTGTCTATGACGGAGAGGACCTCTGCTCACTTGATGCAGCACCTACCCTGCCATGATACCGCATGTTCATTGTGCCACAGCATGAGCACCCATGTCCTTCATGAGTCATGTATCACAAAGAGGTTGCATGAATTTTGAAGAAATTTTTGTGCATATGTGGGATGGTTTAGAAGACTTTTTGGGTGCCATCCCAGAAGCATTGGCAAGAAGCGGAGGCTGAAGATCTCACATTGGTTGGAGTGAAAAGAGTATTGAAAAATGGAGGGCACAGGAGAAGTTGTGTGGAATCACATATGAAACCTTCCTGGTTGTTTTGAAAGAGTTGCCGATTGTGGGTGACGCTGTGATAATGTGAGGAAAGCATTTTGTTCTGCCACACAAATTAAGAAATGTAATGATGGAACTAGCACATGCGGGACACTTGGGTCAGACTTGGACACTGAATGGACTCAAGGAGTACTTCTGGTGGCCCAGAATGGACACTGAATTAATAACATTTGTGGAGAAGTGTGGCATTTGTAGAGAAAGCAAAAAAAAGTGAAGGGCAATATCCAGGAGTATACTGGGTGAGAGGAGCAACATATTTCATAGGTCCCATGTGGAAATTACCACGAAGCAAACGGTTTGCCATTTTGTGGTTGAAATGCATAGTCGTTGGGTTGAGATGGAGAGGATCAAAGAGATCATCACTTCAAACACCAAAAGAGTTTTAAAGAAATTGTTTGCCAAGGAGAATATTCTTCACTGTTTAGTGACAAATACTGGTACACAATTTTGCATGAGGGAATTTTTGAGTGTATTTGGTGTGTGGCTCTTTAAGAGCCCCAGTCAAAAGGGATTGTTGAAAGGGTGAATTGTACATTTTAAGGAGTGGTTGAGATGGCAGGCAAAAATAGGTTAGCTCTAGATAGAGCTCTTAAGGATTTCATGTGGGCATACCGCATTTGAAAATGCTTTACCACAGGTAGTTCTCCTTTAAGATTATGAGAGGTTAGGTGCTAGGAGTGGGTTTCATGCCATGATAAAAAGTGTGGGTCCTGACAGTAGTTTGGTAAGTGAATAAAACAGAGTAAAATAAGATGAAAAGAAGGCGAAACTAGGCATGTGACTATTGGTAGGAGAATGGATCCAGGTGAAATATAATTGAAAAGACTGGGGCTTTTCTCATTTCGAAGACCCTTGTAAATTGAAGAGGGTTAGGGAGGATTAGGTAGAGTTGGAGAATGCACCCAGATGGAACTGGAGAAAGGTTGTGTTGTAGCAGAAGAATGATGGAGATGGAGATGAGAGGAGGACGGAGGGTGAAGAAAACTGTAGCAGCTTAATGATGAGGATGATAGCTGCGGAGTGTTGCAAGTGGAGAAAGAATCATGGAGAGAGTGGAGGGGTGATTATGGTAGACAAGTGAGAGGATGAGATCGGCAGGGACTAGAAGTGTTAGATAGTGCTTCAATAGACCCTAAAGGGCACCTGAAATTTTTTCTAGATTATTTGTGTTTAATTATCATCTTAACTGAGCTGTGTCTTTTGTTGGGAACATGTGAGCATTCCTTCGTAATATTCATTTATCTATTGTTACAAAATGTGATTACCTAGAAGTTCTTTAATTCAGTGTGGTGATATATCAGTGTTATTCATTCTATACTGGTCTAGCCTAGATCTATTGAAGGATGTTTTGTATAATTTAGCTTACGTAATTTCTTATTCATATGATGTCACTTTGTTTTCATACCATCATGTTCCCTTTCTTATCCCTTATTTGTTGTTCCTATATTTCATTGTGCAAAGGAGGGGGGATGTGTTGTAGCTTAATTTTAAACATAAATAAACACTGTACTCTGTAACACCTTCTCATGTAGAACTTTGGAGTTCCTAGTCAGTTGCTATTGGTTGGCGGGGGATTACACCTTATGTAGCTGCTGCTGCTGCTAAGTAAAACATCATACCCTGAACTCTAGTAGGAGCACCTTATCACACAATCATATTGTGCCATGGTGTAAGTGGGTGCCTAAAGCTGTGTTTACCACAAACCCTTTAATAAATTCTACCCTCAGTCTCCTGCACCAAGTGTTTGTCCTAGCCCATGTATGAACATATTCCCGTGGCTTCCCCTCCTTTTCTCCCCAACCCAAATGTTGCTGTAGCACTGTCATAGGGTGCCTCTTCTTGTGTCTCTCGTGGACCCTCCCCCCCGTGTTGCAGTGTCCACTATGTTCATTTCCTATGGCCTCTGCGAAGCCCTGTCTAGTGTCTCACTTAGCCCTGTCCATGTGTCAGTCTGTGCAAACCACAAAATGAATTGTCTTTTAGCGATTTAAGTGGTAGGCTTTATTTATTACCCAACTCATACATACTTGTGTTTTCGATCGCTGAAGGATGACAAGGTGAGTTGCTGGGTGGGTGGGCCTACTTTCTTTTAAATCTGTAAAGACACTGATTTTGATTGGCATGAAAAATGGGCTGGGCCACTTGCGCTTTTGGCAACTATCAACAGCACTCCCCTCTCTGTGTCATTCTTTGTGCCGATGTGAAACTATGCTCGATGACACTTCAAGGGTGACGAGGCAGAAAGGACACAGTTTGCAGCAGACCCATGCATAAAAATGTCACCTGTTACTGCAAAGCTGTCACTGTCAATCCTGTGAGACACCTCTGAGGGTCTTCTCCTGTGCCTCTGAGGCAAGACCTCCACCATATTTTGGGGAGGGAAGAGTTTGGTATTAAGAGGCTTGCTCATCTCAAATTAAGAGATTGTGACAAGGGTCCTGGCAAGAAGCCTGTCAGGGTGCTGGTGATGTCCAGGCTTCCCATGCTGTTGCTAGGGTACACATCTGCTAGATTTCAGTGGAAATGTACAAGGAGCCAGAGAATGGGAGGTATCTCTTTATAAAGTAAGAGAACTCCTGCACCAGTGTCCAGGTGTAGGACAGAGAAGCAGCCTGCCAATAAGAGTGCTGACCTTCATGCTCTCCTGGCACCCAAAACCTGGGTCCATTCTATGCTCCCTGACTCCAGAATGGCCCAGAAGCAATACTCCAGATCTCACCCAAGTTGCCACCTACTGCAAGAGCTACACCACCTCTCACCTTGCCAAAGACAGCTTGGTTTTGCCCCTGAAGAAGGTGCAGTGCTTGAGGTTCTACCTCCCTCTCGCTCAGTAAATACAACTACCACAGGCCCTGGGTACAAAAAGAAACCACCTGGACCAGTCATTACACAAACAGTAGCTCCTGCATCACATTCTACACCACTGGCCAGGATCATCAATGTGGCTCTGGGGGAAGGAAAATCGATGCCAGGAAACCTGCCCCACCTTCTTGACACCACTACTTCTGCATCCACAACCCTACTCAAGGTTCTGAATTGCCACAACCACCTCTGGCAATGCCACCTTACCTTTTACATTTGCTTTACAGCCATGAGTGCTGCTATGCCCCAGTCAGACACCTGCCCAGTGCTTCTGCCAAACTAATGCATATATATTGGAGTACATATAATAGTAACAGAAACTGTCAGTTTATTTGTCTTTTTGTGTATGCAATCTAAGTGTTGATTAACTACTGAATTGTTGAAATACAACATGTATTGTTGATCTTCCCATACTTGTTTGCAGGAGGTTGACCCTTGTGATAGAAAGAGACCTACAGTGGACTCTGTTTACATAGCTATTACTGACCCTAGTCCTTGCGGGTGTGTAGGGTTGTCATTGTGACTTTATATAGTTTGTAGCTGTATATTTCACCAACCTTTCGACCTTACATGGTTTCAAATGTTTGTCCTGATGATCACCTTGTGTACTGTTGGATGGTGGAAACCTTGTCCTGAGAACATGTCATTGCAGTTTCTACACTCCCCCATACCAATCCCTTCATAGAAATCACCAGTCAGGTGACCATGCCAATAAAACGGAGCTTGGTGTAGGTATTGACAGCACTTTTGTGAGTAATTTACATATGTAAATTTACTCTTACACTTTTGAGCAACTTCACTACTTTTGGCTGTTCACAAAATCTTAGTGTGAAGTTATTCAAAACTGTAGACTTACACGTCTCCACCCCCTGAGAAGAGGGTGTGGAGCCTAACTTACAAGTGTAAGCTTGTACTAAAAAAAAAAACAGAAGTATGTCTTGCACAACACATAGCAAACCCCAGTAGCGGAAGACCCTCCGAAAAAACATAATGGCTGCAAGGACTTAAGTGTAAACCGCACAGGAAACAATGTTAAAATATGAGAAATTAATTTAAATTGTTACAAATATTAATAAATGCAATTTAAAGTTAAAATATATACAAGTAGTACATATTTTCAATGTTATTATTATTATAAAATACATTATAACTGTTTTGCATTTAAAAATTAATCTAACACTAAGTTTAAATAAATATAAATAAATTACTTCTAAATTACTTCTACACCCCATGTTCACAATTATTAATGCATAATAAAACTTTTTTTTGCTTTAGGTAGGAATTTATTTCTTAAAGTACACTTGAGAAAAATAACTTTAATGTAATTTGATATTTTTTACAAAATGTACTTTTAGTTCAGAATGCACTTAATATTTCTGTTGCATTTTTTCTTTAGTTCTTCATTCCAAATAAATACATAGTTATAATTTATATTTCACATAAAAAATATTTGTTAAAACCTTTTCCCAAGTTGAAAAAACATGTTTACTTTTCCCTATACTTCACCATGCATAGATCTCTGCCCTGACTCCAGAGAGCTCCGTATGGTATAGGGCAGGCAACTTTACCCTCTATTTTAGCATGTGGAAATCTCTGTCCCTACTATACTTTACCATTCGGTGAGCTCTACCCTGACAGCAGCGTCTCTCTATGGTAAAGTATAAGAAAGAATAGAAACGTTTTTTCAACTTTGAAAACGTTTGTCAAAATATGTTTAAGATATTGATGTAAATTATTTGTATATATTTATTATAATAATAATTATAGAGGTAAGAAATGCTACATCACTATTAACTAAATTTTGACCTGAAAATTTAAAATTATCTTGATATTGTTTTTTTAAGGTTAAATTTAAAATCTCACCTAAAGTAAACAAATACATTTGTTATTCCATATTAATAATTATCTTAAATGATTTACAGAATGAATTGAAAGTAAAAGAGAGCCCAAATCGTGTGACACGCTGCGGTATCCTGTGTATTGGAAGGTCTGGTGTGGAGAGACCACACTCTGGAGGGAGATTTACACACAGACAAGGATAGGAGAGGCGCAGTCGTAAACTCTGCACAGATGTTTGTGAACAACATTTTGTAGTACGTTTTGCAGTACTACAAAAAACAGTTTGTAAATAGCCATCTCTCTGTTCTTCTTTACTGCAATACAGGCCCATGGCGGGTTATCTTACAGAGTACAGGCAATCTCACTCTCCCACTTAAATGTAATGAAGCAACAAAACTCTTTAAAGGTAGAAAGTGTCGGCCATAAAAAAAATAGTAGGAGAAAATTACAGGCCAATTATCCGGGTGCAATAAATGATTTATTTGGGAGGAAGCACGCTTCGGTACTATGAGGTGTGCATCCAGATGGAGCCCTTGCCCAGGGAAACAAGCATTTGCAATGCAATGGGTCTCGCATTTGCTCGAGTTAGAGCTATTAGCGTTGTAAACTCCTAACCGGACTTTTGTTGCCACATAAATTGAAAATGAAAAGTAATATATGACTGCGCCGCTCCAGGCCTGCAGCTGACAGCTCCAGGACGTCTCCCAGAGTCTGTTGTAAATAAAGGTGAGGTCTGGCTGGGCCCCGCCTCTGCCTGTCCCGCCCCGGTCGCACCTCCGCCCTCCCCCTGCCTGGGGCGGTAGTGCTTTCATTGCCTGCCAGCGGCTCTCCCGGCGGCCAGGCCCTGGTGGGAGCGCCTGTGCCTCACCCTTCAGGGTGTTCCCTTCTCGGCGGCTCCGCTCTGTATAGCGGAGAGGCTGCTCCAGAGGGCTGTGCTTGACTGTGACCGCCGGGTCCTGCTTCCTGCCAGCCGGGCTCACCGCAACAGGTAGAGTCGCTGCCCGAGGACACGGGGGAGCGGCGCGCGCCAAAGCCATGGCCGCCCCAGTCTCGCCGGGAGCCGACTTCGGCTACATTCGGACTGTGCTGGGGCAGCAGAACTTCATGGACCTGGACAGCTCCACCCTGGCCCTGCCCTCCGAGGACAGGCTGCAGTACTCGGGTAGGCACGACGGGGAGAAGAGCCTGCGGATCCGTCAGCAGGTCCAGCAGACCATGGCGAGAAAGAACAAGAACTCCCTGCCCAGAGGTGAGTGGTGGAGTCTAATTAGCGGCCTCCCCGGCTGCAACAGGTGCCAGCGAAACTGCCTACCCACTGCATGCCCGGTTGCCTTCCCCTCTCTGCACTCTTCCGTTATCAGTTTACAGGAGAAACGGAGAAACAAAGGGTTTGAGTAGGCAGCCTATACCTAGTCCCCGACAGAATTACCGGTCTGCCCTGTATCTGTATTTCATGCGTTCAGATGCCAGTAGCGACGCCCGCAGATATCAGATCTGACTACTACACGACTTTGCCACGGCTATAACTTACACTCCTGTCACTGGTGATTTTCATTTTGTACGATTATTCTTTTATATTTGCCTTTCTGTCGTTTTACTTTATTTCACGGGGGACCAAAGAGACACCACGCTGCTGTACACTTACGTAGTTAAACTATGTAGCGCGTCATCTTTATCCGTTCTAAGCAATGGTCTAGCAAGAATAGCCATTGTAGAGGCTCTTTGCAGGCATCTTGTAATCATGACGTCCTAGGTGGGTGGGAATTACATCCCGGTCACACTGTTATCTGCAAGTACTTGCCTGTAATGTAAACAATGTTTGATTCATTGACATTAGAGCCATCATGGCCTGTAGCCCTGTGCCGAGAACCACCATTGGGAAGGATTCGCACTTGATTGTTTTTTTGCATCTGCCATTTCCTAATGCAAATTGAATGTGTTCAAACGAAGGTCCTTTCGCTGGGACTAACTTGACAAAATGTGCCCAAGTGTATTTGGTACACAAGCGTCTTCCTATAGCCCATGCTTCATGCCCGTCATCAATGTGCGTGCAAAATGTAATATGTTCCGCACGCTGTTCGAGTTAACCACAAAGTCTGCACCACGTATTCATAGTTGGAAGGTCCCTTCTCAGTGGCAAGTTTGCCGTAGCATTGCGCCATGAAAAACTAAGCATTTGCAATGAGTCTCGCGTTTGCTTGAGTTAGAGCTAATAGTATTGTAAATTCCTAACTGGAATTTTCTTGCCATATAAATTGAAAATGAAAAGTAAAACAGTTGACGTAAGCAAGCCGATTCAAACCGCCATGAGTGCGAAGGAGAGACACAAAAGGAAAAAGGCGTTTGCTCGCAGTCAAATGTATCAGCAAATGTGCAATTATCCAAGTAACAGGGTCAATGGCCAAGGCAGTAAGAAAACTGCCCCAAGGAGGGACAAACGTAAGGCATTTACCAATGATAACCAATGATTTTTGAAAGGCAATCCCCTGAATGAGTGATAGTGATGGGCGTGTGGTTAAAAGCCCACAGAGTACAACAGGTGAGAGGGCTTGTGCGCTCCACTTAACTATGACGTGACTCCTGCACAAGGAGATTCTTCTTTGAGCTACACCGTGGTAAGGTCACCAGACTGCTCCATGTTATGAGAGACATAATTTTCCAGCACTTGGTTTTCCTTTTGCATCCTAATGAATTATGGCAGTTGTAGTATTGATTTACTTCAGTGAAAATCAATTAGACTAAGAGAGCTGAATATAATGATTTTGAGAAGGAAAGCAGATTTTCAGGAGTCTAAGAGCAGAAAGGGGTTACTGGGTTCATATTGTGGCATTTTGAGCCTTTTACCACTGGTGCCCTGGGGCTTACCCATAGGCTCTGTTTACGACTATAGGTGGTATTTATTCCACATCATAACTCGCTATACTACTGGGTACATTATTTATCGAGTGCATTAAACACCACCTATTATGAGTTGGGGAATAACATGCAGGTTTTTCTATTTAATGCACCAAAGGCTGCACGATACGGTAAGTACCATATGGTTTTCCCCATTTCAATTTCGCATAGTTTGACCTGCTGAAATTTAACAATAGCTAAGTAAATTAACACATCCGATAAATACCTAGCAACTCATAATTTTCATCCCGTGCTCAAACAGATGTTTATGTACGGGTCGGAATTAACCTCCCAACTCGTAATCAGGGCCTTACTGTTAAGTCCAGAATTTTGCACCAAGTACACCCCTTTAGCACTTGGCCCGCAATATAGCACAGTCAAGGAGAGCAAGGCTTACTAAGAGAGGTGAGGTGGAGATACATACTCAGAACTCCCTAATCCAACTAATACAAGTTAAGAGATTATTAATCAGTGCTTAGTATTTGAAAAGCAAAACATATTTCACTCTAAATTATACCCAGTGTGTAATATTGTACATAATGGTTTATGAAGCAAGAAATTAATTTTGACATTACTAATACCCGTCAGCCTAGGTTACTCCAGTGGGACTACCTTGTAAAATACTGCTTGTGTCCTAGTCTCCCAATTAGTTTATGGGGGTGCCTTACCCATAGATCGTGGGAATTTTTTACAGCCTTGAGGATGGCCGCCTAAGTCATGGATCAGTTTTGTTGATTCCTCCTCCCTCTAAATATGGACCTTGTCCCCGTCTCCCGGTTCTATTGAGTTACAGTACCCCACTCCAGCTGACCGATCCTGAGGCAGACTGGGTGGTACAGGGCAACCTGAGGGTTATACTCCCATTGGCTGTTTGGGTGTTAGGATGGTGTGGAGCAGAGGGGGTTATTTGTGCACAGAAAACAAAATCTCCAAACTGCTTTCCAAATTAGGTGTGTGGAATCCTATCCTACAGGAATATTCACCCTGTCCTAAGGATAGAAGAGTCATCGCTATTTTAAGGGAGTACAATCAGAAAGGGAGGAATTTGCAGCTGACCAGAAATCCTGAAGCCAGAAGTTTTGCTGGAACAGTGAGGAGAAAGGAGGGTTGTGGCACTGGAGCAGGCATAAAAATATTTTGTTATAGAATAAGCAGAAGTGACAACATATCAGTACATTGATTAAAAGAAATGACAGAACTTGGGAGCAGCATTCAGAAAACAAGAGTTAAAATGCAGACCACAGGTTCTTTCTTTAAAGCTCAGACAGGAAAGAGGGACGTCATGAGTGTACCTGATAGTTTATATATGCTATCAGATTCTCTGCTTCTGAGTTATCTTTTGTGCAAAGGAAGGTTTGCCACTGCCTTGGCCAGTCTAAAAATCTCCCATTTCCAAGTCTTGCAACTTTTTTTTTTCAGAAAATAAAATAAAATAGTCCAACATAATTATTTTGATATAGAGACCGAGCCATCATGTTACCTGCTGTGGCATTAGCTTGTCCTCTGCCATAATTCAAGTTTTGTTCACATGTGGGAAATGTAGAATAAAGCACATTTTAGCAGCATTGATGAAGTGATACAAATGAGGGAAAAGTGAGGATTATAATTCAATTTTGTTGCAAGATGGATTGTCCACTTTCGTTTTGACAGTCTGTGCTATACTGATTAGGCTAATTATCTTACTCCATGTCTATGTGGACACTTTCAGGTCTTGAACTTTCCACCTAGAATTGATTCATATCAGGTCTAGGGCCCTTATTACGCGTTTGGCTGTCCTTGGACCGCCTAACCTGCAGTGGCGATCTGGTCGATGCAGACCTGGCGGTCTGACCACCACATTACGATCTTGGCGGTTGGACTGCCAGCAGACCGCCACCTCCACCAGGATCAGGGATCCTGATGGGTCGGCGGCGGTGAAAGTCGTGGTCAGCCATGGCAGTGCATATTTCAGCACTGCCATGCTGATCAGTTCTTTCCTTCCCGCCAGCATTTTCATGGCAGTGTCCCGACCATGGGAAGGCAGAGTTGGGAGACACAGGTGGGACCCTGCACTGCCCATGACCATGTCGTGGATAGTCAGTGCAAGGGCCCCCCTGTCAGCACCCTCTGAATGCGCACTGTCTGCTGTGGCAGAGTTCGCATTCTGAGGGTGCTTTGTGCGACGGCATTGGCCTTGGCTCCCTGGCCGCTGAACTGCTTCTAGCGGGCTGACCGGCAGAAATATCGTAATACAATGGTAGTGAGGCCGCCACCTTGACAGCTACCTCGTCTCCGCCGTACTGAAGTTGTGGCAGTTCAACCGCCCAACTCATAATCAGGCCCCAAGTCTAATTATTTCAGTGAAGACAAGATGACAACTCCCAGAATGCATTAGGCTATAACACTGTTCTTATATCCTTGAAGGGAAGGCGGTTCTCCTAATACTGATGAACATAACTAATATGAACAAAGTTCCTAGAAAATACTTCGATGTACAGTTTTAACTACCGTCTTTACATATTTCAGCAGCTGACCTAGTCCGACAATGTTGCTTTTTAGTATTACAAGAGCTTATTGCATGCAAGTCTGCCTGCTCTGATTATTGCTGCAATACTGTCTATTTTATCTGGAAAACTTTGAATTAAAATTGCCATACAGTTGTACTTTTCCACCCCAAAACATAGCCTTAGAGCAGTGGTTCCCAACCTTTTGACTTCTGTGGACCCCCACTTTATCATTACTGGAACCTGGGGTCCCCCATTGAATCATTGTTGGATTCCGGTGACCCCTCACGGAGTCTTTACTAAAAGCTGGGGACCTAATTTGTTATTATTTCATTTTCTAGGCAGTCGCGGACCCCCTGAGGAGGCTTCGCAGAACCCCAGGGGTCTCCGGACCGCTGCCTTAGAGGGTTAGCAAAATTTGCATCTTGAACCTGTTTTCTCAATTGATTGAATGAGGTTTCCAAAAGACGCCTTTTCCCATTCCCACTATTGACCAGAACCCCACTTCCCAAATATGATTTAATGTAATTGTGTCTTGAAATTGAAATGGGGAATCTTTGACCTCTCTATTGCAGTACGGTACGCAAATACCGAACTACATACAGGATCCTGGAAAAAATTGGGCCAAGAAACATTGGGTTCAACTCTTATTTGAATATACTTTTATTAAATGAACTACTCCAGTGGTTCCCGACCTGTGGGCCTAGTACCCCGGGGGGGGGGAGAGGGGAGGAGGGTCTTGTGAAGCCTCCCTAGGGGGTCCACAACTGCTTAGAAAATTAAATTATATTAACAGATAGGTCCCCAGCTATCAGTAATAACTTAGTGGGGGTCCCCAGGTTCCAGTAATGATAAAGTGGGGATCCACAGAAGTCAAAAGGTTGGGAACCACTGCGGTTATACCTGAAGGGTAAGGGTGTGCGCTAGCGGCTTCTTTTTTAAGCCTGAGTTCTAATCCAGGCTCAGAACCTGTCTGACAACTGTGATTCTGGACAGATCACTTTATTTCGGAAAGTATATGTGTATGATGTAAAAATGGTCCGGGTTTTTAGTACTGCCCTAGTACCACTTCCCACCACCTGTATCACTTCCTGGTTTGTGAGAGCAAAGCCTAAAAGAAGCTGTGCAAGAAAGGGATGGACCTGTTTCAACTAAAAGGATGTGAGGAAGGAAAAGCCTGGGATGGAATACTTAATTTGCCACCTAGACCAGGAACAGTATAGCCCAGGTGAGAAACTGACCTTCCACAAATACTTCAGTAGAAAGACTCTGGCAGGCAACCGCTAGGTTGTTACAAAACACCAGATTCATTATCCATTCACAACGCTGCCATAGTTTGGGGAAAGGTTTCAACCATGGAAGTCATTTAGGGGACGCCAGGGGTCGCAACTGCGGCCCCTGTCTTGTCCCTTGCGACAAATGTATGCCTGAACAACGCATACCTGAACAACGAGGTCGGAACAACGACCGCGTTGTTACCACTAATGCCTTTACCACGAATGCCTTAACAACGATTTTTCATTGAAAAGGCATTCCTGGTAAAGGCATTAGTGATAGGCATGCATGGTTCCAGCATGCGTCCCCCTCTGGCCCCCCCCTAAAAATTACTGCAACCCCCACCCCCTCACCTAAAACCATGCCACTTGCCCCTAAAACCGCCCCACCCCATCCCTAAAACCTAAACTACTCCAACCCCCCCCCAACCAACCCCTAAAACCTTAAAACCACCCCAACCCCTAAAACCAATCCAACTCCCACCCTTGCCCCTAAAACTACCCCAACCCCCACCTCGTCCCTAAAATTACCGCAACCCCCCAACCTGCCCCTAAAACCACCCCGACCGTAAAACAACTCAAACCCCCACTCTGCCCCTAAAACCACCCCCACCCCGTCCCTGAAACCACCCCGCCCCTAAAACCTAAAACCCATCCCTAAAATTACCACAACCCCTCACCCCGCCCCTAAAACCACCCCTACCTCTAAAACCTAAACCACCCCAGTCTCCCACCCCCCCCTAAAAACCTAAACCACCCCAACCCCCACCCCCAAATACTAAAAATGCCCTGACACCCCCACCCCTAAAACTAAAAATACCTCGACCCCCCCCCTCTAAAACTAAAAATTCCCCTCCCGCCCCTAAACTGCCCGACTACCCCGCCCCCCGCCCCTAAACCGTCCCTAAAACTAAAAATAACCCGACCCCTCCCCCCCAGCCTCTAAAACAGCCCCACTTACCTGCCTGATCGCGTTGTCCTCCTCAGCCGACTCCCTTCTTCTGTGCTCTAACCACGCATATGCGCGGTTCAGCACATGCATGGTTAAGGCACAAAACAACAAAGTCATGGTTAATGAAAGCGTTGTTCCGCTTTCGTTGTCCACGACTTCGTTGTTCCAGAGTCGTGGTTAAGGCCGTTTCCCCCTTGCGATCCCTGGCACTGCCTTCGCGTATCCTGGCCTCACAAGTGGCAAAATAAGTGCCTAGAACACAGACCAGGTCGTCCTTATGGACTTGGGGCTCCACTTTCCTTATTTTCTGTCAAGGTGTTATTACACTAATTGTCAATAATATTAGATTATTCACTATTAGTGTAATAAAAATAGAGTACAGTTAGCTGGAATATGACCTTCCCTCGCAGCTGAATTAAGTAAAACATGATGTTAAATGTATGTTTGCGTGCTCGTGGGTGAGAGTGTTTATATGAGAGAGAGTGAATGTGTGTGTTTGTGTAAGTGTGTGAGTGAAGGTTGAAGAGCGTGATGTCACTCACAGTACCCCTGGCATTTTGATTAATTGGCGTCCAAGATGTGCTCCACTAACCTATGAAAAACTATTGTAGTGAAACTCCTTATCTTACACTGCCCACACTTGTTTGAGCCAGGAGTAAATTGAAACTTTGACTCACCTTCCCGTAAAAGCGCTGTCACAGGCATGAGTCTGCCCACAAGACTACAAAGGACAAGCTGCCCGAAAACAGGCGTGACTGTAGTTCAAGCCATCTTTTTCGGGTATTTTTTGTGGAAATCTGTTCTCCTGGAGCGTATTGTGAAAATTGCACTTTTTAGAGAGAAAAAACGAGTCGCTTGTGTTTTAAACAATGCCTGTAGCCAATAAGCCTTCTAAAGTTATTTTTTAGCACTGTGATCTATTTTATCTTTGCTTGTTTCTTCAAACTGACTTCTATGCCTTTCCGAGACGATCTTTGGGACTTCCTGATTGTGTTTTTTCGTTCCTTGTAAAATTTTCGTAGGCGTCATGTTTTCACTCTTTACTGTACAGCTCCTCATTGTGTTTCGGCATCCAGTTCATTTGTTAAATCAAGTATACATGAATGTGTGCAAAACCGAACTTTATAAAATGCCCCTGTGTTGCCCACACAATTAAGTTTTACCTACTGACTTTACACATGTGTTCTTTTTGTACACAAAATACACCCATGTACACCTGCATGAGATCCAGCCAAGTGTGGGAGCTAGCGAGCGATTGGCTACGTCTTCCACTTTGAAAGTAAACCTCTAGTGGTGCCACACCTTGTGTACAGCTGCGAGAAATATTTCTGCAGTCGTTTTAACTTGCTACCTCAGCGAATACAGGCGGCTCTCGAAAGTGATTCAAATCTCCCGAGATGGGACGGGCGAGTGGTGCGGGTATTTGTTTCAGGGAAGTGCAGAGGGGACGTCAAAGAATATTATGTTTCAGCCCGCATCAAGGTGTGCTTTTATCTGTTAATGAAAGCTGTCTCTCCTTGGCCAGGCTGTAGCTTCTTTCGGTTGGGAGACCGCTGCTAAACGGCTATAGTGCTTTCTGGCCCCTGACATTACACAACCTCTGTGAAAATTGCGCTACAGTGCTTTCTGGCCCCTGAAATTAGAGTTTCTCTGTGAAAATTTCGCATTAGTGGTTTACTTTGGGGCATGCAATTCGACAGAATTTGTCTTCACTCCCGTGCCTCTCGTCGGAGGCGTGCTGAGGGCGGTGTTAGTAAGATGGAACGAGCTCCGCTGTAACGTAGCATACCCGTGGGTTACTGGACCCTCCTCTTCCCAGCGTATCTCCCCTGTGCCTTTCTCCTTGGGTCTCTTCCCTGCTGAAGCAGATATGCTAATAATAAATTGTAGAGAAAAATAATGTGCACGTTTGAAAATGTACCCTTGGAGTGTAGTTACCAAGATTAACAAAATGTACTAATATGACAATGTGCTAGGTACCAACTGCACTGTTTTACAGTTTTCCTTCTAGTTAGATGTTTTTCCAAATTCATGTTCTAAACAGTTTTTGCATGAAGCCCCACATGCAAATGTTAATCTGGGTTAGGTAGGGTTCTTATTTGAGACGTTGACATATATGGTGACAAAGGATTGACGGACTGATTTGCTGAATTCAGCTACTCATGATAACATATTCATCATTATTGGCTTATGTTGAGGCATTAGAACACATGTTTTCTCAAGTTCTGATTGGGTTATGTTATTGGTGGTTACTAAGGAATTAATCTTGAGTGGATTTGAATAAAGTTTGGATTAACCTCATGACTTAGTATTGTAACCAATAAGGAAATACAATTGATAAAACATATATTGAGTTGTGGTTATTCATGAATGTTGACGTTATTAACTACTGACTAATGTTTTCCTTATTGGTTTTGAGTATTGATTATTGGTACAAATTGGTTACCCCATAGCTAGGATACTCATTACAGTACCTCTGTGAAAAGCAATAGGACTTTCTGGCCCCTGAAATTAGAGCATCTCTGTGAAAACTTCGCATTAGTGGTTTATTTTGAGGCATCCAATTCGACAGAATTTGTCTTCACTCCTGTGCCTCTTATCGGAGGCATGTAGAGGGCGGTGTTAGTAAGATGGAACGAGTTTCGCTGTAACGTAGCATACCCGTGGGTTACTGGACCCTCCTCTTCCCACCATATCTTCCCTGTGCCTTTCTCCTTGGGTCTCTTCCCAATGTTGCTCTCCTTTTGGTTTAACCTAATCTGCGGGTGTTTGGGGTTGACTGTCCTTGGTAATCCCTTCCCTCACCCTCTCCATTCTCGGAAGGATCTGACTCTGTGAGACAGTGGGGGTGCTCGAAGCCAGAGCCCCCACACCTAAGGTCCTCCACCTTCCATGCAGTGGTTTGGGTCAGTTTCCGCTCTATCACGGGTACGAATAAATAACGTGTGTGAGATTGAATTCCCCCTAAAGGTGTCAGCCCTGCCATGTGCTGCCCAGTCCTCCCTGTGCTATCAGTCTGCAGTTTTTCCTGAGGTGTATAACTGTCCTATTGCGCTGCCCTGTGTTTTTTTTTTTTTTACCCCGAGCAATTTCCAAGGAGCTTCGCCGCACTGGCTAAGAGCCAACAGCTGAAAAATTAAATTTTATTTTATTATTGTTTCATTTTTCAGCTGCTGGCTTAGCCAGCATGTGCAGGAAGGGGCAGGGCTGGGCCATTTTTTTTTTGGGGGGAGGGGGTTGGGGAAAGCCGGGTTGGGGAAACAGCATAGACTCCAGTGCACTGTCTGAGCGGCAACCAAGCCGCCCAGACCAATCCTAGCACTGCTATCATGCTAGATATAGCATGAGAGCAGTGCAAGAATTGCGGGGGAAGCCTGTGTTGGTGTCCCAGGGACTGCTGGTACACTATCCGGAGTGAGTAGAGGAGCGAGGCGGTCAGTGGCAGGACAATTACGTTTTTAAAAAAAAACTTTTTTTATTATTATTATGATGTCACCCCACCTTTTGAGGTTTAAGGTGGCCCCCACTGCTGAGCCCTCACACCTGCATTCCGAAGGATTCTTCTGCAGGAAGACCTCTAGAGGAAGATACATTCCACAGCAACAACAAGGAGAATGCGGTGTTGGAGAGACATGAGATGATAAGGTTTATAATTAGGAGATGGAAAACCAATACTTTCAGGGTCACAATGGTCACAGCAGAGAGTCACACTGCTGAATTCTACATTTGAAATTTGGTTGTAGAGTGCTTGTTCTGTAGAGGGATATTATTGTAGTCCCTCCAACCTATATGTATACTACTCAACGTTAAGAGCAAACACAATGTACTATTCCACCACCATCAATGAAGCTGCCAACAAAAGCATAACATTCTTCAAGACAATCGCAGACTGCACCAACCCCTGCCTGACCTAGCCAACAGTCCATAAACAAATTAATGTAGTGACAGAAATCTCTTAAGTGAAACAACTCATTAGGTGTAATGGAACATTGACCACAAAGCCATCTTTGACCCCGTCCTCAGTGTAGCATCACACAATACAGGGAGTGCAGAATTATTAGGCAAGTTGTATTTTTGAGGATTAATTTTATTATTGAACAACAACCATGTTCTCAATGAACCCAAAAAACTCATTAATATGAAAGCTGAATATTTTTGGAAGTAGTTTTTAGTTTGTTTTTAGTTTTAGCTATGTTAGGGGGATATCTGTGTGTGCAGGTGACTATTACTGTGCATAATTATTAGGCAACTCAACAAAAA
This sequence comes from Pleurodeles waltl, assembly GCF_031143425.1. Lineage (NCBI taxonomy): Eukaryota > Metazoa > Chordata > Amphibia > Caudata > Salamandridae > Pleurodeles > Pleurodeles waltl. Next base: position 399,092,225 of record NC_090442.1, on the reverse strand, counting down.
AAAATATATACCCATTTCAATTATTTATTATTACCAGTGAAACCAATATAACATCTCAACATTCACAAATATACATTTCTGACATTCAAAAACAAAACAAAAACAAATCAGTGACCAATATAGCCACCTTTCTTTGCAAGGACACTCAAAAGCCTGCCATCCATGGATTCTGTCAGTGTTTTGATCTGTTCACCATCAACATTGCGTGCAGCAGCAACCACAGCCTCCCAGACACTGTTCAGAGAGGTGTACTGTTTTCCCTCCTTGTAAATCTCACATTTGATGATGGACCACAGGTTCTCAATGGGGTTCAGATCAGGTGAACAAGGAGGCCATGTCATTAGATTTCCTTCTTTTATACCCTTTCTTGCCAGCCACGCTGTGGAGTACTTGGACGCGTGTGATGGAGCATTGTCCTGCATGAAAATCATGTTTTTCTTGAAGGATGCAGACTTCTTCCTGTACCACTGCTTGAAGAAGGTGTCTTCCAGGAACTGGCAGTAGGACTGGGAGTTGAGCTTGACTCCATCCTCAACCCGAAAAGGCCCCACAAGCTCATCTTTGATGATACCAGCCCAAACCAGTACTCCACCTCCACCTTGCTGGCGTCTGAGTCGGACTGGAGCTCTCTGCCCTTTACCAATCCAGCCACGGGCCCATCCATCTGGCCCATCAAGACTCACTCTCATTTCATCAGTCCATAAAACCTTAGAAAAATCAGTCTTGAGATATTTCTTGGCCCAGTCTTGACGTTTCAGCTTGTGTGTCTTGTTCAGTGGTGGTCGTCTTTCAGCCTTTCTTACCTTGGCCATGTCTCTGAGTATTGCACACCTGGTGCTTTTGGGCACTCCAGTGATGTTGCAGCTCTGAAATATGGCCAAACTGGTGGCAAGTGGCATCGTGGCAGCTGCACGCTTGACTTTTCTCAGTTCATGGGCAGTTATTTTGCGCCTTGGTTTTTCCACACGCTTCTTGCGACCCTGTTGACTATTTTGAATGAAACGCTTGATTGTTCGATGATCACGCTTCAGAAGCTTTGCAATTTTAAGAGTGCTGCATCCCTCTGCAAGATATCTCACTATTTTTGACTTTTCTGAGCCTGTCAAGTCCTTCTTTTGACCCATTTTGCCAAAGGAAAGGAAGTTGCCTAATAATTATGCACACCTGATATAGGGTATTGATGTCATTAGACCACACCCCTTCTCATTACAGAGATGCACATCACCTAATATGCTTAATTGGTAGTAGGCTTTCGAGCCTATACAGCTTGGAGTAAGACAACATGCATAAAGAGGATGATGTGGTCAAAATACTCATTTGCCTAATAATTCTGCACTCCCTGTAGTTATCCTTTACAGTAGTCTCCTGTCTCTTTCAGACCTCACCAACAGCCTGAAATCCCTAAAAGTCACCTCTGTTGGATATGTTGTACCCTTGTCGTTTATCAAAGCCCTCTCTAGAGATGCAGTATCACACCTCACCCACTCTCCATTGTCCTCACCTCTGTCACTCTAATCCTCTTCATAGAAGCTTTCAAACTATGCAAGATTCTCCCATTACATAGTAGGTGTAACTACATCCTTGACTTCCGACCTATGTTCATTCTAATGTGCTGTGCGGACACTACAGTTTCCCCCACCAAAGAGCAGTGATGCATCACAGGAAAAACTGTAGCAGGCTGTTTTGATGTTTTCTCATGTCATGCACTGCTTAATACCTCACTTGTTACATCACTCATGACATGTTAAATAACAATGATACCATCACAGATGACTCCTCAAGTGATGTTGTCCGTGTTACTGTTATTCACATTATTCAATAAGCCCTTTAATAATAAAAAAAAGTTTTAGTAAAGACCATATATTCATATACAGATTGTTACTGTGTGTACGCATGTGGGTGTGTAGAATGGAAATAGCATAGACCATGGAAGCATTTAGTTTTGGATGGTGTAAGTTATTTGGTGCACCATTTACAAAGTTTTGTTGGGGGAGCAAGTAGTATTCCATGTTAAACAAGGTAAAGACTGAACACAAAAGCATTTGATGTGGGCTGCAGAGGAATATTTTAACGTTGGTTGTGGATTAAAGCCAAAGCATGTTGCATACAATCTATAAGAAAAGCCTAAGATCCTGTTGACAAAAGATTCTCCACTAGTGGGTGTCTGTCCACATGTCCATGTTAATTCATGTTAAATAGTTGCTACAGACCTAAAGACAATGTCTGTGTAATGAGGACATTTATAAGGTGTGGATGTTTATTTCTAGAACATCACTGGAGATTTTTAGGCATTGCATATTGTTCAATAACGTAACATGTATGGGTGATCAACTTGGAGGTGGTGTAACTTGTACTGGGGTTTTTAAGCATGGCTTAAAGGTTATATGACCTTGTGCTCATCTGAGGAATGCGTTTAGTGCATTTTTCCAAACTGATGCAGTTTGCCAACAGTGCCTGCAAAAGGTATTTATCAATGGCAAATGTATACCTGTAAACCTCTTGACTTCTGATTGCGAGTCATATAAAGTATTCAAGAAGGTGATCCAATTAGGGTGACTTGATGGAACAAACTATTTTTATTGTAGGGTGTTCATGGCTTAAATGGGAATGACTCCATCGTAGACATCATTTAGGGGTCACCAAGGGTTGCAACTGTAACCCCTGGTTTACCCCTTGTAACTCCTGGTGTTTCCTTTACAACCCTTGGCCTCACAGGTGGTAAAATCAGTGCCAGGAATACAGGGGCAGCTTGTCCTTATGGCCGTAGGTTGGGCTCCACTTTCCTTGTTTTCAATCAGTTTTTTTCTTAATTGCAACAATAGTGCATATCATATTATTCTCAATTGGTGTAATAATAAATGGAGTACAGTTGACTGGAATATGACCATATCTGGCAGCTGATGCTTTTAAATGTATGTTGTGTGTGTGTATGTATAAGTGTGTGTGTGAGTTTATGTAAAGGTCAAATGTTGTGTGATGTTACTTCTGCTGCCTCTAGCATTTTGGTGAATTGACGTCCATGGACCCCATTGAAGTCTAGGTGGGTAAATATCAGAAAATATCCACTGAATGTGGGTGACTCAACAGATACCCTATCTGTGCAGCATGGGGGCAAAGGTTATGTCTATTATCAATTGATTGGTGGTAGAAACTTGCTACAGGTGTAGCGTGTTGAATTACTTCAAGTTCACAAACTATATAGAACACTAGTCACAGTGGCTGGATAATGTCATCAGTGATGTCATTAATGATGACACTTGAGATGTCATCAGTGATACCATTTAACATGTATGAGTGATGAAATATGAGGTCCTAGGCAGTGCACGACAGGAGCTGTTTATAGTGACTTCAGTTAACTATAACTTGGGTTTTTGGTTTTTAAACATTAGTCTTGTCTCATATCAACACATAACTATAATGTCACTTAACCTTTGTTGCTTTTAGTAAATGTCTGTGTTTTTTTTAGCATATTCAAGTTTGAGTATATTTTGAGTGCAACCTTAGGCACAACCTTCTCCCCAGTGAGCGGACAATCCCTGCTGTACACAACATATGGTTGTGTGTTGCAGAGATTGGCTGCAGGGTCAGGCCTTGCCCCCAACCACTGTCAAACTGTGCAGAGCATGGCATGTAGCACCATCCTGCCCAACCCCCTGTGGTTGACCAAAACCCTGTACCCCTCTGACCCCCACTGCGCATGGCCTTTGACCATGCTCAGCAGGTTTGCCACACAGCTCGGCCTCCAGCCAGGTTCTGTGCCTAGCCTTCTGTTGGTGTCCAATCCCCCACTGTTTACAGTCTCTGTCTGTGTGCAACAGGGGTTGGTCACTGGGCCTTGCCAGGCCATGAACCCAACCACCTGTAGGCACATTCCCTCCCCTGTGCACAGCGTTTCGTAATGTGCAGTGGAGGATTGCTGCAGTGGCGTGGCCCTGCAGCAAACCTCTCCAGCTGGCCAGTCCCACACTGCACATGGCATTGCTGGCTATTGCATTACCATGTGCTAGTACTGCAGTACCGGTGACTAAAATAATAATCATTTATTATTATATTTTTCTTAATAACCTAAAGGAGTGGTGGCCCCAGGGGTGACAATATGTGCCCTCCCTTCACTAATACAGTCTGTTTTCGATTTTCTTTCAGAATTTGGGACTGAGTTCACAAGTCCTCATTGGAGGCCAAATGTTTTCTTCGGAGTTACAGCCAGCTATTCAGATCATGTTGGTGCCACAGTAACAGAACTGCTACCATTGTACCGACTTGATCAGCAAGAAACAATGCTCCCTTGACCAGACATATTTGAATATTTGTTTATTTTTTCAAATGTAGTCCTGCATTACTGTACCACTGATCAAACTGTCCAGTTATACCTAACGTTTTTTTAAGGGTTACCCCCTTCACACACAACCCAAGCCCCTCTTTAACCACTAATTTCCCAAGTGGCGTAACAGATTTAAACCATATAAAAAAAAAAAAGGACGCTTTCTGAGTAAAGTTCTAAATTTTTGCTATATTTGCTGTAAATGCATGTAACTATTTTTTCTGTATTGGAGAGCAAATTTTCCTACAGCAATTAACACATGAAATCACATTCCTGTCCCCCTCTTTCTTGGCCTCAGCTTGTTGGGTCAGCGCAGAACTTCCAATGAAGGAGGCAAGGTGGATGAGTGTGTTTATTTTTTTATTTTTTGGGAAGGTTTCATGCAGATTCGTCAAATGATACCAAAGTTAACATGAAGATAATAAACAAAACACTCTTCCAGTGGAAATTCTGACCAAACTATAACCACAGTGGCTACTGGCGCTGTGGGATAGATTTGTCTGTCTATCTATGTGTTTATATATATGTGTGTGTGTGTGTGTATGTGTGTGTGTATATATGTATGGATATATGTGTGTGTGTATGTGTGTGTGTGTATATATATATATATATATATATATATATATATATATATATATATATCTCTCCTAGTGGCAGTCGCCGCTAGGTAGTTATGGTTTGGAACATTTTCCATAGAAAAAGTATTTTTTTGACTTGCCTATATCTTTGGCACCGTTTGACGAATCTTCACAAATCTTTCCCAAAAAAGTGTGCAGATGATTCTTGTTGTGCATATAAAGTTTCATGGTGCTCCATCAAGCGGGGGCTGAGAAAAAGTGGGGGGGGGATCAAAAAAGTTGCGTTTCCCATGGTAATTCCCATAGGACCTTTAGACACTACTACAGCCTGAACCGCTGTATGGAAATGCACCAAATTCGGCAGAAAGCTAGCTTTTGGTACAAAGATTGTTCTGTTGCTTATTTGGTGTAAGTTTGTTCAGTAGTTATTGAGAAATGTAAGGAAATCCAAATTTGTATATCTCTGGCCACTGCGACTTCGTGAAGACTTGCACGAAAAGAAGCAACATAATTGGCTGACTGCAGACTGACTAGAAAGTTGCGACTGCCATTTTATTTCATGGGACATGGTCCCTGAGGGGTGAAAACCCTAATTGAAAGTGACATAAGGGTGAAGGTACCCTGACCCAAAGGGCGTGATGTAGGTGTGTTTTAGGGGCAGATTGCGGGTTTAAAATAATTTTGCATCACCATGCACAATATTTGCAAACATTTGAGAATTTTCACTATGTATTTAGAAAATATTCGCGAATGTGAAATAGTTTAAAAGAAAACACACACTCATTCATACACTTAGTCATTCACTCATACCTTCACTCAAACTCGTGCACCCTCTCAGACCCACTCAGACTCACACACCCACTTTCAGGCCAACTCAGACACTCACGCAACCACTCACAGATCCACTGAGAGAGACCGGCCCTGTGGCCAACCTGCGCTGTGCACATCCAAAGACCGTGCGTTGCACTGGCTTTGGGAGGTTATAAAGGCTTGGTTGCAAGGCCTAGCTGTAGGCCAGGCCTTTTGACCAACCCCTGCCGCGTACGGGCAAAGGCTGTGCGCTGTGGGGTTGGTATAACGTATAGTACTTTTTAATTACTTTATGTTAACAAACAATAGAAACTCACTGAAAAATCCAAAGGTTACAGGGACGTTATAGTTAGGTCCTGAATTTACCCATACAAAACCATATAAATTCAGCATTTATAGTTGCGAGTTCTTTCAAGTAACTATAAACCACGCCCTAAGGTAACTAACTCCTGCCTTCGCCATGCACTGCACAGCTAATGTCTCCACATAATACATAATTGAGATCTTGTATGGCATCTTTGAAATTACCACTGCATCATTTGCAATAAAATCATTGATAAGAAAACTGTGCATGGCAAGGGCACAAGTTATAGTTACCTTAGGGTGCGAGTTATAGTTCCTTGAAAGAACTCTACCTCTAACTGCTGAATTTTTATGGTTTTGTACAAGTAAATTCAGAACCTAACTATGACGACCCTGTAAAATAATATAAATATATATATATATATATATGTGTGTGTGTGTACATATATATATATATATATATGTGTGTGTGTGTATATATGTGTGTATATATATATATATATTTTTTTAAGTGCAATAGCGCTTTAATGCACCCCTTGGAATAACAAAAATAGCACGTAAGGGTTAAAATTTACGATTATCAGGGTAGCTGAGTCTTCTTTGGCTTCTCTCCTCTTTTACAAACTTCCAGTAGCCAGCTATCTTATAAGGTTTACCAATGGTTAAGAAGATTTCTGAAAGAAGTATATATTTGAATTGACCATTCATGATTGATTATTACTGTTGTAGGTGAAACTGTAGCAAAGGTTAGGGACCATGAGGAACATTTTGGTGATCTGGGAAGTTTTTTTGTATTCTCAAGTGAGACCACTTACAACAAACCTGTATACATGTTTGGAAATAAAGGCAGATGGTGACAGGAGCTGTTGCTCTATGGTACAAATTCCAGATTGCTGACAAATACCTCGTTTAGTAAGGGCACAGGTTTTGCCATAATATTTTCACTGAACACTCATGGTGTAGTCAGTATACAGGGAGTGCAGAATTATTAGGCAAATGAGTATTTTGACCACATCATCCTCTTTATGCATGTTGTCTTACTCCAAGCTGTATAGGCTCGAAAGCCTACTACCAATTAAGCATATTAGGTGATGTGCATCTCTGTAATGAGAAGGGGTGTGGTCTAATGACATCAACACCCTATATCAGGTGTGCATAATTATTAGGCAACTTCCTTTCCTTTGGCAAAATGGGTCAAAAGAAGGACTTGACAGGCTCAGAAAAGTCAAAAATAGTGAGATATCTTGCAGAGGGATGCAGCACTCTTAAAATTGCAAAGCTTCTGAAGCGTGATCATCGAACAATCAAGCGTTTCATTCAAAATAGTCAACAGGGTCGCAAGAAGCGTGTGGAAAAACCAAGGCGCAAAATAACTGCCCATGAACTGAGAAAAGTCAAGCGTGCAGCTGCCACGATGCCACTTGCCACCAGTTTGGCCATATTTCAGAGCTGCAACATCACTGGAGTGTCCAAAAGCACAAGGTGTGCAATACTCAGAGACATGGCCAAGGTAAGAAAGGCTGAAAGACGACCACCACTGAACAAGACACACAAGCTGAAACGTCAAGACTGGGCCAAGAAATATCTCAAGACTGATTTTTCTAAGGTTTTATGGACTGATGAAATGAGAGTGAGTCTTGATGGGCCAGATGGATGGGCCCGTGGCTGGATTGGTAAAGGGCAGAGAGCTCCAGTCCGACTCAGACGCCAGCAAGGTGGAGGTGGAGTACTGGTTTGGGCTGGTATCATCAAAGATGAGCTTGTGGGGCCTTTTCGGGTTGAGGATGGAGTCAATCTCAACTCCCAGTCCTACTGCCAGTTCCTGGAAGACACCTTCTTCAAGCAGTGGTACAGGAAGAAGTCTGCATCCTTCAAGAAAAACATGATTTTCATGCAGGACAATGCTCCATCACACGCGTCCAAGTACTCCACAGCGTGGCTGGCAAGAAAGGGTATACAAGAAGGAAATCTAATGACATGGCCTCCTTGTTCACCTGATCTGAACCCCATTGAGAACCTGTGGTCCATCATCAAATGTGAGATTTACAAGGAGGGAAAACAGTACACCTCTCTGAACAGTGTCTGGGAGGCTGTGGTTGCTGCTGCACGCAATGTTGATGGTGAACAGATCAAAACACTGACAGAATCCATGGATGGCAGGCTTTTGAGTGTCCTTGCAAAGAAAGGTGGCTATATTGGTCACTGATTTGTTTTTGTTATGTTTTCGAATGTCAGAAATGTATATTTGTGAATGTTGAGATGTTATATTGGTTTCACTGGTAATAATAAATAATTGAAATGGGTATATATTTGTTTTTTGTTAAGTTGCCTAATAATTATGCACAGTAATAGTCACCTGCACACACAGATATCCCCCTAACATAGCTAAAACTAAAAACAAACTAAAAACTACTTCCAAAAATATTCAGCTTTGATATTAATGTGTTTTTTGGGTTCATTGAGAACATGGTTGTTGTTCAATAATAAAATTAATCCTCAAAAATACAACTTGCCTAATAATTCTGCACTCCCTGTAGTTCCATATTATGGGACCTGCATGGATTTTATGTGAGGGGCTGCTGACCTTACCTCTGAAGTAAAATAGAAACCCTGTATCTTCAAACACAAATTACACTGTCATGATCCCATGCAGGCTTCGGGAAACCAGTTTAGGACAGAAATGGAGACTTGTATGGTGTGCGCTTTATCTCAGCTGCAGAATTTGGCTCAGCTTGAGAAAACACTTAATAAAACACTAAAATATGTGTCATTGTGGTCTTGTGATCCACATGGTTTGGTGACCACAAAATACAAAGCAGATGGGTGAGTTCGTAGGGTGAAAACAAAAATTGCAGATTAAGAGGGTGTACCTTAATCTGTTGAGTTTTATCCATGCAGCAAGTGTTTTTAGGTTTGGAAAATGTATTTATGAAATGTGAATGAGGAAGTATTATGTTTTGATGTTGGATTGTTTCTTGAGTCTCCGTGATGGTTTAACCTTTTTTAGTCTTCTGTAATGGTGAACCAGAATATCTGGTTCAAAATAAGAAAGGAAGTTTGTTTTGGTGTACCTCCATGTGTCCTACATGTATCAATGACATCTTACATAGAGTTCATAAGCTTTCTAAGTGCCAGAAATCTGAAAGAACTAACTTGGGTATCTGAAACTCTAAATTGCAGCTTGGGTCTGCTCACCTGCTGTCGTAGTTGGACTCTTGCTCTAGGCAAGACTGCTGGTTTAAGGATGACAGTACTTATGTCTGTAGGCTACTGTGCCTGTCCTACAATAAGTCACAGCTGTTTCCCCAACCCTCCTGGCTCACTAGCAGCACACACCTCACCTAAAACCCAAACTGTAAAACGTGATTTGTGGCAGCCTTTATGCATGGACTCAAGTGTGACATCTCTGAGTGTCATGGTTAAACGGAGAGTACCCCTTTCTCACATGAACAACTCTCAATCAAACACAGGCAATGAAGGAGATGCAGTAAAGTTTTTAATAGGTTTTATTTAACAAAACTGCAATCTATGATAAGTTGCATGGGCTGCAATGATTAGGATAATGAACAATGCAAGAAACAGAATGCCATAGACAAGAGTCATTAATACAAAGACACCCACCATCTTACAATGACATTAAATGACATGAGATGTGAAATATGTCCTAATACCCTAATAATGTGAACCTAATCTCTAACCTAAAAGAGATCTAGGTGTGATAAACCTAATCTGCCAATGCCATGTCCATAAGAAGAGCCCCCCAACACTTGATACCTTGGAATGAGGTCTCTAGCTCAGACTCCGTGGAATACAAAGACTGGGTCAGTGTCAAGGTGACGTGCAGCATCGATAGCAGTGATGGCATCTGGTCGGAATCCCTCTGACTATCTGTCTAAGTGAGGTGCATTTATACAGATCTGCTCAGACCCCTGACGTAGGTCTGTTCCCAAACAATAGATAACAAGACATGCTTGGGGCGGCAATTTATATAAACAATTCCCTCAAAGGCGTGAAGAGGGAAAGTACCTAATGTGAACACCTACAGTTTGTTTATCTTTGTCGCTTGACATTGACACCTTAGCGCAGTGGCACTGATAATGTGAAGCTAAAACATTGGCCTAACCAGCAACAAGGCAGCCATCTTAAAAGATATAATTAAATAAATGCGCTAAAACAGAGCAAGCGAAGTAGGGTACAAGTCACTAGGTGATGAGGGCACGTGTCTGCAAGCCAAAGGCTCAGCTAACTCCTGTTTCCCATTAAAACAAACTAGGATTCACTACACTGCCCTATGAGCAGTCGTGCCACAATGTAATGACAGAATTGCCAAGGTATACGTAAAAATGTGTTTGAACATTTGAAATCATTTTTTGAGCCAACATGGACCCACATTTTAGAGTTTTAAAGAGCATATAGTATGCATTCAGTCAACCCTACTCTTAAGCATAGTTGAGAAGCTTCTACTGTTGTACACTTCACAACTAAGCCTAAGATAAGTGTATCGTACGTTTCTAAACATATAACACTTTAAAATCGAAAAGCATTGTAAATTAGTTTAAATTAGCACAAGTCCAACATTTTATGGTCCGGTCCTCTCTTCTGAAGAGGGGAATTCAAATATTACATGCTATGAGTCTGTCAAGGATACTGTTGAGAATTCTGTACACACACTTCAGTGTCTCAAGAGCTCTATTATAGATTCTGTTAGAATATGCCAGCTTTGTTTCTCCTTGCGCACCATCTGGTAAGTTATCGCAGTAAAGGATATCAACATTCCCTCCTCTGTTAAAAATGATGCACAAGGGCTCATTGTTTTCCTTCCTCGGACTGCCTGTTGCCCACTTCCACGTTACCTCCGCTAATTTCCATTCTGATCTGTCTGGCCTCTTGCTGGTCAGATACTTGTCTGAGCATCATGTCTGTCACTAAGATACATTTGCTTACAGGCATGATAATTCTTATTCCAGCATGTGTGACTCAATCTTCCACCCTCCCTTGGTCTGTATTTTGAATATCTGTCACCGGGTGCTAGTTATTTACTTTGAAAAGGCACCATTGTGGCAGTGAGCACTGTGAATATACATATATATGTATATTACCTACTGGTGGTTTTCTTTTGCTAGTAATTGTGGTGCTGTGTGACAAATCATCACAAAATGTCAAAACTAGTTTGCCACTCACTTCAGACGCTGCCTGGAAAATTTTGAGGTGATTCGTTAAGTGAAGAACGAGAAGTGGAGGGTGGAGGGTTGACGGGGGGCTCAGGGGGGCAAAACACGTTTTCCTCATGCAATTTCCCTAAGGGTTTTAGGCATGACTACAGCCCGAACTACTGGATGGAATTACACCTAATTTGGCAGAAAGCTAGAGATTAGTCCAGAAAGAGTTGGAGTTATTAACAAAAGAAGATTTATATATAGCTACAGACTGGGATCCACACATCAACACCAATGTCGTGATTGGCTGGCCGCAACCCGACAGGAAAGTTGCAGGAGCCATTTTGTCAATTGGTACACGGTTCCCAGCAGGAAAAATAAAGTGAAACTGATAGAAGGGATCAGGGTAGGGGGACTAATGCAGGGGTCTCTGAGGGCCCCTCATGGACAAGAATTTGCCCAAAAACCTTTTGGGGGGTGCAGGTGGATCTGTGGATTCTCAGCAGCCCTCAGCGTGCCCCCCCCAACGTACCTCTATGATAGATCTGTGGATCCAGAGCCCAATTACAAAAAGTACACCCACTCGCACACCTACTCGCAGACCCACAAAACCACTACCATACACAATCACAGAACCCACACCCACTCAGCCATAAACGGCCTTCAGAGGAGAGGCACCACGTGGCCCACCTCACACTTTTTACTCGCCTTTCCTGGGGAGGTGGCCATCACGAGGGCCGAAATCCGCCATGAAGGGGGCGCGGCCACAAGCGATACCTTCTCCATTATAATTTTCTCACTATGGCCCCAGGACTCTACTCGGTCCGAATTTCAAAATGGCTGCCAACACTTCCTGGTTGAAGTTTGCCAGCCAATCAGCTCTCAGCAGGAGCTCTTTCGGATCCTCAGAGGATCTACGCCCTTAGATATGTATTTATTTTTCCTTTATTATTTCAAAAACTACTGAACGGATTTGCGTTAAAGCACAAAAAATTATCTTTCTGGACCAAGATCTAGCCTTCTGCCAAGTTTAGTGTAATTCCGTTCATTGGTTCGGGCTGTAGTCATGGCTAAAATCTACTTGGAAATTATTATAATTTTTTTTTTTTTTTTTTTTTACCCCTTTTTTTTTTCAGCCTCACTTGATGAATCACCCCGAAACTTTCCACACAGAACAAGACACTAATAGGCTTTTTTTTTTTGGGAAAATGTCACGAAGATGTGTCAAACAATCGGTATTTTGAACAAAACTATAGCCTTAACCGCTGGACGGAATTACGCCACATTTGGCACAAAGGTAGCTTTTGGTCCAGAAAGCATGCTTTTTGTTAATTGTTGTTTCACGCCCTCCCCAGGGGTACAGCTGCAAAATATATGGGAGAGCACACAAAATTCCCCCTGGCCTTGGGGACCACCACTCCCCGGGGCTAAACAAAAAAAAAGGGCAGGATGCTGTGCAGACCCCACCCGGTACCCATTCTAGGGAGATAGTAGTTTGCTTTTGCTGGGCAAGAGCTGTGACATCTCCTGCCAAGCAGAAACAAACACTCTGCTTCCAACAAGCGGGAGCTCTTAAAATGCTCGGACTTGCTGGAAGCGAAGATGTCATATCTTTCCCTGCCCGCATGTCTGCAGGCAGAGAAAGCAATGAAAGTATTGATCTTGCATGCAGGGAGCTGCATTTCAAGCAGCTCCCTGCGTGCGGGGTGGAATGCCAGTTCCTGCAGGAGACTGAGAGCCAGCTGAAACCTTTGTGACCTTGAGGTTCCCCCGGGGTCCCCAACGTTTAAAAAAAAAAATAATAATAATCCTGTCCTGCGTATTTATATTAAATTAATTGGCAGGGCTGCATTTATTGTGGCAGGATGATCATTACACAAAAAGTAAACCTTAATGGAAATCTTTTGCAGATATAGAGGGTGCCCAAGTTTAAGCTCCACGTCTTTAAAGTACTACTCATCCTAACTTCATGCGCATGGTCAAGGCAAACAAGTGTGTTTTCTTTGCATTTCCATCATGAAAAGTTATCTGTAATCCTTGATGGAGCTGTCTGCATCCTTGCTTTTTTCAAGCGCAGTATCCCGTGTAGTGACTGTCACAAGTGTTTTTTTCTTGTGATCTGCTGTGAAGACCAGCGTTTATGTTCTCCCTTTCAAAAACTGCAAGTATGCAAAATGGCATAGAAGCCCCTCCCAACTGGCCCGCCCCATATACATTAGTGATTAGTCCCCCTTTCCCTTGTTTTCCCAGTAAGATGGACAGCTTACTAAAATGACACCCTTCCCCAGCGTGCTTCCCTGTCAAACTGCTGAATTTCTATGCTTGTGTGTGAGTAAATTCAGAACCTAACTATAACGTTCCTGTAACTACTTTTTTTTTTTTTTTTTTTTTTAAGTGAGATCTATATATTTAATTTATTAATATGTAGTCTGAGTTTGGCTTCACCCTTCCTGGAGTCTTTCATGCAAGATTCTGCTTTGTGGGGTGCGAGTGTGCCTGGAGCATTTCTACGATACGGGGACACTCATTCAAGGCACCATAGTCTACTGATGATATTCTTTTACTTGTCCTTTTTGTCTTCACATATCGTGTATTAAACTAATGTCCATATATAGTTCAGCAGAATGTGTATGTGAATTGGGTTTTGTTTTAGGTCGGTACTTGACAGGCATGCTTGGATGAAGGAGAGGCATTGTTTTAGGTGGTTAATGTGTTTGGAGACTTTCAGGAGCAGTTGAGGGTCAACACTATACTGGTGAATCATGATTTAGTGATTTTTGACGAAGACCCAAGCAAAGTTGATAAAAGGTTGACTAGCTCTTTGTGGTACACTGCCAGTTAGAAGTAGTTTTTAGATCTTTTGGAGCCCTATTGAATGAGATGAGTGACAGGAGGAATCAGGCGAGAGCCAAAGATATGTTGTACTGGTGAAACCCATACATGCTGATAAGCTATTGATTAGGTCTCATTGGTCAACGGTGAGTAAGTGTTCTGGCAAATAAAGTAAGGTTAGAAAGCAGGGGTAACCCTTGCCTTCAATGAGTGGTGTAATACGCACAACTCAGAGGGTGGTGTTGTGTGTTTTTTTTTTTTTTTTTTTTTTAATTCAGTAATCTAAAATGTAGCCTGATTAATGGTACATGAGATGATTAGTAACTATCTTCTTTTGAAGTTGGATTTCACCAAATGTTTCTAGACTAACCTTTTTGTTTATTAGATTATACTTTCCACAACGTTTCTGCCATTTCTAAGCACTCTGAACAACAACGTTTTTACTAAATTAATTACACTGCTTACTGACATTCGAAGGTTGGAAGACTGTCTCTCCCTTTTTGCCACAGGCACTTGTGACCTTCAGATCACCACATTTGTCAGTGGTGAATGTTCATCTCACTGAGCCAATCTGCTGATAAAGTGTGGTAAGAGGTCAGCTAGTGCAGAGCTCCATCAAGGGACTGATTTAGTAAGAAATCTGCAAATGCTGAAATGTGTAATGTATGCCTCTGGGTTGCAGAACTACAATACCTTTTTATCAACTAATCTTTCATATGTCTATTTGGATTATTATTCTGGGTCGTTGACTATGCACCTTGAACAATAATCAGGTGAACCCTCAAAGTCTCTTAATTAACCTGATCTCAACCTCCTGGAGTCGTGCCACAGATCAGACAGGCCTAACTTGGGGCAATGTTTATAGTTTTTATGCAATGCTAAAATCATAATGTCTAAATGCCAAACAATAAGAATCCCAAAGTGAATTCTAAAAATAGAGTAAAATGTAATAAACAAAATGACAAAAATCCAATAAGGGAAACTGGAGATATCAATAATTACTGTTTAAGTACAGATAGCACCAAAAAGCACAGCACTAGGTGCACATTGAGGCTGACCACGATGGAGCATGGGCTGGAAACACCAACCAAGTTCATCTGGGTCAAAAATACCTTCTTACTTTAGTTCTTTAAGTCTCCCCTCCCCCACAGTGGTCCACATTTAAAGCCTCCAGTACCTCATCATTTAGGGTGTTTGGCAGAGGCCAACACTAGGGTCCAGTCCAGGCCCAGTAGCCACTAGTCAGCAGCGTACTTCCAAGAAGAGGCTTTTTGTAGCATGTTGTATTACTGTAGCTTGAACAGGTGGCAAGCTTTATGACCCTTAAGTCCACGTCTTTGTCCTGATACAGGATGGAGCGGGTCCAGTCCTTCAGGTCTCCTCAAAGGTCATAGACTGCCGATACAGTCATCCTCTGACCTTCGGCAAGTCCAGGAAGTCTTCTGAAGTGGGTGCCTGGAGGTGCCACATTTATGCCTGGTACTGAATAGGTGGTGGCAATGACTCCTGTGGAATGCCTTAATGATGGGATAAAAGTTCCTGGGGCCATACCTTACAACATTTGGCATTTTGAAGATGTCAAAAGTCTTTGGCCACACTAAACTTGGATGCTGAGGACTGGGGATGTGTGTGGGGAGCATGCTGTGGTAATCCTAGTGTCCTCCCACAGATAACACTAAAATCCAGTTTGAGGCAGCCACTGTACCCACAGTATAAACACAGAATTATGGTAAGACAAAAGCTGAATCTTTAAGCAACCAAACAGCTGCTCCACAAAAATTGCCCTGACATCCTGCTCTCTCCCCTTTCCAGTGTGCCCCAAGAGTTATATGTAAACCAAGAGACAGAAGTATTGCAAGGGAAAAGCAGAGTCCTTCAGCAGCCATACAGTGGATCTACAAGAATTGTCTTGGCATCCCGCCCTCTTCCTTTTCAAAAGTGCTCCAAGTGGTATATTGGAATGTAGCAGACCTACCAAGCAAAATTTGACGCTGTAATGTCAAAAAGGATGGCCTCAGCTCCGACCTTGCATATTATGTGGGGTTCAGAGTAGATATCTCTGCCCATTCACATCAGCTCATTGCTTACTCTTCCGAAACGTTTCACACCTAATCACAACTGTACAAGGCTACTTACAGGCTAAGAGACCAAAAAGAGCCAATGTGTAAATTAGCTTCCAGGAAATTCAGACAGGGGAAAGGCAAACTTCTTAAAGTATTTATTAAAATCCGACTCCACAATTGTATTGGGTGTTAAATAAATATTAAGAATAGTTGTTTAATTTTCTAGCTGGCCCCTTTCCTGAGATACATAGGGCCTGATTATGAGTGTGGCGGTCTTATGACTGACATATTTGTGGTGGCGGTCCGACCACCACATAACAACCCTGGTGGTCCGAACCGCCAGCTCCACCAGGATCTTGGATCACGGCGGTCTGGTGGGTGGCGGAGATCCTAATCCGCCAGGGCAGCGCTGCAAAAAGCGCTGCCCTGGGAATTACGACCTTGTTCTCCGCCAGCATTTTCCTGGCAGTAACACATGAATTGGCATTGGCAGTGCAGGGCCCCCCCAGCCCAGCACCATTGCAATGTTCACTGCCTGTTTTGCAGTGAACATTACGAGGATGCTGGTGTAAACTGCTCGCTACAGCATTGCCGTCGGCTCAATGATGAGACGGAGGCAATCCTGTAGCCTGTTTCCCTTAGGTTTCCTCCCGGCCTGTACTGAGCGGGAAATCCTTAACTCCGGTCAGGATGTCGCCTCCCCCTGTCTGGAGTTTAGTGGATGGAGTTTTCCGTCCGCCAAACTCAAAATGATCCCCATGGTATTCGTATTTTAAACCATACTCTGATTTTCTAGATGGGAGAGCTAGGCCTGCCATAGTGAAAATGCTTTCTGGGTGCTAGTCACTGTAAGGACATGTTAAGGCTCAATTTCTACATGTCCATTTTGCATTGTGGGCTACAAAACCTACATAGTGGTGAGTTATTAATAATTATATAAGGAAAGCTTAGACCTTTCAACCGGGTTTATTTTAAGAGGTTGAATTGCAGTTGTAACACTGCCACAGGCAGGCTACAAAGCTGGGCCTGAAGCAATGTTTGCACTACCACTGTAGTGGATGGCACAATAGGTGCTGCCGTCTATTAGTGAAATTGAACTTACATGCCCTTGGTACACCGTGTACCATGTCCTAGGGTCTTATATGTCATTTAACTATGCCAATTAGGGTTATGTAAACTCTACCATGTTTAAAATTGGGAGCACAACAGGGGTAAAGTGCACAGAGGTCTACAGTCAGCTACTTCTGCTCAAGGAAAGTTCTCCAGAGCTACTAGCAAATTCTGTCACTATCAAATAGTATTCATATATGTACATTATAGGGACCCTAGGAAGGATTATCAATAGTGGCCGTCCACTATTTTCAGGTGAGGTTACCAGCAGAAATGCCAGGAAAAAGGCCAATCAATATTTAATGCCTCCATGTGCCTAATGAGGTAACAGCCAAAACATCACTCGCCCTGGCTGATAAATCACGCAACTAACACCATTTCGTTTTGGCTTCTGCAGCCCCACACTGATTATTGCTGAGGCTTCTATTGGCACTCTTGTTTCATGGCCCATTGTTCACACACATGATGCAAGTGATAAAGCAGGACTTTCGACATGGCCAATCTCCTTGTGACTAGATTGAGAGTGGAGACAGATGTTCATGTGACAGACCCCATAGACTGATACACTGCGTGTTGTCATGAGGCCCTGCCATTACCTTTGCTGGCTGCCACTCTAACGGTCTTGATATGTGCAATGCTGTCTTCTTTAATATGCACAGAACATCTGAGAGCTACTTCAGGAGGACTGTGAGCTACCAGTAACCCACAAGCTAATCATTGGAAACCCCTGATCTAACATATTCCTTGTGAGGAGGCAAGGGCGAAGTTATTCATGTTCCACCTGTGCTTCCACGCTACCCCTGTAGGCAGGGAAGGTTAATAGGAAATTACAGCATGTTTAGAAGACATCTGATCCATAATCTCACAGCTCCTACTGTAGCATGGTTAAAAACACAGAGGTAGCGGCTAAACACTAAGGCCTTTAGTGACTGTGCTCGATGGGTCCCCTGGATGTTGACTTCTGTGTGCTATGGCAAATCTAAGTATCAGTGACATAACACAAAATGATGGGCCACCTGCAGAATGTGACGAGGGCCCACTGAGGCTCCCAGATTTCTCAGATATTCATTGACTTGAGATATTCATTGGTTTTGGGCTTCAAACCCCATTGAAGGGGCCCCCTTGAATTCCCTCCCCCCCCCCCCCCCCCTTCTGCCTCACGTCCTAGGGGCTGCAATGGGCCTGTGTTATGCCCTTGATAATGATGAGGCAAAACAGAGACCCACTAGGATACTTATGAACTCCCTGTTCACGAGGATCTCTTATGGTCCAGCATCTAAAGTTGCTAAAAAGAAAAATTGAAAATACAAACTTACTTGGAAGTATCTTATGTACTAAATGTCACCTGTCTGTTTGCTAAATGTTCATGATTAAATTGGTTTTTCAAGAAAAAGGTGAAGGTTGAAAGTGGTTATTTAAAGATGCTTCCGTGCAATCTGCAGCAGCTTCAGCATACTCCATGTGAAATGTTGTGAAAGTAGAAGCTACAATAAACTTGGAAGAGTTTGTTTTGTTAATGATAAGAAAGAAAGGGTTACATCCAGTAAAAATTCCAATTTAAGTCTCGTGACATTTACCCTTAGTAAATGTGAAGTCAAGCAGAAATAATCAAGTTTTTTTTTAGAGCACCATTTAATTCTTTGTGCTTGGCAGTCATTTTTAGGTTTGACTTGTTACCCTGGTGCCTGCTTATCTATTAGTACAATTTTTTTAAAGATACATAGGGTGGGTTTTGGGTCCACCCAGAGAAGTAATTTCACCTCGTCCTGTTAGCTGTTTGGTATATTGTAGGAGGCTGGCCTGGGATATAGTGGGTACCTTGTGGTACTTACACCCTGCTTATGCTGATAGAAGGTAGCTATGGCAAAGCAGCTTAGGGTGAACTAGGAGACATGCAAAGCTCCTACTATACCACTTACATCATATAGCACAATATCATAAGAAAACACGATACTCAGAGTTACTAAAAATAAAGGTACTTTATTTTTATGACAATCTGCCACCAGTATCTCAGTGAGTACCCTCAGTTAGAAGGTAAGTAATATACACAAGTTATATGTACACAAACCCAAAATGGGTAAGTAACAGTAAGAAAAGTAGTGCAAACAATGTAGAATCACAACAGGATGCAATAGGTGAACATAGGTCTAGGGGCAACACAAACCATACACTCCAAAAGTGGAATGCGAATCACAAATGGACCCCAGACCTATGGGAGCTTGTAGAGGGTCGCTGGGACTGTAAGAAAACAGTCAGGGAGTCCAAGATACCCCCCCCCCCCCCAAGACCCTGAAAAGTAGGAGTGAAGTACACCTACTACCCCAAAAGAGCACAATAGTCGTGATAGGGGGATTCTGCAAGAACAACAAACACCAGCAAGGCACTGAAGGTGGATTCCTGGACCTGAGGACCTGCAAGGCAAAGGGACCAAGTCCAAGAGTTGTGATAATGTCCGGGGGGGGCAGGAGCCCAGGAAACCCCGGATGAAGGTGCAACTGGGCTGCCTCCGGGTGGAAGAAGCCAAAGATTCTGCAACAACGAAAAGGGCTAGGAACTTCTCCTTTGGATGGAAGATGTCCCACGGCGTGCTGGATGTTGCAGAAGTGTTTCCACGCAGAAACACCGCAAACAAGCCTTGCTAGCTGCAAGGGTCGCTGTAGAGGTTTTTGGGTGCTGCTGGGGACCAGGAAGGACCAGAATGTCAGCCCTTGGAGGAGGAGACAGAGGGGGTGCTCAGCAACTCAGAGAGCCCACGCAGAAGCATGTAGCACCCGCAGAAGTACTGGAGCAGGCACTTAGAAGATTGGTGTAACCGGAGTCACAAAAGGAGGGTCCCACGACGTCCGAGTCCAACTCAGAGGGTTGAGCACTGCAGGACAGAGTGCTGGGGACCCTGGCTAGGCTGTCCACAAAGGAATCCTTGGAGAAGTGCACAGAAGCCAGAGCAGCTGCAAATCACGCAGTACACAGGTTTGCAGTCTAGCGTGGGGAGGCAAGGACTTATCTCCACCAAACTTGGACTGGAGGATCACTGGACTGTGGGGATCACTTGGATCTAGCTCCTGTGTTCCAGGGACCACGCTCGTCAGGATGGGAGGGGACCCTGAGGACCGGTGATGCAGTCTTTTGGTGCCTGTGTTAGCAGGGGGAAGATTCTGTCGACCCACTGGAGATTTCTTCTTGGCTTCCAGTGCAGGGTGAAGGCAGACAGCCCCCAGAGCATGGACCACCAGGAAACAGTCGAGAAAGCCGGCAGGATGAGGTGCTACAATGTTGCTGGTAGTCGTCTTGCTACTTTGTTGCGGTTTTGCAGGCGTCCTGGAGCAGTCAGCGGTCGATCCTTAGCAGAAGTCGAAGAGGGAAGTGCAGAGGAACTCTGGTGAGCTCTTGCATTTGTGATCTGAAGAATACCCCAGAGGAGAGGCCCTAAATAGCCAGAAAAGGAGGTTTGGCCTCCAAGAAAGGAGGTTTGGCTACCAAGAGAGACAAGGGCCTATCAGAGGGGTTCTCTGACTTCACCTGTTGGCGCTGGCCACTCAGAGCAGTCCAGTGTGCCCCCAACACCTCTGAATCCAAGATGGCAGAGGTCTGGGACACACTGGAGGAGCTCTGGGCACCTCCCCTGGGATGTACTGGTTAGGGGAGTGATCACTCCCCTTTCCTTTGTCCAGTTTCGTGCCAGAGCAGGGCTGGGGGATCCCTGAACCGGTGTAGACTGGCTTATGCAGAGATGGGCACCATCTGTGCCCATCAAAGCATTTCCAGTGGCTGTGGGAGGCTACTCTTTCCCAGCCCTTCACACCTATTTCCAAAGGGAGAGGGTGTAACACCCTCTCTCAGAGGAAATCCTTTGTTCTGCCTTCCTGGGCCGGGGCTGCCCAGACCCCAGGAGGGCAGAATCCTGTCTGAGGGGTTGGCAGCAGCTGCAGTGGAAACCCCGGAAAGGCAGTTTGGCAGTACCCGGGTTCTGTGCTAGAGACCGGGGGGATCATGGAATTGTCCCCCCAATACCATTCTGGTATTGGGGAGACAATTTCATGAACTTAGACATGTTACATGGCCGTGTTCGGAGTTACAATGGTGACGCTGCACATAGGTAGTGACCTATGTGCAGTGCACGCGTGTAATGGTGTCCCCGCACTTACAAAGTTCTGGGAATTTGCCCTGAACAATGTGGGGGCACCTTGGATAGTGCCAGGGTGCCCACACACTAAGTAACTTGGCACCTAACCTTCACCAAGAGAGGGTTAGACATATAGGTGACTTATAAGTTACTTATGTGCAGTGAAAAATGGCTGTGAAATAACATGGACGTTATTTCACTCAGGCTGCAGTGGCAGGCCTGTGTAAGAATTGTCTGAGCTCCCTATGGGTGGCAAAAGAAATGCTGCAGCCCATAGGGATCTCCTGGAACCCCAATACCCTGGGTAATTAAGTACCATATACAAGGGAATTATATGGGTGTACCAGTGTGCCAATGAGAATTGGTAAAATTAGTCACTAGCCTGCAGTGACAAATTTAGAAAGCAGAGAGAGCATAAACACTGAGGTTCTGGTTAGCAGAGCCTCCGTGATACAGTTAGGCACCACACAGGGAACACATATAGGCCACAAACATATGAGCACTGGGGTCCTGGCTAGCAGGATCCCAGTGACCCATATCAAGCACACTGACAACATAGGGTTTTCACTATGAGCACTGGGCCCTGGCTAGCAGGATCCCAGTGAGACAGAAAAAACACCCTGACATATACTCATAAACAGGCCAAAAGCTGGGGTAACAAGGCTAGAAAGAGGCTACCTTCCTACATATATCATTCTACTTTTGCTTCCATTGCAGTGGACGAAGGGCTATTTTATCATCATAAAAGTACTCTGAATTATTGTATGTTAAAATTATTATCTTGTTGTCTTCTATACAGAAAGCGGTGGTGGTGTGGTTGAGATATATTAAAGACATCTTTGTGATCTGGAAAGGTACAGTACTGGATCCCAAACAATTTGTGCAATAACTGAATGATAATTCATGCAATATTCAGTTAACAGCGCATATTAGCATTGATAAGGTTGAATTTCTGGATGTTTTGGTGGAAGTACAAAATAAAGAAGTAACTACCAGTTTGTACAGGAAACCCACATTGCTGCATGCTAGAAGTAGTCACCCTGGAAATTGATTGAGAGCATTCCGTATGGGAAATTCTTACAAGAAAGGAGAAATTGCAGTATGGATTTAGCTTTACAGGCAAAATTGTATGGTTATGAAAACAAGATTTGTTGGGAGAGGCTATAAAGTGGGTATTGTCAAGGCAGCCAGACATAGAGCAGAATTGAGAAAAAGGGATGAACTGTAACAAATTGAAAAATTGCCTTTTCCCATGTGGTGGCTGCAAAGCTTGCAGGAATAGTAATGCTGGGACACATTACAAATCCTCTTTCACTGACACCATGATAAATATCATGACACACCTTGCATGCTCTAGTGATTTCACAATATGTTTTGGAATGCCCATGTAAAATGTGGTATATTGGCAGTACTGTACATGCCACTAGGAAGTGTATACTGGAACACAGGAGAGTGTGAACCCGGGTTGATACACACTACCCAGTTGCAAGGCACTTCAGTCAGGAACACAGCAGGGATGTATCCAAACTCCGTTTTTTCATTATCGATAGGATACCTTCCATGAAAAGAGGGGGTAACGGAGAATTGGTGTTGAGGAGAGGAGAGTTCCATTCTATAATATCCTTAAACACTAAGACACTGTATTGAATGAACAAGGATGAGGAGCTGGAAGTAGATCTCGGGGAATCCTGAGGCTAGGGTGATCCTGGGTCTTGGTCTCTAGTTAATGATTTACAACTTCTGATTTTAGCTTGATGTTTAAGTATTCTCCTTTAGCCTTTGGCTCTGTGCTGGTTAAGCCCTTTTTCGGCTTTGGCAAGTTTTTAACTTGTAAAATAGTTGTTGTTTGTCTATGTTGAATTTCAATATGCAATATTTATGATATGTGGGGTTGGGCCACCATGTGATCTATGTGACTATTAACATTGATTTTGTTTTCTCTCTCTTCTGTTTTTTTCACTTAGTTTACTTTTCCAATTTTTAAATTTCTATCATCTACTTAATTCTTATATATTTGCTCTCTATGTTCCTTTTTTGTTGCCCTTATGTGTGTGTATACAGATGTAATGGAAGATTAGACAGGTGATATGCTGTGAACTGATTGGGAGCTAGTTTCTGGCATCCAGTCTTCATCGCTAGATGGATAATACTGCTCATGAGTAATAGTATACTCATGCTTATCAGACATTGTTGATTTGATTTGGCACATAATATGGGTGTGCAGTATTTCCGTTGTGTATTATAGTATGTCCCACTTGGGCATCATATAGTTTATGTTGAGTCTTTAGGGCAACAATGGTTGGCCCACTGGGGCGATATATCTATATTTTGGGGGGGAATTGAAGAAATGTAGATTTGAAGAAGATGTTATATTTGAGATGCACAAATTATAAATTATAAGGAAAATATTCTATAACAAATTATGTAGAAGTATAAAAGTATGAGACAAGAATGTTAAGGTATATTAATACAAAGAAAGACAATAAGAAAGAAGAAAAAAACATGTTCCAAGATGGCCGCCATAACCACACTATCATGATTGTTATTGGTTCTTTGTGTCCTTCATTTGTTCATTATTCAATGTGGGTGTTTAGCTGGAAAGGAATTACAATGGAGTTTTACCTGTGAGCAAGGCGTTGTACTCGGAAACACGTTGGGTTGGCTTTTTGGTGCCAGTCATGATTATGGAAAAGATGAAACCACATTGCTATACGCTGCTGAGTTCCTGTGTCGTCGTCTTGTACTATGGAAGAGTTTTCTCTGTGGATATGTATGTGTGTGTGTGTGTGTGTGTGTGTGTGTGTGTATATGTATATGTGTATATATATATATATATATATATATATATATATATATATATATATATAGATATATATATATCTGAATTATTGTTGTTCAAAGTTTTTCCTCCCACTACAGCATAAACTATGGGGTAGCTGGTCAGCCACTCCGCCATTAATTTCACTGTGATTGACAGCATTCTCTTCTTTCACAAGGAGCACATCCACCCACAAAGTAGTTCCTTATATGCTACAGGCTATAATGGCAATGTGTCCTTTTTAAGACCCAAAAACTATTTTTGGTTTTAGTCAATTTTTTTCCCCTTATTTTTAATATAACATTGGTGATGGCCCTGCAGCTATAGGAAAAAAAAAAAGTTTTGCACCAGCAATGATGAAATAAAACAAGCATTGGCACAGCCAAACTGGCTGGCAGCCAACGCAAGACCTATTGACTTTGTCCAACCCCGGTTTGTGCTTTTATGCTGCTGCGAGCAGTTTACAATGTTTTACTCGGGACTCAAAATGCAAGCAAAAAATGTTTGTTTGCCAATACTTTATCTCGCACCCAGGGGTGTGGAATTTATTAAAATATCTACTTGTCCACAGGACAGGTTGCTTCTGAAATCTACTTGTCCTGTAAAAAGATCTACTTGTCCCTTTGGTGCCATGTAGTGTGGCGCCAAATTATGGCAGCAATCTCATTATGTAAGAGCTCTGATAATAGCCTCTCTGATTATGACAGGGCTACTACCATAGTAGGGCTTGAATACTTGCAGTTTCAATCCCTACTGTAGCAATTTCCTTATTTTTCCACCTTTCTGCAGATCTGCATACTGGGGCTGGAGGAAGCAGTAAGCAATAGTTCCAGGGCTGGAATACCTTTGAGTCTGCAAACCTACTAACCTGCATGTTTTAAAGATTTTCACCAGCTTCTCGCTAATATTTTCCCATAATAAGAAAGGTTGGACATTTACTCCTGACAATGGCAGAATTGGAACTTCTTCCAGGGTTGGGAAGAAAGTGGCTGGAGGGAAAATGAACTTGCAAATGCTCAATAGATTTTCACATGAGCAAATCTACACATGCGTATTTACCCATGCTAAAATACAGTTCACAAATATTTTATAGGGGTACGACATATACCATGGGTGCACTTTTTTGACTTTCTTTATAAATTTCTGAATAATCATGAGGTGGGTCGCAATTTGTGACCCCCTTGCGAATGACGGCCTCACAGGGATGGTGGCCTGCTGGAGACAGCAGACCACCATGTCTGTGACTGCTTTTCAATAAAGCATTTTTTTAAAAAAAATTTTTGTAACGCAGCCCGTTTTCCTTAAAGGAAAACGAGATGCATTACAAAAACGAAAAATGAAACGTTTTTGTTTCATTTTTTTTAGAGCAGACAGTGGTCCGCAGGACCACTGCCTGCTCTGAAAAAATGTTTACAGTGACATTCACAATGGGGAAGGGGCCCCAGGGGGACCCCTTCCCTTTTGTGAAAGAGTTAGCACCCATTTGAAATGGGTGCAAACTGCGATTGGTTTGCACCCGCGTTCGCAAAACAATCCTACATTGCACTGCGAGTCGCAATTAGGAAGGGAACACCCCTTCGTAATTGCGAGTCGCAAACCCGTTTTCCGATTCGGTAACCAGGTTACCGAATCGCAAAACTGGGTTTGTGCATCGCAATGTGCTTTTTGCACGTCGCAAACAGCGAAAGTCGCTGTTTGCAACATCCAAAAAGCTACCTACATGTGGGTCTTGGTCCCTAATTAGGTCTGGTGTTAACAAAGACATTTTGTTTTTATTAAACTTCTATTTCTCTCTCTTTCGGCTTGCTTTACTGTGAGTGATCGCATTCTTCTCTTCCACAGGGAGCATATTGGCACACAAAGTAGTTTTGTTCAGTGTCAGGAACTACAGTGGCAATCAGTGACGTAACGAAACTGGAGGGTGCCCCTTTGCAAAGAACATGGAGGAGCCCCCTCTCCAGACTCACTCAGGGCAGGTGCTGTGCTGAAGGGGCCCACTGGAGTGCTGCTGCGGGGCCTTTGTTTTGCCACTGGTGGCAACGTGTGCTTTTAGAGTTCAAAAACGTTTTGGTTTTTTTTTGCCAGTGTTTGTTACAATGTTGAGGGCCTGGTAGCTCCCACAACAATAAAGTGCTACAAAAGCCATGTCAAAACAAGACACGCATTGATGAAACTAAAAGACTTATAAAAATATGTCAGATCAGTTGGCTTTGTCAGTGTTTGTTTATTTTCATGCTTCCCATAATGGTGTTGAAAATGGTTACACTGATTTTCCATTAAAATATTTTTGGGAAATACTAGCATGCATCAAAACATTTTACTAAATGACACTTCATTTGCATCTAATCAGAGAGCATTCTGGGAGCATTATACTTAGCCTCATAGCCTAAACCTTTCAAACATGTGTATACACTTTTTTTTTTTTGTACTGGAACCAACGTCAGTAGTGAAGTGTGACCTTAAAACATTTATTTACAGCACTCACCCTACTAATGAAGGTTTTCAAATAATGAACCATAAATACAAGTTCGAACAGCATTATCTTTTGGAAACACATTACCTCAACTGCAGAGAGTTCCACTCTATGTAAACAGGCAGCCAAAGGGTTTGTGCTGCAGAGGGTTGGGCTTACTTGTCCCAAGGACAAAGTAAACATAAAAACTTGTTGCCCTTGACCCCAAACAAGATGTCCCGGGCATCGGGCGATAGGAATTCCACATCCCTGCTCCTGCGCACCCCTTTCCTTGAGTTTGTGACCTAGACCTGCCGCAAAAACAGTAGTATATGTTACACAGCCAGCACGTTCTCACGCACAAGAGCTTTCTGTGAGAGCAGCTCAAGAGTTCAGCTTTCTGCACACTGCTGCCAAGGACCTATGACCCTGACAGAAGTTTACGGAACTTTGCATTTTGTGATGGCCAGGATGTGCGGTTCCCTCCCTTCGTCCATCTAAAGAAACCTAATTGCTGTTCGATAAGAGTGGGCGCTGCTTTTTTGTTGAAGGACCTTAAATATAACATGAAGGCTGAACTACTTCAGTGACCCGTGTCATTTGTGAGGTATCCTCTAGCCCAGCTGGCTATCGTGACTCCGTCTGACATTTTATTATGTTGTGCACTTTAAAAATTGCCTAATTAATTCAACTTTTTGTTTTTGCGGTTAACAAGATTGAATGTTTATAGTATGGCTTGCACCTGTCGTAGCAGTTTGTGAACGCCCTGAAAAGGCCTCTGGGTGGTATTTGGTGCAGTGCGAATGTAAAAACATAAATGTGAAAATAATGTGTTTTTATTCTGAAGTGATATTATGTGCATACATTGCAACTCCTGCGGCATTACATTTGGAAGGTGATTATCTGGGTTCCATTTATTAGGACACATTCAATATTACACTCTTTTTGGTTCTGGAAATTTAAGTCTTGTTTCTGAGGTCAAATAAATTGACAAATCGTTTTAAAATGTATGTGTATTGTTTTATGAACATTGTTCCTTATGCCCAGTCTGGGAAAAAGCTCTCACATCTTTCCAGCTTTAAAATGAAGCAGTTCTTCATTTCTGTATACAGCCCTGAAATACGTCGACCTCTTTGTCCTCTAAAGAGGCCGAAACACATCAAGGCTGTCACAGAAACAAATTATTTGATTTTAGAAAGGAGTGCGCGTTTTCTTCGTGAGATTGGGGGTGGTGGAGAAGGATCAATCAGCCTTGGTGGGTGTAGTGTTATGGGCCATAAGTGCCAATTAGTTTACAGTATAGAGGGGGTAATGCATACCGGGATATTGCAGCTCTCTGTGTACCCTGCGGGCATCCAGGCGATGGAACTGCCTGGTGTCCTGACGTGGGTGGTTGAATAAAAAGGGGGACCGCAAGTTAGGCTTGGTCTTTTCCCACAGAGTGAAACTGATGGTGTCCGAGTGTTCATTTGTGCGACGCATCTCCTGGGACCCATCACTACACTGGTGACAAGGCCACTACTAGCCCCCACATGCCACAGCTACCCCTACACTCCTTGGAAGCACCTCGCATAACCCAGTGGCTAGCCTCGCCCTTGAAAGAACCTGAAGCCTACCCTACTTGCCAGCGCAAAGCCAGGCAGTCGTTGCAATCGTCCGACACTGCCCTAGAGCCAACAGAGTCAGCAGTGGCTCCTCCTTTGATGTCTATGGGGCAGTGAGCTGGCTGGATCATGTGGCATTTGCTGCGTAGGCATCCCCTGCAGCACTGGTGCACGCATGACACTGCAGGACCTTGAGGTCTGCTCCGCATACCTCCATCAACCAGCAGTCAACCTCGTAAGTGCAGTAAAAAGAGCCTGCCTATAGCACTACATTGCCTGCTATTGCTCCGCATACTTCCATCAGCCAGCAGTCAACCTCATAAGTGCAGTAAAAAGAGCCTGCCTATAGCACTACATTGCCTGCTCTCGCATGTCACTGAGGGGGCTGCCCTATCTATGGGCTCAGGCTGCCGGGAGCTGTTTCCTAGCAAATTGACCAGTAGAGATTTTTCTCTGCTTCCTATGAAGCACTGGTAAATCGCACAGCCTGGTGACACCCCTACAAGGCCCACGTGTCTAGCACCTGTGCTGCATAGTGAAAGCCCCTCACACTTTGCTCCCACACCATTTTGTTGTAGTTTCTACACGCCACCCTGATCCAGCTCTGGCCTTTCTGAAAGTATAGCGTCCATCCCTGCATTGGAGCCTTTCTCAGTCCACTGGCTCAGGCAGCAAAGTGGAAGGCAAGGGTTGAGCGCCTGGAGACCTACTTTCGAGCTGTTGGAGAGGATGTTCACAAGATCTCAGCAACAGTTGTGGAAGCTAGGCCTCCTCACAGATAGAGGACACTCAAAAAGGCCATTACTACCCATTTTGAACTACAGGCTTCTTCTCCCCCACGCACACACGCCTAAAACCGGATGAATCCGTAGATATTTTCTACACGTGGCCACAGAGCCTGGCTAGCATGTGCACCCTGCCAGATGAAGACGATGAAATCAGGGTGCAATTTTGTGCAAGGATGTGCCTCAGTAAAACTGCAAGAACAGGTCCTGCAAGTGGTGAATATGTCCATGAGGGACATCCTTGCTCTGGGGCGGTCCAAAGAGCTGTCAAAGCATGTGCAGCACACATGGACACCGTTATGCAAGAACTGGTCAAAGTGGAGGCTGTAATCTCATTAAAAAAGAATCACACAAGCTGAATAATAGAGAGGTCATTGCCCAAGAAGACTAACCAAACTTGTTGATGGTGTAGGGGGCCAGTTCCCCATGAAGGTGACTGCCCAGCACTGGGAAATAAATGTAGAGCATGCAGGAAAGGCAACCATTTCTCCAAAGTCACACACTTACAGAATGCCACAGGATATGTACACCATCAAAACACACTCTGAGACAGCAGACTGGAATCACATGGACGAAGATGAACAAGAAACTGTCCATGTAGTATGTGCGATAGAACCACTAACACCCGCAGCTCCCCCAGATGTGATGTCCAAATACAGAATTGCAGTCACTGCCCTCATTGACACAGGAGGCTCTATAAATCTTATGGCAGCTGATCCATACCATGGACTGCCCTCTCCATCCAAGCTAGGCCCTACCAAGATAAGTCTACACTTTTGGCAACCAACAATCTCTTTGACTCGCTGGAGTCTTCTGTATTAACTTTGACCATCATGACCTCTACCACAGCCAACGTGTATGTTTCTCTCAATGGCAGTGTATTTCTGATTCATTGCCAGAAGACTCAAGCGTGAAGTTTATGTGCAGTTTGCATTCAGTGTCCATACCTGCAGACCTTGCCCCATTGCTTGAAGGATAGGATGCCTGAAAGGCACACCCATAAAGTTGCACATTGCGAAAACAATTGAGCCTGTAGCTCTCGGTGACTAGAACATGGGATTCCACCTCTGCATCAAGGTGGAACAAGAACTGTGACACCTCGAAGCAGTGGGCATCATCGAAATATTTAAAGCCCCCCAATCCCACCCATGGGTATTCACGCTTGTGGTCACCAAGAAGCCTAAGCAGTCTGACGGTGTGAGGATATGTATCAAAATGAGATTGTCAAACATGGCTATGAAGAGAGAACGCCATTTCACACTTACCATAGATGACACCATAGGAAAACTTACAGGGTTGCAGTAGTTTTCAAAAATGGTTCTGATGTCAGGTTACCACCAGATTCCCCAACACCCAGACTCCTGGTCTGTTATGACTTTTTCAACCCACGTTGTCCTCAGACATTTCCACCAGGCTGAATTTCTGCATCTTGAGTTCTGCTGAGGTATTTGCAGAGCATTATGCAAGATATACTGGCTGGCTTACTAGGGTCGTTCACTGTGAGTGACGATATTCTAGTGCCCTTGGCAGCCACTGTAAGCGCATTCGCAGAGTTTCAGAGACTCTCAGACAAAGGCTTGACATTACAGCAGGAACAATGTGAATACCTAAAGCAGAGCCTTAGTTTTTTTTTTACTATCAATTCTCAGGGAAGGGTACACCATCGCCTACAGACCCAGGACCTAGATTCCATCAAATTTTCAGTCACCATCCTAGGAGAAACCATGAAAGCACACAACACAGAAGAATATGTTTGCTTGGTAGTGGAGAGATCCATGCCATTACCTATGTCCCTGCGGGATGTCATGGCATCCACCGAACAAGATGAGTGCTTGCAGTTGGCCATCAAAGCAGTGAAAGCCAGTGACTGGAAAGCAGTGCATAACTCCTCAGCCCGAAGGACGGAACAAGCCAAACTGACACTACGAGCTCTCTACCTTGTGAGGCAAGATTTCTCCATAACCACTGAGGGCTGTCTGATGACAGGACTCCGATTAGTCCTACCCAATATCCTGTAATAGCAATCAGTTCATTTGGCTCATGGGGCACACTGGGGATGGTGAAGAAGAAGTGCCGGCCCTATTGCAAAGTCTGGTTCCCATAGCTGGATTAAAGCGTAGAATCAGCTAAGAGAAACTGCCCTACCTGTCTAGTGGGTGGTCCCTCAGAACCACCAGCACCTGACATCACAGAAGGTGGCCCCACGTCTCCGTGGCAGCTAGTGAGTGCCAAGTTTGGGGAAACTTCTGCAAGCCACTCACATGCTTATCATCTTTGACAACTACTCTTGCTACTCAGGATTGGAGATAGCGGCCTTCACGTCGGCATTGGTGTGGATACCAAAATAGGAAAAAATCATGGCCACCCACAGGCTAATAGGAGAATTCCGGACAAACAATGGGCCCCCATTTAACAGCTATGAGTGGGCCGAGTATCTTCACTTCCACAATATCAAACGCAGTAAAATCACCTGACGTTGGCCTCAGGTCATTGGAGAGGTTAAAAGGTTTGTGTGAACTGTGATCATAGGCATCGGGATAGTGACATCTGAAAGCAGAAACGTGAAAAGAGCATTTTACTCGTTTCTGCAGGAGTACTATGTGACTACGTAGTCCACCACTGAAACAGCCCCCAGCAGGATGAGCCTGTGGCAAACAGTCAGAGACACGATTCCCCATCACCCCACATGGGCAGAACATCCAGACCCTACCAGTCGTTCAGATACCTGACTGGTAATGAACAACTATATGCCTCTTGGAAGATGCTTGCAATGCAACGTCATGTCTAACCAGGATACTTTGTGCTGGTTTAAGATCGACACCTACGAGGAAATTCCATCAGCCTTCTGAGGCATACTTTCGGTTGTCACAGCAGTGAAGAGAACCACGATCACTGCCAGCTGTGGAGCGGAGACGGTCACTCAATACATCTTACATTTTGGGAAATGGCAAAAAGCTCCTGGAGGTAGTCTGCCTGATCTGAATTATTAGATGGTCACCCAAAAAGACGAAGGCAACTCGCAGGTTGAAACAGCTGCCACTGACCAGGGTGATGCAAGCAGTTTGACCCCCACCCCTATCTAGTTTTGCTTTGCAGTCTCTCCCCCCCCCCCCCCCCCCCCCCCCACGTGCACAAAACAGTGAAACAGTTTCACCCCGTAGTTGTCCGGTTTCATCCCAGAGTCTAACTCGGCGAGGCATTACTGCGCCATATGGCCTTGGAGCCAATCCCCAAGTCACAAGAACTGAAGGACTTTGTATCGGACTTTTGACTCCCTCTTTCACCTCCTGTTTTGTGAACAGAATCCTTATCTTGTTAGTCATGTGCTGAAATTGTTTTTGGTTGATTTGTTAATTCTGAATAAGAAAAGGATGAAGTGTTGTGGCTACAATGGCCCACCCATCTAGTTTGCAGCATAGAAGTGGATAATGCATACTGATATACTGGACCTCTCTGTGCCCCCTATGGACGCCTAGGCGATGGCGCTCCCTGTGTCCTGACATGGGGGATTGAATAAAAAAGGGCACATTGCGTGAAGCATGGGCTTTTCCTCCACAGTGGAACTGAAGGTGTCCGAGTGTTGATTTGTGCACTTCCCTGGGCCCATCAATACAGTGGGTAGCTTTATCCCACCTAAACGCAGCGCCACCACCGAGAGAAGCCACATGGTGAGTTAAGCTGCAATAGGATGGCATTATATTTAGTTTGGTGTTTTGTTATAAAGCTAGGGCTGTTTTACAGCAACCCAGAGTGGTTCTGTCAGAGAGCAATGTGGGCGTAGACAACAGAAATAGTCAACTAGAACAACCAGTCTTTGAGCTGCCAATTCCTCAGACCATATTGGCATCTGTAGGCAGCGGGGGCCTGGGACGGCTAATCCTTTATATTTGCCTTGGCAGTAGGTGTGAAGAAGTGTTCGGGTAGAGCAGCAGGACTGTCTGCATGTACTGTTAACAAAGGACTCCTCAGTGATGGAAGCACCAACCATCACCGGAGGTTCCAAGGGCAGTACGAAATGGCAGATTGTACGACCATGTGCCACATTGAAGAAAACATTTTTTGCTAACATAGTTTATTTGTGCCTTCATGGATACAGGTTGATCAAGGAACACTCCTAGATTTTCTCACATCTGGTGAGGTAAGAGGAGAAGTGACTTAGCAGATAAACCTGTGGACTCTGGTTCAAATCCCAGTTTCAGCGCTTGACTCAACTTCGAATGCTTCTGAGCAAATCACGTAATGTCCCCTTGCCAAAAAGAATGAAATATAATGTGGGTGAAATGTTTTTCTGTAATTTTGACTTATAGATCGTCTCCCAACCCCTCACATGGTGTGCAGCTCTGTGTTGCGTCATTGCCTGGTCTGCGCTATATAAAATACCAACACATTCATGCATACACAATATAGAGGGCCAAAGGTTATTTCGCTGGTATCATTCTAATTTATTGCTAGTATAACACTGTCTGGCCCTTTTTTGCCCCGGAAGGCGCTTGAACCCACGTGCTTGTTTCATTGATAGCCATGTTACCTGCTCTTCCTTTCCTCTATGTGGACGAATACTGTATGCAACGTGCAGGAACTCTGCAAAGCGGCGATGCTGCCTTTTTTTTTTTTTTTTCTTTTTTCACGTAAATGCCTCGTAATCAGGCCCCGGCTTCGTTAAGTTTCAGTTTTTAACAAAAGACATTTGTAGCTCAGATGGGGCAGAGGTTATTGAAATTATTACACAGAGTGTAATTCCCGTCTGGCAGCACATTGTTATCTGATCCCGCTTGTAGATTATGTACTCAGGAATTTAGAGGTTTCGATTTTGCTCAGCTTGTGGAAACACCCCCCACTGGGAAAACCGAATGAAGTTCTTTTGTCAGCAGCAGGCAACAAAAACAAAGTACTTAAATGTAATTCAAGCAGCATGGAAAGAATGATTCCTTTCATGAAAACGTTTTGTTTCAGTATTTACACAAATCCATGTTTACATCACAGACCATGTTCCAGCATCAGTTATTTCAAGTGAAGATTCAGATACAATTAGTTTGTAACTCTTTTTAGGTCCTGATGTCTCGCCTCAATGTCAGACGTGCACAAAACATGAAGTATACTGTATTTTTCTACATGCCTGTGTTTTAATAGAAAAAGATTTGGTTGAAGACGCCCTGTGGTTAGTGTTTAAAAATAAATAAATAGGTAAACCTGAAACTGAAATCATGTTTTTAGAACATAACGGTTGTGACGCATTATATAAATTTAAAAAAAGTAACAAATGATGGACGGAATGCTGAATAGTGCAAACCTTCAACCCCAGTCACAAAGATCTGGGTTAAATCGTTTTTTTGCCCCCCACATCACCCTAGTTTGGACCCAGCCATATGCAAATCAATCTTGACCCTGTTCCCCATGTGAACAGTCCAGCCCAAACTGCTAAGCCAGATCCTCCCTGGACCGGAAACGAGCACCCTGGGGGTGAAAGTTTGATTTGTTCCACATTACATCCATCATCTGCTGATTTTGCATTTGTCGCCCGAAGTGGGAAGGGTATTGCCACACGTGGGCCCCGTGCATGCTTTGCCACTAGATTCAAGATAGCCTGGCTGAGGTGGGTTGATAACCTGAAACTGGTCCCCTTGTTTCTGGTCCAGGGAGGACCTGGCCTGGCAGTTCGGGTTGAACTGTTTTCATAGGGAACAGCCTCAAGACTGATTTGCATACGGCTGGGTCCAAACTGGAATGGCATGGCAAGCAAAAAACTGATGGGTTAAACCACGATCTGCGACAGGGGGTGAATGTTTGATTTGTTCCACATTTTGTCCATCAAATGTTTTTGCATTGTATAAATTAGGCACTTTTTAAAAAAAAAAGGACGTATAAGAAATTATGTAGTGTTCTTTTTCAAGAAATCTGCACAGTTTCCTATAATTAGAATGGCATTTGCAGATTTTTACACATTACAATTGCTAGATTTTAATGCTAAAGAATGTGCTGCATCTTTTTATCATCCATTGTGCATAATATGGTCCCATTTTCTGCATCATTTAAGTGGACCTGTCAGTGGCTTTGGCTGAACATTGAGTTCATTGTGTATGATTACTATGTCATACTGTACTCGAGGGTCACGATGAATACCAACCACATCCTGGAGTAATCCTTGACTGTTTGATGTAGATACCTAGGAAAATCGAGTGTACAAAAATACTTCTCCCAGATGTTTTAACATGTTGCTCATAAGTGATTGCAACTTGCCACATTGTGCCTCATGTGTTCTGTTTTGTAAACCAAACTGTGTACTGGTAGGTCATTTTTCAAAATAACAAATCACAGGGGGTTGCAGAATTACCTGCCTAATGTTCTCTGTACATTTCAAAATTTGAGGTGTGTAACTTCTGCAGGGGGCAGCAGATTACCATCTCTTTGATCGTTTCTAAAATGGAAAACTATTTTTTAAAAGCAGCTAGAGTTCCTTAAAGGAACAGGGGCTACTTTTAAGAAACACACGTTTCCGCTTTGGAAAACTTCATAGAGCAACGGCAGTGAGGAGGTGTGTGTGTGTGGGGGGGGGGGGGGTGCACATTCATATTAACTCTGAAGCTTCCACCCTAATTCTCAAAAGGGAAGGGTGTCCAAAGGGGAATACCTTCCTTTTTGTGAATCATTTACCACCCCAGTTTGGGAGCTGACATCTGATCAATGCTTTTTATTAAGTTACAGTAGTAGACCATTGATACATACTTCCTTAACACATACCTTCCAAATTGGCAATGATTTCTATACCCATTTTGTGACTCAGAACAACACTTCCTAATCACAAAATTGCTTTTGCAATTGCAAACCCTGTGTTTTACTCAGTTGGTGGCTTTGTGACTGCAAAAACCATTTGTACATCTGCTGTTTGTTATCCTGTTGTTGACCAGTAGCACCTGAGGCCCTGGGTTACCAGTGGTAAACAACAATACTCCTCATGAATACTGCCCAGTATCCACGGACTGTCATGGGACACAGAGAAAAGGCCTCACACAGTGATGTTATTTGTGCTTGATAATGGCAATATGTGATGTGATCTCATCAGTAGATGCATTTCATTACTTTGAATCGAAAATGAGACTGTCACACTGTCTGGCCCTTTTTTGCCCCGGAAGGCGCTTGAACCCACGTGCTTGTTTCATTGATAGCCATGTTACCTGCTCTTCCTTTCCTCTATGTGGACGAATACTGTATGCAGCGTGCAGGATCTCTGCAAAGCGGCGATGCTGCCTTTTTTTTTTTTTTTTTTTTTTT
Organism: Pleurodeles waltl; assembly: GCF_031143425.1. Lineage (NCBI taxonomy): Eukaryota > Metazoa > Chordata > Amphibia > Caudata > Salamandridae > Pleurodeles > Pleurodeles waltl. The sequence goes on along the minus strand of NC_090442.1, from coordinate 399,056,001 downwards.
CTTCACGTAAATGCCTCGCAATCAGGCCTCGGCTTCGTTAAGTTTCAGTTTTTAACAAAAGACATTTGTAGCTCAGATGGGGCAGAGGTTATTGAAATTATTACACAGAGTGTAATTCCCCTCTGGCAGCACATTGTTATCTGATCCCGCTTGTAGATTATGTACTCAGGAATTTAGAGGTTTCGATTTTGCTCAGATGTAAATTTGTTTAAAGCTGCATTTGTGTGGATTGGAAACTTCTGAAGAACTTAATCGGTCCTTTATCAGGCGCAGAGCGGCCTAAATAATGAGATGTTGACATGTGAAGAGATGAAGTGTTGTGCGTTCTGGTGATCAGGACGTTTTGTTATTAAGTCAAGTGGGTAAGCTCTTTGACCTGTTGTAAGTATTGTGGGCTTTTAACCACACCCTGCCTCGCACCCATCACTTTCACTCGTTCGTGGGCTTGCTTTTCAAAAATCCCTTGATGTTATTGGTAATCGCTTTACTTTTGTCCCGCACTGGGGCGGTTTTGTTACCGCCTTGCAAACTGACCCTGTTACATGGAATTGCACGATTGCCGATCTACTTCAGTGTGGGTGAACTATTTTTTTTCTTTGTCTCTCCCTCTATGCGCCATGGCAGCCATGGCCCTCACAGCGCCAATGATGCAAACTCCATTGGCGTTATTGAAGCGCTGGTCACATTGTTAACACTGTTATCTAATCGGAATCATTTCTTTTGGCTCTCCCCTTCATGCTCGATAACTTTCTCGAAAACACTTACAATTGATAAATACTTTACTAAAAAACACAGAAATCCAGAAGGCGGCTCTCCAAGCACAGCGAGAAAGCCAATCACTACAATATTCACTGCACTCCGGAAAAGTTGCCCCATAATGCTTTGCAAGCATTCTTTTTTTCAAAAAATGTTTGCCCATAACTCAGCCTGTGGCGTTCCTAGGACAATGGGACCACCTCCAAAACGTTCAGCACAATGCATTTTCTCTGTCTAGGTCATCATTGGGTCCCGTCCCCACAATAGGTTGGTGAGGACCCCAAAATAATAATCCCTCTCCCATTGCAGTAAGGCTGCTAGCCCTGAAAATGTGTAATGGACTATACATTCTGCAGCACACATAGAAAAAGCAAAAATGAGGAGAAATAAAAGTATTTCTCCTCTTTGCGACTTGGGGTGGCGTTAGTTTTTGGCACTGCCCCAGATTTAAAAAGAAATGGGTGTTGTAAGCGTTCCAGCTCAGCAACACCCATTGCACACCCCTCTGCTGCAGAAAACTGCATTGGAGGGGCCCATAATTACAAGGTGGTGTTAAGCCACACAAAGTGTAATGGCACAGCCTTGTAAATATGACTCAGTGCACAGCGCCACCGGAGTCTCACACGCTCTGGTGTCACTAGGGGCATGTACATATGCCCCTGTGTCCTGTGGGGGGTAAATATATGGTTACACTGCAGTAGTTTCAGTCATTTTCTTCATGTGGTTATGCCCTCCAGTGGCTAACTATATGGTAACATGACCATGTTTCTTACAAATACTTTTTTCATTGTGGAGTCCTGTAGGGGCTGTTCTGAGCATTAAATTCTAATGCCAAACATTTAGTTTTGATACATATTTTTATTGGGTTTATATGATAAAACCTATACAATTATTAATCTCCCCTTCTAGCAATTACGACTATGATTTACGCCAGCTTCACATCCTTATTACACTATAACTGTTTGAACACTCTTGATATGTTTGGGTCATGCTTCTAGTTTATTACTCCTCCGTGGCTCTCTTGTTTTGGGAATTGTGTTAGCCAGCCAGCAATTCTGATGGTAGGGAGGTGAAAGTGGTATTCTATTGGAATAAGCCTGGTAAATTTAAATTAGGATGCTAAATGTTAACATTTTCATTTTTGACTGCAGGTAGAGGAAGAAGGTAAATAGAAGTGCTTTAATGGAGTTATGTGGCAGAAAAGACCAAATTATGAGGCAATGTTGACCAATTTATGTGGCAAGAAAAGTCCAGTTATGAATTTACATTGCCAACATCTTTAACTCGAGCAAATGCAAGACCCATTGCATTGCAAATGCTTGTTTTTCATAATCCAGCCATTCTTCACTGAAGGATCCTATGCAGATAATCCTTTGTGACTACTTTTGGAGAAATAGCTTCCTGTTAAGATCACAGATCTATAATCTTTCCACCTGGCATTGATTCTGATGTGCCTTGCAGGTCCCATGGTACTCTGTCAGTTTAATGTGCATGAAACACTGGGAAATGGTACCCATAAATCCTAGTGCAACTCAACTGATGTAAGACTAAGTTGTGATGTCCCCAATCATGTAAGGGGGCCTAGTAGGCTGGCTACTTTTAATGTGCGGCTATGTTTGGTAGCAGATTGTGCTGCTTATTCTAAAGAAATGCACACGCTTCCCTAAATGTTAGCATACTGAGTAGACTTGTCCTTTACTTCATGCTACTGGGGAAATGCCAAAAGATGATACAAAAATAGATACTGTATATAATGTGGTGCATAAATTGCACAAGCGTTTGGTGAAAATTGGATCTCTCCTATATTAAATTCTAAACCTACTATGTTTAATATTAAAGGATTAAAAGCCACTTTTCAAGGATGATTTCAAAGGGGGTTTTCTGTGCTCTGCCTTTCATGTCTAGCTGGTCTTTTTCTATAATGGCACGTTTTATGCATCTATTTGAATTAAGATTTATAGGTAAAAGCACACCTTTAGTTATTGTAGTCAAAAACAAAGCTTTCTCAAACTCTTCAGTGAACACTTTGCTATACCAACCTTAAAGAGAAGAAAGTAAATGGTTTCTAGAATTTGCAGTACAGCTATGGAGACGCAGGGGCCACAGACGACCAAGCCGAACGATGAAGGAAGTTATTTTGTTTAAGGAAGGGTTTTTAAAATGCAAATTTGGCACATAGCAAATGGGAACAGCAAGACTGGTCTAAGTATACACAGTCTCCCTCATGGCATAGCTTTTGATGACTCTCTTAACTATTTGAAATTATTTGTGTCAAAAGTGCATATCTTGGATACTACTGCTAATAGAATGGCTAGAAGGAGTAACTGTAAATAAAAACTTCAATACCCAGGTGGGTGTTTATACTTTTATTGAAACACACTAGCCTTCTAACATTTGGTATGGTAGCTAAGGAAAGAGGGCAACTTATTTGTTCTAACCACTCATGTTTGATTATGGCATGGGCTATGGAGAAGGAAGGCATTTTTAGTGGCAAGACCAACAATAAAACAAGTAAATGCCACCCTAACATCCTCATGTTGAGTCATGGAGGACAAATTATGTTATTTGTTGACCAAAGAAGCTTAAGCAATACATGGGTGACTACAGATGTGATTAACTGGACGCTGCCAGAGGCGGAAGCATCTTCAGTCCTTGTCCGTGAAATACAGTGATTGATGAGAGAACTCCATATTTACTATATCCCCCTCTTTTCGTAGATTGTTGCATTATTAATGAAACCTAACTAATCTCAATGTTAAATTATAAAATCATTCTTTATGCTTTTATCAAGTTTACTTACTCTTAATATTACTTGGTTTGTGGCTTCCCAAATTTATAACCTCTTACAATATATTAATTGAAAAACTCGAGGTTTTGTTATCTTCTGTTTGGGTAATTAATAATTAAAATCCCAAGTGGATCAAGATATACACAAGATTAGCCTTTGAGGTCACACAGACCTTGTCCTTATGCTTAAGGTTGCCTGTCTCAGATAAGCTTTGCAGTGGTTTGCAAAAGACAAAAATGTTATGTGGATCACTTACCTTGGATTAGAAAACAATTTATTGTTGACTTAATTATTTAAAGAGATCCTTTACTTGACAAAAAGATCACCTTTGTGTTTCAGGTTTTAGGATTACTTGAATTCTGTGGATGTTGCTGTATTGAGAAATATGTCTTACAAAGGGCCTCATTACGACCCTTGCAGTCTTAACACCGTCAGGGCCGCGGTGGCGGTCGGACCACCGCCAATGTGGTGGTCCGGCAGCCACATTACGACTGTGGCGGTTGCGCCACGGTCGGACTGCCAGCACCACCAGTTCTCCTCCACTGGAGGGCTGGCGGTGTTGGCGGTCCTAATCTGCTAGGGCAGCTCTGCAGGCAGTGCCGCCCTGGGGATTACAAATCCCCTCTCCACCGGTGATTACATGGCGGTAGCCCCACCATGTAAAGGCTGGTGGAGACAGGGTGCAGGGAGCACCGGGGGGGGCCCTGTCCTGCCCATGCACTTGGTATGGGCAGTGCAGGGTGCATGGGGGGCAGCACTGCCCATGCACTTGGTATGGGCAGTGCAGGGTCCCCCCTGGCCAGCCCTGTTGCAATTTTAACTGTCTGCTCTGCAGACAGTTAAAATCACAACGGGTTCTGGTGCCCCTACGCACTACAGCATTGCTGCCAGCTCTCTTCTGAGCCGGCATCAATGTTGTAGGCCATTTTCCGCTGGGCCAGCGGTAAACTTTTAATGGGGCCCGCGGGAAGGGGACCGAACTGGTGTTTTCCATCCGCCAAACTCATAGACACTTTGGGGTCATTAGAATGTGTTACAGACTGAAGTAAAACCTAAATGTTTATCTTCATGCTTAATCTTGGAATAGGAGAGCCAAGGTGAGCAATGGGGTTGATCAAAAGCAGCTGCAGTATCTTTAAGTGCTCCACAAATCTTCTTAATTGTTCTGGCTCCTTCCGTTAGCAAACACTTAAACTTACAGAATGTCATTCAGATGTTTGTGCCCTCAATGAGGACGAATTGGCGCATGAATGGATATGTATTATTTATGCTTGAGCAGTTTGATAATGTTCCTAAAGTCTCAATTATATATTTTCTGCATTTGGGAAATGTGGGAAAAGAGAAAGAAAACCCCAAGGTAGAATTAACCTTCAAGCATGACCTTTAAATATCTTGTCCAATACAATTTGATAAAAGGTTTGGTTAAAAAATAAATGCGGAATATATCGAGGGCTGCCAGTACCGGGCTGCCAGAACCAACCAAACATGCTTTTCCTTGCAAAATATGCTGATGACACTGTGCTTTTGGACCACATGCGAGTGGGGTGACAAAGATCACTGGATGAACTTCGACAGTTTTGGAAACAAAACAGAGTTGAAATACACTTCGCTAAAGCCAAGTTTGTGATCTCTGGCTACAAGCTAATTAAAACAGGCTCCGTGACCCTGAACAATGTGATGGTTGCGAGATCTTCAGCATGCTTGTGATAGGGGATATGGGTGGATGAAAGAGGGTGCGAGCTCACCCACCTGAATTCCATAAAAAAACAGCTCTCGAACATTAACTGGAGTTTTCCTAAAAATTACACAAGAACATGGCTTGACCTGATATAATTGCAGTAAGGCGAGAGAACATCGGCATACTAACGCTCACATTATCATTTGGCGCCATTGCACTGCCAAACAAACTCGCTTCTTGGTTGGACAGGGAATTGTGCATTTGTTACTGACAAACTTTCCATCTACCTTCATGCATCGGTTTAGCTCAAATTCGATTACAATTCTATCTCCTGAGACAAAATCTCATGCTTATGGCTAGATTATTATATTACTATAGATGAGCGAAAATGGCCAGTGATGAAATCCATAAATCCTTATATGGAAAGAAATAACACGTGAAGGGTCAGTTTGGAACACTTGCGTCACGCAGGCTGTGCTGCCCTAACTGACTTAGATGATGTGGCAAAATGCTTTCATAGTAGCTGGGTGCGCAGACTTTATAACTTGTTGCAACCGCCTACAGTCGCAGGGGGGTTGGGGAGGGGCATGTGGTCGGAAGATTAATAAAAATAAATAATTTTTTTTAAAAAATTATCTCTGCTCCCATGCCGCCGCTCCTCCGTCTCCTCAGGCTGCAAACACAGGCTCCCAGCCTGCCCTGCAGCCATACCTGACACTAGGAGCAGCGTCCGGATTGGCTGGAAGTGCCCAGCTAGGGCACTCCCAGGCAGACACTGAGCCTTGTGCAGGCTCTCTCCAGCCTGGCAGCACAGTGCCGTGCTTGAAAGAGCCCTGTGCGCATGTGTATTTGGTCGGCCCGAGATGGCTGGCTAGACATACATGTGCACTGAGGGGAGTGCTCTGTGCACTCCCGTCAGGGCTCGTCCCCCCCAATGCCTTGCCCCTTTTAATACAAAACAATACTAAGTGTAGTTTATTATTATTATTTTGTATTAAAATGTTTGCAGCTGCTGCTGCTGGTGGGGGTGGGTCAAGCTCCTCCGCCCGAGCGGAGGAGCCACTAGTAACTGCCTGCATATTTAAGTTCACCTCTCCCGACACAGCAGAAACACCAGCTGATGTGACTATGATTTGGCCTGATTCTGTTAAAAGGCTACAGATCTGGTGGACTGAAGGAATTTGTGTACTCTGCATGTTGCTTATCTATAGTTCTCCAACCAAATCACTTATCCCTATTGTGTGTATTTGGGGACAGCTCTTTGCATGGGTAATTTTGGTTAAGGCTAATGTTTAGAATCTTCAACGCCCGTTCTTGTAACAAGGCATCGGAAACTTGTGTAAAGGAAGAATAGACACAATTAATGTCCAGGTTTTCTTAAATGTTTGATGACGTTTGATAAGTACCTTGGGGATAGTTATTAATCCTCATGAATGTGGCCATGAGGGTTAAATTACTGTGGTATGGTATGGTTTCTAAATCTTTGGTTTTCAGACCTGTTTGTGCCTCCCTCTCCCCCCACACTGCCTTAGCCAGTTACGGGTGGATTGGGCCTTAATTTTAATATGAAAAATTACATAGTTAATGGCACTGCCGAAGCTCAGATTTTCACCTTTTACATGTTTTATATTTTATTCTGTAATAATTTTTTTATGTTTCACCCTATTTTTGTGTTTCACTACATAAGGAGGTATATTTTATGTCTTACTTGAGGCTTTGAGTCACGGTTTGGGTCTCTTTCTGCTTGCTGTTTTGCACAGATTTACTGTTGATTTTTTAATATTAGCACTTTTTGTACGTATGGCTTTGCACGATATTTTAATTAAATTATGGCAATGATTTTTATTAATCGAGCCAAATTTAAAAAAAATCTCTGCAAAAGACTTTTGCCTCACCCTAATATCTATGTAAAATGTAAATATGCTGCTATGTGATCAATGCTTATTTAGCACATCTTAAATTTACATTTTATTAAAAGTATTTTGAATAAAGGTCTGGGCAAAAACTAGTGACTGTTTGGCCTTATAGCGGTTGTGAGAAACAAATCGATGGTAATTGGTTATGACTGTTGAATGTAAAACATCCATTCTAAAAGGAGTAGATGCTGCCTGGCAGTGAAATGCGAAATTGCCAGAGGTAAAATTACCTCTGAAAATAAAAACATTACCAACACAGGTAAAATCAGAAAGTGAAAGGTATTTGTTATTGGCGATATTTCTATTGCTCATTTGGCAATATTCTTTTATGTGCTATATGTATACATTGTTTGTTCTGTTTGTGTTCGGTTTAATGAACTATGATGGTTAGCCTTGGCTGTGTAATATTTGGTTTATTCTAAGCACCTAATGTAACTTATGGAAACAGTTTACACGCCCCATCTTTGCTTAAATCTATTTATTATAATTTCCTTAAATGATTTGAACTGCCCTCAGAGTATAATCTAATATAGAATCTAACTATCTAGTATCGCTCCGCGTTCCTTGCGGCCTCTCCCCGTGCACTCAGCGCCTCTCTGTGTGTTTTCACACCCACTATGTCCTGGTAAAGAAGCACACTTTTCTTTACATAGTATCTTGAACTCTTAGCATTATGGCCTATCTATTTCTGCTTCCTTCTGCGATGACAGAAATTATTGGTTAAACAATTCTGCAAATTAATTCAATTTAAATTTGAATCCTTAAAGTAAGTGGTAATAGTTGAGAAAATCCTCAAGTGCACTGAAATGTTTACCACAAATTACACGAAGGTCCTGACGAGAAGTGGGGCGGATAATTCAGCCCCTCTTTCCTCAGAGATTAGATTTCTAAATTGTGCACAATGTAACCTGACATAAAATGATGTCATTGTCATGTGTTGTAATGGCTGCACCCTCTAAATCTTCCCCATTGAAATTTTAGACCTAGTGATATGTACTGGACAACAATGCCTGGTAAATGTTGGGCCATGAAGATTTTGGTGCAGAGTACACTAAAATCTGCATTTGTGTGTAATTTTGAGGGTCAGCATTTTTAGGTGTGGTAGTTACTGCACCCAGTGAATTTCAAACTGGAGTATCTGTTTTCAGCCAGGGCTCAGGGGTACAGGTTCCGTTGCCGCTGACATAACCAGAATGCACTCCTTAGCCTCCAGGTTCCAGGAGCCATGGGCAGGATCTGTGTGCCTGCCTCCTTCGATCTGCCTGCACTTTCCTGGCAGTTTCTGCAGAAGGTACTTGGGTCTGATGAAGCACCTCAGCCACATACCTTCACAACTGGAAGCTGACAGCAGAAGGACTTATGCATGCAGAAAGCAGCAACAGTGGACACCTGTTCTAAAGACATAAAGTAGATGTGCTTCACAAGCATTAACCAAGCATTATCTTGGGATCTGTCTGCATAGCAGCACAGTTTAGGTGGACCTGAGCTGTGAGTTACTTGGATGCATGCTACTGCAATAAAGGGTCATTTATTAGGCGCTCCCTTGTACAGTGCCTGCAGTGTGACCTCTTGTAACCTTTGGGCTGGGCCAGGTGTTTCAGTCAATCCATCGCTGTTTGAAGGGACCATTGCAAGGCTCACAGGATTTTTCCAAATAGTATTGATGATCGGGGTTGCATTTTTTGAATTTGTAGGAAGAGCCTCAGTGCAGAGTTGATGCCCATGAGGGCACCTCTTTACCTTTTCCTTCCACTCTCGATTCTCACTGAATTTCTCTGTTACCATTGTGACTTGCAAAGACGTGTGCATAGAATCGCATTGGTGCCTGGGGGCTTTGATTTTCATCCTTGCAAAGCTTGTCGCTTTGCAAAAAAAACATTCATCGTAAGTCACAAACCGGTCCAACTGACAGATTGGCCTACATGATTGTGTGAAGTCAGCACCTAAAAAAACAAAAAACTATCGCAGTAATTGACAAAGTAACAGACACATCACTCATATAAGGCGTGTTGTGGCCATAAACACGTGTATGCCACATAGCCGCAGTCAGTTGATGCCATTTCCAGTAGATTTCTTGTGATAATGCAGAATGATAAATGTTCCCTTGTGGTGGGGGCGAGAAATTCTGCTTCAGCACTAATCTGCGAAAGAGCACAATGGATAAGCAGAGGTTTTGCTTATTCTACAAGATGCAGGCCAGCGTGACGTGCCTCGGGTCTGTGGGGTACTACCCTGGAACGCAGCGCTCAGTGTGTGGCTGATTGTCAAAGGCCTGGGTGAATTCAAGCGTGGTGGACCAGGTCATGACCGCCAAGCAGTGCACCACGGGGCTACTCGAATAGTAAATGTGTGGCCAGCTTCGAGTGTGCCTTTTATGGAAAGAATTCCTCTTGCTTAAAGGAAAGTCTTTCCGTGCCATCGGTTGGTATTTATAACGTTGTATAAAAAAACAACATCAAATATATTCGTGTCGCAGCATTTTCTTACTAAATCCGATTTATCGTAGAACCACGTCTCCTAACGTGAGTGAATCATTAAATACTATTAAAGTTACCGTGACTAATATTAGGGTAGTTAAATCTCTTTTCTACATGCACATCAGCAAAGGAATAACAAAGTTAAGCGTTCTTGAATTAAAAAAAACACTAGAAACTGTTTTACTCCTTTGTCTACAGAACTTTGAAGGACTTTTTGACTAACCCGCAGACAGGATCTTCTAAAAAAAAAAAAAAGGTAGGCAGTTACGTCACTTCCTCTTCTCTTAAGTCTTAAACTTAAATGTTAATTAAGAGGATTCTGCTCTCTGTTGCAAGAATGTAGGCGTTATAGTTTCATGTTTAAAGCATGCCAGTTAAGTTTTGTGCAGCATGTATCACTGGTTTATGATAAATGGTCGTAAAAGCGACCTTAAGAACAGTCTGCTTCCTGCAGCCTCCTGTCTACCAGATGGCAAACGATCCCTTGATGCCAGAGATCTGCAAGTGGAGTGAGTCCGACAATTCCCTCCCCATCTCACCTACAATCCATCCTATTTTAAGTGCTAAGATAAGGGAGGGTAGCAGAAGGAAAGGTTTCTCGGTGCCGATCAACTGTGAATTTGTAGGAAGTCTAAATTTGGGAGTTTACTCACCAAACTGACATTTCATCAAACCGTGTCTCGTAATACAGACAAACTAAATAAAAACAACAACATAGGTTGACATTTGTGCATGCCTCATTACTATCTATGAACCACCTCAAGTGGGGGAAACAAACTGTCAACATCCTGAGCTCATACACCTGAGATGCTCTCGAGTCTTCCTCATTATGAGTCCACTGACCTAAGGAGTATAACGGCATCCAGACGTTTCAGACTGATGAATGCCTAGGGCTATGCAGGCCATTTAAATGAATGGCTCGCATACTTTTTTGCTTACTACAACACGTTACCTACTGAATCATTTTGGACCAGAATTGCTGCTTTGTAAGTATTGAAAGTCTGATAAGCTTAATCTTACATTAAAAAGTGAACCAATACTTATAGTAGCCCTATTAGAGAGGCACACACAAGACCAAATTCTTGTTTCAGGCACTAGAGAACCAAACATGTTTAGGGCTATCAATCATTTAATTGAGTTGAAGGTGCCCAAGAATCACTCATGACTGCAGCGGTTTCTCCAAAAGATCTGGCAAACCTATAAACCTCTAACCCATTGGAGCTTAAGCTGGCGAGAGCAGAGCCACCATTACCAATGAGGCTGCGTCCCTCCGCACATGAGCAAGAGTTCTGAGAGTCATTTAAAATTGTAGAAATCTCTACCCTAATATCCCTTCACTGAGTTTTTTTTACTGCAAATGATCCTGTAAGCAGCTGGAAGGAATTTATATTCAACAGATCTTTTTTAGAGACAGCTTTTTTTCTAGTAGTCACCTCTTCACACCTCGTTCTCTAACTAACTTTCTGACATTGGACAACAGCATCATATCGGTCTCTCTACCAAAACGTATTTTCCACTCTCTGCTCCTTTGGTGAAGGCTAACCAACAATTTTATTGCTGAAAATAGGAGTGTTTTTTTAAAGATAAACTTCCAGAAAGAGTGTTATGAAAGGGAAGTAACTTATTCTTCTGTATTCCCTTCAAAGAACACTGGAACAAAAACAACATCTACAGAAACTGGCTCCACACCACAGTCCAAACATAAACTCTGGTTTGCACTGCCCACTTAATCCATTAACAATTATTCAAGAGAACGAAACACGGAGGCAGAACCTAGGGGAGTACACGGCCCATAACTGGGGACCAACCTCTGCTTGAGATCCTGACTTAGTTACAGTTGTCTGGCTTTCAGGACCCTTCTCAATGTATTTATACATGCTTAATAACTGGACTGTGCATTGACCTGGGACAGTGATTGAATAATATCCAATATGTATTATCGCCTGATTGCATTGTTTTCTAATACCTTCAACTTGCTGGACTCGGTTTATTCTCCTTAGTGCACCAAAGTAACCAAAAGGTTCCGCGAAATTAATAAAAAAAAAAAACCTGTTTTTTTAGCTAACTCTGGTGTATTGCCTCTCTGTATGTAAAATAATGTTATTGCTTTATTTATCAAGTGAATGAAACGAGCAGTCTTATTTGCAACCTCAAAGCATCTTTGGAAATGCAAAGCGCATTAATGGGGGAGAGTGTAGCTTGATAGATAATTTGGATCCCAGCACAATGTTTGCTATTGCAACAACTGAAAGAAAAAGCTTGTTGTATGATGAAAGAAACTGGTAGAGCTAGTCAGAAGAGATCAGTAAAATGTAACATAAGTGTTTTGGTGCATCAAGACTTTACTGTAGGACTGGGTTTGCTTGTTTGATACCATATGTCTTGAAAAGCTCGTCGGTGTGGTCTATACTAAGTGTTGAACCAATAAATGTTTTTTTTTACATATAGCCATAAATCATCCTATATGAGAAAAATAAAATGTGCCACTTTGAGACTTAACAGCTGCCGACGCACCTGACATCTCATGATTGTTTGTGTGTTTGCCTAGAGAACCAGAAGGTTCAGCGATATGTGCTATGGCCAACACAGATTTACTGATGCTTTGATTTTGAAATGATAGTATGTTCAGTCACACGTGTTGTGCCATTGTCCTAGCCCAGCATGCGGTCTAGTTGTTAACATGCAAGTATCAACTCAGATCCAAGATGACAAACATGGAAAACCAGGTCAATGCCTGGCCATCAACACCATGTTGTTCACTCATGACTGAACAGGGCTTCTCAATATCTGTATTGTAAACAGGGTGATGGTGAGTTCTGGTTTACGTTAGTGCTCCCCTGGTGAAAAAACATGACAGCGTTACAATGTTGATTTCTGTTAGGAGTTGAAATTATATTAGGGGGCTCCCTCCTATTTAAATAAGGATCCTGTACAGCTACTGAGTGTGTATCTGATGTGACAGTGAGCTAGGGAGGTAATAGATGACCAGGGACTGAGGGTGGTAAAGGGCCTTTGACAACTCAGCTTGTTAACTGAATGAAGAATTCACTCTCCTATTGCTTGGGGGCTACGCTGGCTAATTAAAAATTCAAGGAGTTGGGAATTGGTACACCATCTATGCGTTTTGCGTCACCCAAGGTAATCCTATTACACCTTTGCAGTATTCTAATAAAGGCTATTCGAATTTTCAGTCCATAATACTACAGATAAATGGGAAGCATATGTCCAAACATTTACAACAGAGAAGAGTCAAAAAGGAGTTACATGTGCCACTAAAATTGTGAAAGTTGATCTTTTTCTATTGACAGAATCACCATTTCGTCCTTTCAAAGCAATTGTAAAGTGCGCATTCATAAGTTCAGTTGGCAAAACAATATGCAAAGTTCCTAAAATGGGTTAACCCAGGATTATCCCAGAAAAGATATTGTGATGATTGTGGTGTATTATATGGTGTGATTGTGCAACTTCACCATGTAATACACTTATCAAAACTGTCTTGGGTCCAGTTGGGCTCGTTTGTAAAAACCTCTTGCTCAACCCTGCGTAGCTGTGGCTTTGAGGATCAAGGCTTAGACAAAGAGACCAGTCCCACAACACGAACGACATCTGACACCAATTTATAAACCTAGATTCATTAATTTTTTTAGACACCAAAACTAACAAAGTCCACCAGAGGCTTCCGGAGTTATAGATTTTTAAGAAAAAGTTAAATCTCGTTTTTTAGTCGAAAGAGCAAACAAGCATTGGCTTTGTAATGTTTGGAAACTTCTGAAAAGTCTTAAAGAGTTGTGTTTGACTACTCAAGTCCAGACCGGTCGACCAGTTATGATGGGGAGATCGGCAGGGGGCCAATAAGAAGTATTTGGAGAGTTACATGGTCACCAAAGCAGTGTCAAGTCCAGGCTCACACTTTGTCAGGACTGCCGTAGACATCAATAGAGTGGTCCATATGCTGAGGAGACAGGATGCTGAAGGGTTCTCTGGGTGCTGTGTGGTCAACGGGCGCCTTCCTGGGTTTATTCCTTAGTCCGTGGCTGAAGCAGGGTAGGCATTTCTAAAGGTTCTCTTTGAGCCAGCAAAAACCCAACAACAGCAGGACTACTGGTTTCCGGTCGCAGCATATCAATTGGTGTGCTTTGGTGAGGGCTAATGTTCTTCATTGGCAACCAACGTGCACTCTGACAACTTTCCTGAAACCTGCAGACTCGGGAACAATTTTTGAGTGTTGAAGGGGGTCTTCTTGGCTGCGCACCGGCAGTCAGCAGCGGGTGTGAGAACGCAGATACCAATCAGCCGTAACAAGCTAGTTCTGCTGTATGGCCATGGACCTGGAACAGGGAGTCAGCTGAATGACTCCTGGAGTTCACCTTTTCAGGCTGGGCTCTGGAGTGACTTGTCCAGGAACCACTTGCATAGTCCTTTTTGCTAGCCCAAGGATCGGCATGTGCGGTCCGGCAGTTGGTGCAGCCTCTCCTGCCAGGTCCAGGGATCAACAGGGCAGTCCTTCAGTCCTCTCTCCAGTCCAGCTGTGATCTGAGGTTCTTGGTGCCATGTGCCATATTTATGCTCAGAAAGTGCCCTAGGGGATTGGAGCGGTCACTAGCCAGTGGGCTACAAGGTTCCCTCCTGCCCTATGACGACTTCAGGCTATGGGTGGCATTTTAGCAAGCCCAGAGTGCACTTTTCTGCCCACTCCCAAGATATCTGAACCCTTCGCTTGGTGTGAGGAGCTTAGTAGCCCACTGTAGAGATATGGCTACCTGTGAGCTGTACACCCACGGAAAACTGGTTTGGTAACTGGTTTTCCCCCCTCTGTTTCCACTGCCAGCCCATCAGTCTGAAAAAATGGACAGCCCCTGTCGAGTGTGGTTGCTGTTTGCCTGTCAAAGTTGGCTTCTCCTTTGAAGTTTGCCAGTTTGCCTTTTGGGCCAATACCTTGGTTCCATATATTATCTACTTAAAAGTAGATTAGCTCATGCCAATTGGAGGGTAGCCAATTCAACATACACTTTGTAAATGGTTAGAACACTGGCACTGAGGTCTGGTTAGCAGGTGTGGGTGCACTCTGAGTCGAAAAACCAGCAGCATCAGTCCAAAACTTTGGTGGTGATCAAGCAAAATGAGGCATTTCCTTAACAATATTTACCCCTAGCATTAAGATGTTCTACCCCCAGCGTTTGCCAGGGGAGATTATCAACCCCCAAACCGTTGCCTAGTACAGTAGTCTGTGAGATACCATGTAACGAAATACCTATTTACAGTACGGTTAAACCTCTTTTGGGGTCTTTATGGTTATTGCTTCCAGTCTGGAACTTTTCTGTGATCACCGAGAATATTATGGGTGTTGTAGTCTTGCTTTGCTTCCATTGAAGTAATTAAACTAATGCACCTCAAAACAATGATTTTAAGGTGAAAAGTTCGGCACCAGAGAGAGTGTCCATAATAATCTAGAGTGAGGTGGCTACCCTAATCTATACTCTTCATTATAGCCTTAAACTCCACTGTCAAGGGCTGTACTGGTGGTTAAAGGCCCTGAGCCTGAGCAACGAGGGCCTATAATAAGAGAGAGAGCCTTTAACAACTGGTATAGCCCATGGCTCATGGGTTAGAAGGTAATTTGAGCATTCCATCCAAATAGGGTAGAGTATTCTAAATTTAAAAAGGAGAAACTGAAAGACAACCATTGGCATGTTAAAGCAGAAGGCTTATACCAGGCAGTGTTTGCCCCGAGCCACTTCATTGACTTCAATTGAGCTCTCAACATTCCACTGTTCTAGTACCGGGTAAGGACAGCCCACCCTTAAATGTCTATTAGTTTTTACATTCATTTTCACAATAAATGAACCAGGCCTTATGTCTTTGTCACATTTTAGATCAGACCTATGGCATGTGATGTGACCTGTCAGAATGAACCAGTGTTACCTACAGCTATTATCATTGGCAGATCACCATAACCAACCCTGGCCTTCTGTACTGAGCATTTGCTTTCCTAAAAGCCATCCATCACACACGTTCTTAACATTACATTTAAAATATGTACTGTATTGCAGTTAGCATACCATGTACAACTCTTTCCAAAAAAACTAAGGTGGATTATGATATAATAATATCATGTCATCAGATCACTTACACCAGTGTTTTGTAACGGGGGTACGCTTCTCCAGAGCCCCTCCCTGCCACACTAATCCCTAACATTACACGTAAAACAAATGACTGTCAGTGGCCCTTAACAAGGTGTAATAACCACACACTCTTGGGGGCTTATTGGCTTTAACAAATACGTTTTACAATAAAACATGTCTACCTCTTTGGTTGTAACTTTAAATGATCTACAGCTCAGGTTACTAGCCTTGGTCATTGCACCATTTCCGACTCTGTCTTGCTGTATGGAACAGAAGCTTTCATACAAGACAAAACGTGCAATTAATTCAAGCGCTGTTTTATTTCAGTGGGAGCACACAACTTGTTCCCATTCAAATGCTGTTCGGAAGGGAATTAGCACAAGGGTAGACTCTAACCCCAACAGTAATCCGTTCTAAAGCTATTTTTTCTGTTGATCACGTAAGGTCTGGCGAAAGCGATGCAGGCAAGCCAGGCCCAAAAAGACAATCCTCGTAATCTTTACATTCAGGATCTTGACTGATCTCAATATTTGGAGGCTTGGGGGGTAAAATACAGCCGATAGCTGCGGTAATATTGTGTTCAGTGAAACTGAACTTAAATAATGGTTCCAAAGTATTTGATTTACAAAAACGCACCGCAGGTGCTCTAATTGTGCGCTAGTGATCCGAACCCTGAGGATGGATTACAACATTTGACCTGGAACTACAATTGTTGCTTGCATCCGGTTTTAGGCTCCGGTTGTAGTTTGATATTCCAGAGGAAGCTGCAAGTAGCCCATTCCTTGAGCGCCGGTGTGATTGGGAAATGTTAGGATCCTCACCACGTTACATAAATAGGCGTATGGCAAAAATGCCCTGAAGGACACGAGTGCTATCTCAGGCTGCCCCTCAAGGGGCTGTTCTGCAGACAGAACGGTAGTGTGGCAGGAGCTGTGTGTAGGCATTCTCTACACACCTCCCTCTGAGCAGGGGCCTGAATGCACTCACAAATGTGGGTGCGCTGTTCAACTGCACCTACTCTCATCTGGGGCATCGGTGCCCGCCCTAAAGGGTGGTGCATGGCTACATTCACGGAAACATTCCGCTACCATGTCCGCTATCATTCCCTGCAGTCTGTGAACTAACTCACGTAATTTGGGAATTCAATGCAGACAGACAGCGTATAATGGTGCACACTGGCCTGGTTTCCGGTGCAACCCGGATCCTTCTCCCCTGTCTATTCTAACTCCAGTTTTTAGCATAGGTTTGACTTCTCGAAACTAGGTCTGTGTCCGGGTTGGAGCGGAGGAGAGGCGAGTCGAAGGTTTGGCCCACGTTTCCTCTGGATTTCAGGTATCCAAAATTGCAATTAGTTCAGACGGATGCAATATGCAATTTGGGCCTTTTCTAGATCAGTGTGACGTTTTCCTGGCGAATTTAATGGTTCGTGGGTCTGCTTTTTATGATAACGGTACATGTTTCTGTTTTTATTGCAAGTTCAAAAAAGAGAGACACGCGTGGGCCTCGGTACTTGTTTAAAGCAGAGGGTGCATTTTCAGTCAGCAGTTTGTGGAACTTCATGCAGTATTTTGTGTCGTTGGTAATTTTGTCTGAACTTTGAAACTTGGGCACTGGTTGGAACAAACCTCAGTCGAGAAGGTACAGTGGCGGGGTATCGCGTGCACAGCCACGTCCTGCACTGTTATTGACGTTTGTCTCTGTTTTAGTATGAAACCCAGGTGTTTCTTTATTCTGTTAATGTACTTACTACGTCTTACCCCATTCTCCATGCCTACGGGGCAAACAATTGGCAAAATCTTGCTTGTTGGCTTATGTATCTACTATACATTACCATGTCTGTCTAAAGGTCGATTGGAGTTACTTATTGGGAGATTATATCAGTAAGGCACAGTAATCAAAAACCTACAGGTGAGGTGGAGGGTTGTAAGACCATTGTCTTTTAGCTTTCTGCTATGCTCAATGAATATCTGAGCACTGATATTACATATGTCACTATTATATGGATGGAGTGTTCTAGGGGCGAAATGTTTGTAGAAAGCTACACCATCGTAAGGCTGCAAATTAATAAGATAGACATTTTATATGATTATTGTATTGTAGCATTAGTGAAGCTAACGCATTACCTAAAATATGTATGTTTGTTTACGTACTGTAGACACACACAGCACACTCGCATAGACACCCACACCTACAAATTACACATACTAAAGCAGCAGTTGTGTCCATCTTTGGGAGTCAAGTTTCTTTTTCATGAAGTTGTCAGGCCTCATAGCTGTGCTTTGGCCGCCCAGAGAACTGTATCTACAATATGCTGACTTCTTTACAACTGTATTATGTAAGGGTGTATTATTCTGGACTGATACACCGATGAGCATTAATGGTGATATTTAGAAGACTTCACAAGACACGTGAATGAGTACGGGAGTAAGGCCGCTGCTGGAGGTCTCGCAGGAAATGACAGCTTCACCAACCACTTGTGGAGGAGGAGGTACTGAGAGTCCGGGCCCCTGAGGGACAAGTGTCTCAACAGCATAAAACCAAGGGCCACAGTGTCTGGCGGCAGATCAACACCCAGGCTGTGTACGCCAGCTGCATGCCATTTATATTGAGCGTGAGGCGAAGGGTAGTTCAGGAGCGGCCTACTTTACTAATTTGGAGAAGATATTTAACTACAAACTGTGGAACCCCTGGTTGTCGTTACTATTTTTCTTTCTTTCTAATACCACAATAGAAGGGTTTTTTTCTACTGGGGTCATCAGCCCCATTGATCTGATCCTCTGCACTTGAGCCTTGCAACTTTCACCTCTCCACCTCGCCTGTTAGACTGAACTCTTATGTCTTCCATTCATTTGTATATTCCCCAAGTATTCTGACATTCTTCCAGATCAAACCACTCATAATATCCTCCCACAATAACAAGTAATGAATGCAATGAAAATGAAGTATGGAAAAAAAATCCACTATGGCACAAGGACTGTGCACTGAACCCAAAACCGCTTATGGCGACCTGACGGGAACATCACATACCCGGCTCATCGGTTTTGAGTCCTAGTGTTCAGGAGAGATGTATGTCAGTTCACCGAAATGCCTTGCCAGGAGAGCCAGTGAGGCTTCACATTGCCACCCTTCGTGCAGCGTACTGCTTGGCCGGACTCACCGGGTTGCAGTATCCACTCTAAAAAAGTATAGTATAAAATCCAGTTTGTGCTAGAGTTCTGAGGACTCTCAATACGTTTATGCTTTCCAACATTCATAATTTAGTTCAACCAGATTTCACACATGAGCCTCAGTGTAGTATGTGCTGCACCGATGTAAATGGACCCGTCGGAGGAAGGCCATTGGACTGCCAGCCTATTTACTGCGGATGTTTTTTTTTTGTTTTTTGTTTTTTACTGTCCATGACTGCCAGGTTTTAGGGATAGAAAAAAAGCAATAGCTCCCTGTGTGTGGTTGATCCTTAGCTTTTTGTTTTCAGACACAAACTCCTGTTTTGTGAGTTTGATACTGAACAGCAAAAACTTTGGAAAAGTTTGGTGAACGGCTGTCAAAACAGACGATAGCTGTCCACCTAATATCTCGCACATTGAAAGGATCGTTCCTTTCAATGTACATAGATGACAGCGGGACTAGCGGTCATCTCTACATTTGACACTCGGTATCCCATTAGGTAATGCACTCTGACATCCTGGCAGCTGTACTGATGCCTGTCAAAGGAGAAATTGGGCCCTAGGTCTCTGGGTAACATAACCTGCACCATGTTATGTCCATATGTTCCTCTTGCAATGCAGGCATATAATTCCTCCTCTTCCTAAATCACTAGTACTGCAATAACCTTTGCTAGGTATCATGTTATTTGGTGTACCACTGTTTTGCATTTCCAGGAACCGACTTGCTTCTTACAGGTACAGGAGGAGCAATGCATTGAGTTGGTAAGAAAGCATCAGTTGCATCTTATGCACATATAAACATTGGAATGGATTTGCAGTGATAGGCAGTTTGTCATATATAAGCACCGCCTGTGTTTCATGGTTTATATAAATGTTGGACTGCTAGAATCCTCTCATAAGATGGGTACAAGTAAGGATGTACAAATCAAAAATATTGAGGGATTTTAAAATGTCTCGAGAGTAAAATGATGTGGCTGGATGCACAGGACTGTGAAATGAGTTTAGCTACTGATTGTAAGTCTATGGAGAGAAACAAGCACTGATTGAACAGACTTGGCTGCTCTGATGTGGTATATAATAACTTCATGCATAGTTCGGTTATTTTAAGATGCTGAGGAGTGAACAGATAGATTATTCCAAGCTTTATGCAGTTTGGTTTGGACCCCCTTTGTGGCAGAGGGCATTCCAGAGTCTAGATAATTGTATGCCCAGTGCTCTTCCTCCTTCGTTACATCCGCTTGATATACGATTGAGCCGAGGGACATTGCACAATGGACTCTAAATGGAGCGTAGTACTGAGCCACATTCTGTAAGATGACATAGCTCTGTCCCAGTATGGTTTTTGGATGGTGCGTATGAACTTAAACTTGATCACGGCAGGGAGCCAGTGGAGTGCCTTAAGGGCAGGTTTGACATTGTCCAGCTTGCATATGTTAAGTTTGGATGCCTAGTTCCGCTGTTACTGAAGTTTTTCGAGCCTGTCAAAAAGTGTTTTGGAGAGGCCAGAGAAGAAAATAACGGGGACGCCAAGGCGTGCTGTGATGAGGGCATGCATCGGTTCAACTCTTTGCTCACGTAAGAGTGGGAGGGTATTGCAAACGAGGGAGCATGTTTGACTTTGGGAGCTAAAAAGGGCAGCAGCATCAATGAGAATCCCAAGGTTCCTAAATATAGGGAAGCCGGAGGGCCGGATTCCAAGACTTGGTTGCCAAGCAAATGAAAGTGACTCTAATCACAAGGATGGTTTTGGTGCCATTCATACGGTGGAACATGTGAACCAGGGACGAAGCTATTGTTGATTGGGTACTCTAGCACATTACCAAGCTAAAATTTATTTGTATGTGATTGGCATACATTTGGAAGTTTGCCTCTTGGCCTTCTAAGAGCGGAGCCATTGGGCAATCCAGACCTTTTTCAGCCTATTTGGCCTCCTCAGTGGTATGCAGCTTGATGCCTATGGCACAGTCAGCTTGGGACCCATATCTGGACTTAACCATTGCTCGGTGTTTGAGTGTTTATAGTAAGATTATCTTTTCTTCAGTGTCAGAGGAGGCGGGCAAGGAGTATCAGTACAGTTGTTTTGTCCTAATACAAGAAAAGAAGAAGCTCTTAACTCCTCTGCACAAAGGCTGTTTCTGGACCTTTGTTTGGGGGGTGTGCTCCTGCCTATTGGCCATGGAGGGGAAACAGCCTTTACAACGCAGACATTATCACACAACACCTTTACCACATCATTTTCCATGCATATCTTTACAGTGCATAAGCCTTTACTACACATGCCTTTACTAAACATGTTAATTATAGTTAAGATAAGTTTGTGTGTGTGTGTGTTATATACACACACACACACACACAGTTTTAGGGGTGGGTATGGGGAAGTTATACAGTGATAGGGGCTCGTTTAGGGGTGGGTAAGAGTATTGGGTTGTGAGAATGTTTTACGGGTTAAAGTGTAGGTAGGGGTATGGGGGTTAGGGTACTTTAGGGTTTTGGAGTAGGTAAGGGCATAATGTAATTTTTTTTATTTATTTTTTTATAGTGTTTACGGGTATAGGGTGGCAAGGGTTTTTTAGGGTTTAGAGGTGGATAAAGGTATCAGGTTGTTATTGTGTTAAGGTTTAGGTGTGTGTAGGTGTATAGGGTTGTAAGAGTATTTTCGAGTTTAGTGTGGGTAGAGGTATAAGGTGGTAGGGGTGTTTTTAGGGTTGTTTACGGTGGGTAGGGGTATAGAGTGGTAAGGTGTTTTTAGTGTGGGTAGGGGTATAAGGTTGTAAGGGTGTTTTAGGGTTTAAGGGTGGTTAAGGGTATTTGGTAATAATAAGGGTATTGTTAAGGGTGGGTGAGAACATAGGGTGATAAGGGTAATTAATAAAGGGAGGTTTGGGTTGATTTCCATAAAAAATAATAATGTATTAACTAAAAAAAAAGCGATTTCCCTCCCAAACAATATATGTATATTTATGTGTCCTAAAGCTAGCCACACACTGTTTGTGTGTGTGTGTGTGTATGTATGTATGTGTATATATATATATATATATATATATATATATATATATATATATATATATATATATATATATATATATATATACACACACACACACATACACACACACACCGTTTAACTTAACTTATTTATACTTTAAACTTACCTGTATGGTAAAGGCATATGTGTGGTAAAGACATGCATTGTAAAAAAATGTGTGATAAAGGTGTCCGTGGTAATTGCAAATCGTACATCCTCCAGGGAGCAGGTTGTTAAATTCAACATAACACTGACATTGTCTCATCACCTCCCTCTCCTGCTCGAGAGGTTGCAGATAGGTTGGTAAGTGGCCAGGGCTTTTTGAGCAGCAGAAGTTTTATTAACAAGTGATATGATGGAGTTCCTTCTGGATAAACTTATCAAAGTAGGCATTTTTGACTCTTGATGTCTTGTGGTAACTTCTTCAGTGCCTTTTTGGATTTTTTTTCTATTCGGTCTCTGACTTATGCCATTTCCGTTTCGTGATTTCACTTTTTGCATTTCAGATCAGAAATGTCTCAGTGGAACAATTATTGCCGGATTTGAACTACCTGGAGTTTTCTGGGTTTGGAGCAGCATTTACAGGTCAGGTGGTGCTGGCAGTTGTTTTGGTGGCATTATAGGTTGACTTCATTAGCTTTGTGCTTATGTTTCTGAAGTGACTGATGTAGTTGGGAAGGGTGCAAGTGGGGCTGGGTGTAGTGGGTGTAAAGAGAAGGTTGAGGCTTGGTTGGTGGACAAAAGAAATGATGTGATGCTGCCTGGGTTTGTCCAGTTAGTTTAGTTATCCAGTGGTTATATTTGACCATGAGGTCTAGTGTCTGTGTGTTGAATCACAAACCATTTCGTTTTGCACTGGGTCTTTCTGACCACAAATAGAAGTTTCTCATAATCCAGATTTCTTGGGCGTGGGTCTGTAGTTGGAGTAATTGATGCGGGAAAGAGATGTTGTGGCCTGGGTGGGAGTGCTGAATCATCGCTACAGTTAGTTATCTGTTTTGGTTAGTGGTGCAACAGGCCACTTTGCGCTGAGGGGAAGGGAATGTAATGCCAGGAAATGTGATGCAGTTTGGTATTGTAAGGTCCGACTACCCTCGCTCCTCGTTTCCCTTATCTGTTATTCAGTATGATTTTGTGATCGGTAGGTCATCAAGGACAAGGGTGCGCCGTTTCCGAAGCATATTTCATGGAGGCAGCCACATGTTAGTTCAACTCAGATAAAAGATTGTGCATGTCTGGCGTGCGGCTCAAGGCTGTACAAGTGTTTACTAGGCCGGTTTTGTAAGAAGAGGGTACGGTTCAGGATTGGTGTGGGACAGCTGTATCGTTCAGAGGGGCAGGTAGTGTCATGTTTTTTGGTGGGGGGGTGTTTAAGTGAGGGGAGTTGTACATGTGCTTGGTAGGTGACGAGCGGGGGTTCGCCTGCATGCCGGATTGAGTGACACAAAGTACGCAGAGTTGGCAAACAAATGTCCGAGGCTTGGGAGTAGGACAGTGGCACTAGTGGAATCGGTGTTTTTTGACATATTGAGGTGTTGGAAGATCTCAGTTGATACGATTGTACAGAACAATCAAACCAAAACAAAATATGTGCTTTTTGAAACAGAAGAAATTGTTGCTTTTACTCATTTTTCTTTCGTTTTTCAATTTAAATTGACAAGAACCTTCCAGCTCTACCAACAATAACATTTTAGAAAAATCATGACAAAATAAGCATCGACAAATCCTTTTTTTGTTTCAAAACACTTTATTAGAGATTTTCAATACAATACAGAGTGGTAAATAAGAAGCCAGAAAGACACAAAGTGCACCGATCAATCGTGCCAGTGGCGAACAGTAACTTCTAAACAGTGAAAAAACTGTAGATGTCATGCAGGGGGCGCAAATCTAATTCAGAAAGCATTTTAAGGATATTAACAGAGGCATGAGAGCCTAAGATTATCGTGACTGGATCTACAACAGTGCTTTAAATGGGCCGGTACTCTCCGGTACTGAGTACCGGCACTTTTTTATTTTGAAAGGGAGAGTACCGGCATATCTCAAGACAATCGTAATACTTTTAATTGGAGAGTACCGGCACTTCTCAGAAACAAGCAGGTACTCTATTACAGAGTACCTGCACTTCTATTTTTCCATTTAAAGCACTGATCTACAACAATGTATTATGGAAGATTTTACACAATTGAGTTAATATATGCTTTCAATAGAAAGGTAACTGTTCACAATAAAAAAAAATGTGTTATAGTTCGCCACAATCTTTCCTACAAGACCAACAAGTATCATAGTCCACAAAGCGAAATTTAAAGAGTTTGGAGGGGGTCCAGTATAGATGATGGGCGGCAAACAGTTTTGTTTGAGTTAGAGATGAGATTAGCTTGCTAAATAGTAAGTGAAAGGGAGCATATCTTCCAAACTCCGGGGTCTGGCGAGATCAAATTAAGTGTATGAAAATAGTTGTTCCATTTAGATTGAACCGGAAGGGGAGAGGTCATATAATCATAACAATGTATATATTTCTGAGGCTTAGTGCCCTGATTGAATACATGCTGCAAGGAAGGTTATTAGGGCACATGGCCATTAAGAGATGTTGGATTCTACATAGAGGTCACAAACCAGACTGGTCCCAGTGGCCGCCAAATTATGTCATATCTCAGCCAAGAATGTATTTATTTCTTTATTTCTTTAAAGAGTTGTATATAGTGCTGGCAAATCCAGAGGATTTTAGAGTGATTTAAAGCATCGTAATGCATTATCAGTCATTCGGAATACAGTATTATTGTAGTGGTGAGAGTCAAATCAATCAGTCAGTAGTAATACAGTATAATTGTAGGGTCGAGTGTTGAATCATTGTAGAGACCTTTAAGACAGAATGGCGAAGCAAGCTTTTTATCATTCCATAAAGATATACAAGAAGATTTGGAAAAATCTCCCATCAAGCCTTTGTTGACCAGCTTTAAGACATTCAGAGTGTGGAGCATGATGTGCCAATAACCAGCCAAGGTACATTTGGACATTGTAAGTAATGCCATCGCTGAATAGGGATAGTAAAGGAATTGTTCAATGCTTAATCAAGAGGGATACCATTGGGAGCGATCAAGGGACCAGGCACCACAAGCAGTCAGAATGGCCTTCCGGTAAGCGTACCAATTAGGCAGCCTACAGCCACCTTCACTATAGTCCAATCTCTACCCCTTAAGGGACATTCTGGGCTTTTTATTGCCTCATAAGAATTCAGAAGTTGTTTTATCAAGGGAGTGTGTAGAATAGTCTGAAAATAGTCTAAAAAGAAGCATTCTACATAGGTAATTCACCAGAAGAATAACCAGTAAACACCTTTATGTTCCACACAGGAAGAGCAACAGTGGATATTATTAGAAAGTACTTCGGTATTATCTCTGTTAAGGGAATACGTTGAGAAAGAGGTAAAAATCAAACTAATCTCTAGACTAGCCAGTATGGCCGGATCAGGGTCTTCTGAGAAAATCAAAGTATTGTATGTTGTTGTTTTAAAGCAGGTATTGTTGAAGCTGAAACCTTTGATAGCAGACAAGTCATTCAGCATACAAATTAGCAGATCAATGGCTAAAAGAAAAAGTAGGGGTGACAAGGATCAGTCCTGCTGTGGTACCCTGTTGCAAATTGAGAGGAGAAGATGTAGGCGAGGAGAATCGGGCCGTAACCATATAAGAAAAGTGGGATCCTAGATTGTGTCAATATAAAATAGCTTTCAGGAAAGGTCAGGAGACCTTCAAAAATGGCTTTTTGGCATCCAGGGCTATTGCAGCAGAAACTGATGAATTTGGAAGTGACAGTTTTTCAATAATGTGGCAGGATGTGCGCAGATTATCGGCCACTAATCTGCAGTTGACAAAACAGGACTGAGATGGACAAATCAATTTTAGTAATGAGAGTTTCTAACCTTCCAGCCAGAATTTTGGCATATATCTTCACTTCCATATTAATTAACGAGATTGGTCTGAAGTTTTTTGAGGACAAGAGATCTTTCCCATCTTTAGGGATAACCACAATTTTGGTCTCAACTGCAGACCCAAATACACCACCAGAGGAAGCAAAGTGACTGAGCAGTGTCTCTAATTTGAAATCAGCAAATCAGCAAATGTCTTATAAAAGGTGCTGGGAAAGCCATCGGGGCCAGAGGTCTTACCTTTTGGGATAAGTTTAATAGCCTCAGCAATCTCATCTTTGCTGATCAGTTTCTCATGGTGGATTTTATCGGCTTCTGGAAGAGACTGGAGAGGGAGGGAATTTAGAAGTTTTTAGGAACTTTTATGCCTCTATACACACCTTCACACCCCTCATCTCTGGAAACCTGTAGGGAATTCCTAAGATGTCAGAAGTTTGTTTTTGAGAGAACCAGATAAATCTCTAATTAAGTTATACAATTGGCATTACTTTTAAATAGAATGCTAGGGACTTGCCTGCTTTTTTCAAGTAGAAATGCGTTTTCTCCTTCTGGGCTTGGACGCAGAGATGGACTTGTTTGATATCAAGTTATATTTGTTCTTAAGATTCCTGAGAGAGGCAACAGGCAACTACTGGGTCATTTGTACTGCTAAATAAAATGTTTTTTTCTACGATATCTTTCGTAGAGGAATCTAAGGAGACCTTTATTATATCACTTTTATATGCTATGCGAATGATAATTTCCCCTCTAATCGTGCACTTCAATGCATTCCAAAAAGATACCGGAGAGGAAACAGGATTGAGAATTGAGTAATTTATACTGCCACATAGCTTTGTCCAGACCCTGAACATCACCAGCCTGCTCCAAAACTTCATGGTTCATCAAGAAAGATGTATTCTGTGGTAGTATAAGTAAGATCTTTAAGGAAACACTGATAGCAGCATGGTTGGAAATGACAATCCATTCTATTGTTAGGGCAAACGAGGCTTGCAGCAGGGATGAACCGACCAAGAGGTAGTCAGTCCTTGAGCATATTAAGAGGAGAGGAAAATAAAATAAAATCACAATCTGATGGATTATGCATTCTCCAAGCATCAGACAAGCTGAGCAATACAAATTACACATGTGTACTGAGTGTGAGAATGTTAATTGGCACATGTCAGTTGTCTATCCAAGGTTGGACCCACTGGCAGTTTAAAATCGCCATTCAATATGATGCAGAAGTCACAGGAGAGGAAAGCTAGCCTGGCAGAGAGAGACTACCAAAATTGAGTGGTGTCAGAGGTGGGCGCATATATATTTACAGCATGCACTTCTGTTGCATCTCCAGCTCATCATCATGTTCAGCAGAAATTACAGGCCAGAGGAACAGGGAATTAGTGTTAGCACACCATTCTATTTTGTCGAAGCCGCAGAGCACAGTGTCACATACTTAGCCGTGTCACATACAGAGTGCCTCTTTATAACTTAATATATTTTCCTGCAGGAAAATCAAATCCCACTCCCCCCCCATGACTTGCAATAATCAGGGGTTTTCTTATGTTGCACTGCATGATTTACTCCATAGCATTAACATTACTGTCAATTAGGACATAAGGAATAGGAAATTAACACCCTCCTGTAGTCTGGCAACCCGCCCACCCAGTTCTAGCCAGAGAGACAGCAGGTCATTCTTTCTCACTTCAGCCTCATAAGTTTTTTTTTTTTTTCCTTATTTCTCACAGGAGATGGAAAAAGAAGGGAGTAGACCATGCCAGAGGGATGCATCCATGGCATCAACATCCCTGAGTGACACGCAGCACTGCTCTGGTATGATCCCAATAACACAGACTAAACCGGTCCTGCCCAGACCTCACAACCCACCCCAATCTTCCTCTGTTGGGGCAGCACCGTTGCTTGCACTCAGCAGGCTCAAGCAACCTGGTCTGTTTACTGCAGGGGGCCAGTGAAGCCACTGGGTCATCTCTCAACAATCAAGCCCTACCCCACCAATTTAACAGGCCCTGTAGTCCTTCACAGAAGAGAGGAATACTGTCTCCCTCTCCTTGGCAGTCTGGAGTGGTACCTGGGGCTCTGGGCCACAAGGCAGATCAGGCCCAACAATGCATCAGCTAACAAGCTCAGACCTTGGCACCACTGCCACCCTCTGCGCTGACGGTAACGGACAGTTTCCACCATCCCTCCATACCACAGAAGACACCGTTTCTGCATGCCTGTCATTCCCAGGAAGCCGGTTTAGGCATGAATTAAGCGAGCTTGGTCGTGACCTCTCGTTCCATTTCGCCGCCATGATGACTGGCCAGCCACTCTCCAATTTAAATACTTAGGCCGACTTGATCCCCAACATCAACACTTTAAATTGGTGATGGATTCCATTCATCAGAAACCTGAGAAATTTACGAACACTTTTATACATGGAAATATTACAGTAGGCATTCTTTAATTCGTTGATTGCCAGGACATCTCCTTTCCTAATAGTGGTATGACATCCTGCAATTTTATATTTTTAATCTTTAAATCATCACAAACGTGTTTGGGAAACTTAAGCTGAGTATCAGATGTAATGTTATACCTTGTTTTGCTGTAAGAAGAAGCACAGGGTAAAACTCTTGGTTGCTCTTTGTATGATATTCCTGTATTTGTCATGACTTACGCGCTGCTTGAACCTGGAGTCCGCAGAACGAGTGGCGAGGGCCATGTTCCTGAATGTTCGGCCTTGGCCCAGGTAGGGGTGACTCTTTCTGGTAGCCACGGTGCTGCAGGCGATAGGAACGCCAAGAGCAGGCCGTGTCCTTCAGAAGTAGTGCCAGAGGGGAAAAAATCCTAAAAAGGGGAAAAACCCTCCAAAAGGAAATTTCCTGGAGCAGGAGCAAAAATCAATAAGTAAATATAAGATCAAAAAGGAACAGGAAAACACTGGAACAGACGTGTAACCATTATCTGACACAAGGAAGAAGGAGCGAAGACACCATCCAAACAGAAAGTGCTGCAGCGCAAGGAGGAAAAGAATCACAGCCCTTAAATACCCAAAAACAGGAAGCGACCAACAGGAAGTGCAAGGATACCATATTAGATAGGGAAAAACACATAGAATGTAATGGACAAGGAGCCATAGAGAGTAGGGAACCAAAGCATGATGGGAAGAGAGGGGAATAATGGGAAAGAAGGAAAAACATAAAGGGAAGCACAAATGAGGGCGACAGAAAGAAAGGACAACAATTGTAGGTGAGTGGGGGAGAGGTTAGATATGCCAGAATGTGTGCCGTGTTATAAAGAAACGAGGCCCCATGCCCAATTTGGGGCCTCGGATGCTGCAAGAGAGACTGGGGCCGCGGTGCGACAGTATTGCTCCCTTCAGCATTAATACTTAAACCACTTCATGATTGTAATTGTGCGGCTTAGGCTTGATTGTAGGACATTTCTTGTTAATCCTATGCTGTAGTTGTACTTGAATATATTCAACATACCCAAATGTCTAGTTTGAGCTTCCCATTGTTTTGGATATTCCCTTAGCCTTCCCTGTACCACTGGTATGATGATGTTATATATAGGTTGGGGCTGAACCGATTCATTTTTGCCCTTTACTTCTGCTTCGTCCACAAAGGTCTGTTTCTGGCGAATGGGATGATGCCATTACATTATGGTCACAACCCTGCTGTATCTTGTTGTGGTTTTTAAAGAGTAAGGCACATTATTTTCCTCTTACTTGATTAGGAGATCTTCTGTGAAAAATATAAATCCTTTCATTGCATCATCTTCATTATTCGTCTTCTCTCAAGAGCCATCCCTCAATGGACCTCAGGGTTGTTCTCTAATGAAACAAGTGTAAATTGTATTAGATTTCCTCTGATCTTTATTAGCGTCCAAGTAATTCTTGATATACTTCTAGAGTCATAGCAAGGGTCTTATTTTTTCTCCATTTTTGTTTCTAGATTTCACAGCTACTCATTTGATTGCTTCCTCCCCTTGTGAAGCATTTGGCAACATAGGAGAAAACTGAATTTTTCATTGCAAAAGGATTTAAAGATTCCAGTATGAGGCATGAATGTTTCTGTTCTTCACACCACACTCCATAATGGGCTGCTGCTATTTTATATATGGAATGAATGTGTGTTGGAGTGCTGGTTCTAAAAGCCTGGAAGGGTATGTATGATTCAACTGCTCTTGTGGTGAATCAGTTTGTTTTGTCATATGTTTTTATCATCCCAATTTTCCTGCTTGTCTTTCTTCTGCCCTATAGTTTGATTAGCTTCATCTCTCCCAGTGCCGCCTTAGTCTTCTTAAATCTTCTCTGAGTGTTGTGACTGAATAAATCTGATGTATCTGTATTTTTAATAATGCTTTGGTGTGTCTCTTCTCTAGGATTTAGTTTTTAGTCTCCTGTTTTATTGGAATTCTCTTCGAGCATAATGCTGAATCAAAATACTTTTTTCCCCTCTCCTAAAAAAAGATATTTCGACTTTGAGTCTTCCTTTGTACTCCTAAGGGATGATGACTAACTTCAAGCTCCTTCCGGCCTCAGAGTATATAAGTAGAAGGGAGAGTTTTCTTCTCCTCTTTATTTACTTCCTGATCTCAAACATCTCTCGAAGTTAAGTCAGTAGTCTGTTTTATCCACACTGTGGTGTCTGTGTTCAGACCTTGATTGACTTATCTTCTAAATATCCTAAATTGTTGAGAGTTTTGACAACATATGTTCAGTCAAAGAAACTGAAGTTTCTGCTCTGAAGACTTATCTTGAATCATGCTTTTGCCTTTTCAATTTGACAAATTGTTGCAAGTTTCAGAAACTCTATAAAAACACCATCTCCTTTACATATCAATGGTGGAATTGTTCTCAGCTTGCTTCTTCGGCACCATTAATGACTTCAGAGCTTTCTTTCTCAGTTGCTTATTTTTTTGTTTGTTTTTCTTTTCTTAATTTTCTTTAAAGGTTTTAGCATTGAACAATACACGTTTCACAGCCCTTAGAATTAATTCTGTCCCAATTGCCAGAAAACGTGATCTCTAAACTGTGTACTGCCATAGCCTAAATCACCTTGATATCAATGTACATGATGAACACAAACATTAATTTTCCGACATGGACTTACTGTAGTCGAAGAAAGTGTAAAACCTGGAATTTTGTAAATGGTTGTATTGATGCATTCCTGGTGTAATTTCCTTCTAGCTCTATACTGTAGGTAACTCTTTTTTGTATTTAACCGTTAACTCTCTCCATCATACTTCCAAAACAACCAGTAATAAAATAATATCAGGGCCTTTACTCAGTGCCCACAATAAACCTGTGTATTTTAAAGACGGTTTCTGCATCCAACCACTAAATGGGGGATGTAGGAATGCACCATCTTGCCTGGCATGTTGCCCCCATATTTCACTGTATATATGTTGTTTTAGTCTATGTGTCACTGGGACCCTGCTAAGCAGGGTCCCAGTGCTCATAAGTATGTGCCCTGTATGTGTTCCCTGTGTGATGCCTAACTGACTCACTGAGGCTCTGCTAACCAGAACCTCAGTGGTTATGCTCTCTCTGCTTTCCAAATTTGTCACTAACAGGCTAGTGACTAAATTTACCAATTCACATTGGCATACTGGTACACCCATATAATTCCCTAGTATATGGTACTCGGGTACCCAGGGTATTGGGGTTCCAGGAGATCCCTGTGGGCTGCAGCATTTCTTTAGCCACCCATAGGGAGCTCTGACAATTCTTACACAGGCCTGCCAGTGCAACCTGAGTGAAATAACGTCCACGTTATTTCACAGCCATTTACCACTGCACTTAAGTAACTTATAAGTCACCTATATGTCTAACCTTCACCTAGTGAAGGTTGGGTGCAAAGTTACTTAGTGTGTGGGCACCCTGGCACTAGCCAAGGTGCCCCCACATCGTTCAGGGCAAATTCCCCGGACTTTGTGAATGCGGGGACACCATTACAGGTGTGCACTGTACATAGGTCACTACCTATGTACAGCGTCACAATTGTAACTCCGAACATGGCCATGTAACATGTCTAAGATCATGGAATTGTCACCCCAATTCTGGCATTGGGGGGGACAATTCCATGATCCCCGGGGTCTCTAGCACAGAACCCGGGTACTGCCAAACTGCCTTTCCGGGGTCTCCACTGCAGCTGCTGCCAACCCCTCAGAGAGGTTTCTGCCCTCCTGGGGTCCAGGCAGCCCTGGCCCAGGAAGGCAGAACAAAGGATTTCCTCTGATAGAGGGTGTAACACCCTCTCCCTTTGGAATTAGGTGTGAAGGCTGGGGAGGAGTAGCCTCCCCCAGCCTCTGGAAATGCTTTGATGGGCACAGATGGTGCCCATCTCTGCATAAGCCCGTCTACACCGGTTTAGGGATCCCCCATCCCTGCTCTGGCGTGAAACTGGACAAAGGAAAGTGGGGTGACCACGCCCCTGACCAGCACCTCCCAGGGGAGGTGCCCAGAGCTCCTCCAGTGTGTCCCAGACCTCTGCCATCTTGGAAACAGAGGTGTCTGTGGCACACTGGACTGCTCTGAGTGGCCAGTGCCAGCAGGTGACGTCAGAGGCTCCTTCTGATATGCTCTTACCTCTCTTGGTAGCCAATCCTCCTTCCTATGTAGCCAAACCTCCTTTTCTGGCTATTTAGGGTCTCTGCTTTGGGGAATTCTTCAGATAACGAATGCAAGAGCTCATCAGAGTTCCTCTGCATCTCCCTCTTCAGCTTCTACCAAAGGATCGACCGCTGACTGCTCAGGACGCCTGCAAAACCGCAACAAAGTAGCAAGACGACTACTAGCAACCTTGTATCGCTTCATCCTGCCGGGCTTCTTGACTGTTTCCAGGTGGTGCATGCTCTGGGGGTAGCCTGCCTCCTCTCTGCACCAGGAGCTCTGAAGAAATCTCCTGTGGGTCGATGGAATCTTCCCCCTGCAACCGTAGGCAACAAAAGACTGCATCACCGGTCCTCTGGGTCCCCTCTCAGCACGACGAGCGTGGTCCCTGGAACTCAGCAACTCTGTCCAAGTGACTCCCACAGTCCAGTGACTCTTCAGTCCAAGTTTGGTGGAGGTAAGTCCTTGCCTCCCCACGCTAGACTGCATTGCTGGGTACCGCGTGATTTGCAGCTGCTCCGGCTCCTATGCACTCTTCCAGGATTTCCTTCGTGCACAGCCAAGCCTGGGTCCCCGAAACTCTAACCTGCAGTGCACAACCTTCTGAGTTGTTCTCCGGCGTCGTGGGACTCTCTTTTGTGACTTTGCGTGGACTCCGGTTCACTCTTCTGCCAAGTGCCTGTTCAGGTACTTCTGCGGGTGCTGCCTGCTTCTGTGAGGGCCCCCTGACTTGCTGGGCGCCCCCTCTGTCTCCTCATCCAAGTGGCGACATCCTGGACCCTCCTGGGCCACAGCAGCATCCAAAAACCCTAACCGCGACCCTTGCAGCTAGCAAGGCTTGATTGCGGTCTTTCTGAGTGGGAACACCTCTGCAAGCTTCTTCACAACGTGGGTCATCCATCCTCCAAAGGGGAAGTTCCTAGTCCTCTTCTTTCTTGCAGGACTCCAAGCTTCTTCCAACAGGTGGCAGCTTCCTTGCACCCTCAGCTAGCATTTCCTGGGCTCCTGCCCACTCTCGACACTGTCGCGACTATTGGACTTGGTCCCCTTGTCTTACAGGTACTCAGGTCTGGAAATCCACTGTTGTTGCATTGCTGGTGTTTGTTCTTCCTGCAGATCACGACTTCTGTGCTCTCTGGGGGTTGTAGGTGCACTTTACACCTACCTTTCAGGGTCTTTGGGTGGGCTATTTTTCTAACCCTCACTGTTTTCTTACAGTCCCAGCGACCCCCTACAAGCTCACATAGGTTTGGGGTCCATTCGTGGTTTGCATTCCACTTTTGGAGTATATGGTTTGTGTTGCCCCTATACCTATGTGCTCCTATTGCAATCTATTCTAACTTTACACTGCTTGCATTACTTTTCTTGCTATTACCTGCGTAATTTTGGTTTGTGTACATATATCTTGTGTGTATAACTTATCCTCATACAGAGGGTACTCACTGAGCTACTTTTGGCATATTGTCATAAACATAAAGTACCTTTATTTTTAGTACTTCTGTGTATTGTGTTTTCTTATGATAATGTGCATATGACACCAGTGGTATAGTAGGAGCTTTACATGTCTCCTAGTTTAGCCTAAGCTGCTTTGCCATAGCTACCTTCTATCAGCCTAAGCTGCTAGAAACACCTCTTCTACACTAATAAGGGATAACTGGACCTGGCACAAGGTGTAAGTACCTCTGGTACCCACTATAAGCCAGGCCAGCCTCCTACAGCGGAATACTGCACAGCATGTGAATTTAGAAGATCTAAAAGCTGCTGCAGGGAGCTAATTTTTAGGTCAAGCGCACAATCGCTTTGACCCATTGTAATTATTGAGGGCTTTTAACCACACCCAGGTCACGCCCATCACTTTCACTCATTTGTGGGCTTGCCTTTCAAAAACCACTTGATATCACTGGCTTCACGTCTGTCCCGCCTTGAGGCTGTTTTTTCACGCCTTGTAGACTGCCCCGTTACAAGGATTATTGCACGATTGCTGATATACTTCAGCGTGGGTGAACTACTTCTTTTCTTTTGTCTTTCCCCTTCATGCAGCATGGCGGCCATGGCGCTCACAGTACGAACAGACACAACAGTGTGAACTCGATTGGCCTTTTGAATCGCTGGTCACATTGTTCACAATTACACTTACGTGAACTTCAGCGATATATATATATATATATAATCTTCTGTGTCCCGGCCAGAGTTGCAGTGGGTCACCAACACCGATTCTGTAGCTATTGTTTCCACATTCATGGCAACGCCTCTGTACTGCTTAGGCGGATTCCTTTATATTGTAAAGTCCAATGCAGCACACATGTTGGGAGGGTATAGATTTTACCTGATTGACATTCTTTTTGTAGTCAGACACAAGCACATAATTTAACCATGGAATACACCCAAGTAGAGCAATAGAAATAAATACATGTTGCCTGACTTTAAGAAGGCAGCTTTTCGGGAAACAAGAGTCAACTCTTGTAAGAGAGCACATGAGCGGATTTACTACTGGTCTACTTCTGCTTCCTTTCTGTAGATGCCCTTTCGAGGACTGTGCGAGTCACTTTTCTTTTATTGAGGTCCAGTACAGAGCAAGTCAAAATGTTGCGGAACCTTGTGGTAAGCTAATGGCGCACTCCGTGGCAGAGCGCAGATATCTTGTGTCGCATGGGCGTTGAGTGTTTAAAGCTTGGCGAGCATTCACAAGCTGGGGTAGTTCACACTGTCCTTGAAACTTGTGCTATTTCTCTCATTGTAACTTAACTTGTAACAGCTCTTCCAGGGTTGTGGAATTTCAGAGAGAGAAACAAGCTCTCCACCTTAAGGCCGGTTTGCAGTATTACATTTAAGGCTGGTCTACTATATTAATTTTAAGTTTGCTTTACAGTATCATGACAAAATAGTGACTACTTTCCACTGTTTTGATTAGCCTTAAGGGATTTATCGACAATATCTTAAATAATAGTTATAAGCACATCCGGGTCAAACAGTCTAAATGGTGGTCTTTTGAGAGACACGTGCACCTCACATCAAAAGGCATGATATGGGTAAATGGAATGTGTTGCCCTCATAGTGTCACCCTTGAGGGCTGTGTAATATGCAGTGACAATGGCTAGAGCGTCTTTGTCTTTCCGTTTACAGCAAATCAAGGACTCTACAGTTACAGATTTATCAGCAGGAGTAAACGACAACAGAATTATATAGTCAAGTTCGTTTTTTTTTCAGTAATTATTTTGGGTAAGCATTCACGTTTGATGGATTTAAACAATACAACTGCCCTTTTATGTCCATCTATACATTTTCTGAATTTTTTTAGGTCGAGCGCAAGCGCTTTGACCTGTTGTAAGTATTGTGGGCTTTTATCCACGCCCATGTATGCCCATCACTTTCACTTGTTGCTGGACTTGATTTTCAAAAATCCCTTGTTGCCATAGGTAAATGCTTTGTTTGCCCTGCCTGGCAAGCGGGAAAGCCAAAACTACAATATTAACTGCACTCGTGGAAACTCACCCTATAAAGCGTTCCAGGGTATTACCTCTACAAAACACTTTTGCCCATAACTCACCGTGTGGTGGCCCTAGGACAATGGGACCACCACCAAAACATTCAGAACCACAGTCTTTCTGTCTAGGGCATCTCTAGGTTCCCACACTAGATTAGTGGGGACCCCATAATAATAACCCCTCCCACCATTCAGTGTCTTTTTAAACATCCTCGCAGCTGGAATGTTTGTTTTACATCTGGGAAAAGCTTGTGATATAAGGGTCTTGTTTGTAAAATCATCCTGAAAATATGTTATGCACTATGCCCTCTATGGGCTAAATATATGCATTATTTATTGCCATTTTCTTTTTGTATTGTTTATTGCCATTTTCTTTTTGTGTGGTTAACTATATACTACAGGACCATGTTTCTTACAAATGCTATTTTCATTGTGGTGTCCTCTAAGGGCTGTTCTAAGCATTAATCATACCAACATATTAAAATATTCGTGGCACAGAAACTTGCCCCATAATGCTTTGCAAAGCATTACTTTTTCAAAACATTTTTTGCTCATAACTCAGCCTGTGATGGTCCTAAGACAACTGGACCACCTTCAAAACATTGACCACAATGTGCTTTTTGTGTCTACATCATCTCTGGGTCCCTGCATTGTTAGTGGGGACTCCAAAAGAATAACCCCTACCACCATTCATTATCTTTTTAAGCTTTCTCATGGCTGAAACGTTTTGTTTTACAGCTGGGAGTAATTATGTTTTATGTGCCTTGTTTATAGTATCCTTGCAATAGGCCTGCTAGATTTGTTAATGTGTAATGCACTACGACTTCCAGGGTCCAAATATATGGTTACACTGCATTACTTTTTCGCATTCTTTTTTTTTCATGTGGTTATGTTCTCTAAGGGCTGACTGTATGGTAACATGACCATGTTTCTTCCTAATGCTATTTTAATTGTGGGGTTTTCTAAGTGCTGTTCTGAGCAGTGCAGTCAACATACTATAATATTTGGGGCACAAAAACTTGACCCATAATGGTTTGCAGGAAATTATTTTTACAAAACATTTTTGCTCATAATTGAGCCATTGGTGGTCCTAGGACAATGGGACAACCTTCAAAACACACTTTCTGTCTGCATCATCCCTGAGTCCCCATACTAGGTTAGCGGGGATCCCAAAATAATAACCCCTCCCACCATTTAGTGTCTTTGAAGCCTTCTCATGGCTCGAAATTTTGTTTTACAGCTGGGAGAAGTTTTGTTTTAAAGGCCTAGTTTGTAATAATATTGCGGTAGGCCTGCTAACCCTAAGAAGGTTTATGGTTACAAAGCGTTACTGTCTCCTGTTTTTCATGGGGTTATGCCCTCTAGGGGCTAACAATATAGTTACATGATCATGTTTCTTGCTAATTATATTTTTGTTATGGTTCCTTCTAGGGGCTATTTTGCTCATTACTGTTGAATGCCAAAAGTGTATTTCTGATAAAGGTTTAAATGATAATTGTGTATTTGTTAAAAAGCTCTCCTTATTATAATTATTACCATAATTAAGGCCAATTTAACATCTTTATTACACTATGACTGTTTGAACACTCTTGATATGTTTGGCTGGTGAAAGTGGCATTCTGTTGGAATTAGCAGGGCAGATTTAAATCAGGGTGCTACATGGCAACCCTTTCACTTTTTGCTTCAGCTAGAGGAAGAAGGTACATGAAAGTGTGTGTTACATGCAGGGCCACTGGAATTACATGGCAGGAAAAGACAAAATTATGAGGCAGGGTTGACCAATTTATGTGGCAATAAAAGTCCAGTTATGAATTTACAATGCCAATAGCTCTAACTCAAGCAAATGTGAGACCTATTGCATTGCAAATGCATGTTTTTTTCCTATTGCCTATATGTTGCCTTGACAGGTTTAGCTGGAAAACCTTTTTTTAACAATTATTTCACAAAAGTAAATGTTAGTAGTAGAGTGAGCCAGGTTTAGGCAGCTCACTTCAGTCATTGGCTTTCATAGGCTTTTCATGGTTTCCCATTGCTTGAACGGCCTGTCCACCAAGGTCCCTGGCATTGTAAGAATCATTAAGTTATTTTCTCATTGATGACGGTGCTCAAGTAACCCTTTTGTTAAAGTGCACAAGCAACTTGCGTAGGAAACATGTTTGCCTATAAAACAGGCTGACTGTTCACTAATCACCCAGTTTGGCTCATTTGGTTTACTTTGCTGTCTTGATCACACAATGGTGGATTCACAACTTTTTGTTCACAAAGTAATGGGCCGCATTCACATACATTTTCTTACATCAGCTCGGAGACTACTGGTCCATTGTCAAAATATTTTTTGTGCAATATTTTGCTGTTTGTGACTTTTACATCCACCATTTATAAAGTAAGCATTATCTACTGACTTTTTATAATATACTTCTTTGAGGTGGGCAACCTAACTGTGCTAAACCGCCTTGGGAGCAGGAAATCCGGGTTCGAGACTCGGCTTCAGCACAGCGTCCTGTGGTTCTGGACAAATCACTTCATCTCCCTGTGCGCGCGCCCCCCCCCCCCCCCACGGGTGATAAGCCACGCTATATAAATCTATATTTCACTCCCGCTTTCCATCTTGTTGTAGACCTAGAGATTGCTTCACCGTCCTAGTTTCCTTAAAAGACAGCTGGCAGCAGCACACACAACGTCGCCAAATTATTACCAAACACTTTCTCTAACAAGATGGCCGACCTATTGGCTTGCCGCTACATATTTTAGGAAAGCAAGACCTGTTGGCATTGCTATTGTTTGTTACTAATGGTGCTAGAATTTGATTACCACATTAAAAAACACAAGTTACCATGAAATAACTTTGAGAAAGACAACCCTGTCATCGAAATAAACCCCTTGCCAATCATCGCATGTCTGTCTAGTGCTATTTTATCGTATAAGAAAAGAAGTGAAAATCAACTGGCCTCTCAACTCTTGTAGCGTGTTACAATTTTGTAATTGTATTCTGATATTTGAGAAACACTGTGCCTCATGGTTCACGGCTTGTTTTGTCGTTGCAGGACATGATGATCGGTCATTCAGTGTTCGCGAGCATGTATATTCAAAGAACGAGATAGAGAAAGACTACCGGTCTCTTCCATCGCAGAGTTTCAATTCTTACAGCAGTACGAAGGTGAGACCAGTTGTTATTAAAGCTTGTCGAAATACGAACACAAAAATGGAGAGAGAAATCCCACTGCAGCTCTTTGCATGAATTTATTTTTGCAGACGTCATTCTAATGTACACAGACTTCAGCGTTTCATAGCTCTTTCATCATAGGCCCCCTATGAATGGTAGGAGAGGTCCATTGTTTTTAATGGGTGAGTGATTTCCTGAGATAGGCAGCGCACTGGGGCAAGACGTCATCCTGCAGGAGAATGAGAAAGGGGGAAATACGGACGTATCCAGGGACAGACTTCTAACCTTCCTTGACTTTCCTTGAGTTGGGCTTCGCAGTCCGGACAAAGCCAGCAATAACGTGGTACAGAAAGATTGAATCCACTTGCAAACAGAGGTATCTTTGTGGCACCCCAAAAATGTAAAGGTCTGTCTTAACCCCTTCGCTGCCAGGCCTTTTCCCCCTCCTGTGCCGAGCCTTTTTTTGGCTATTTGGAGCAGTTCGCGCTTAGGCCCTAATAACATTTTGTTCACATAAGCTACCCACGCCAAATTTGCGTCCTTTTTTTTCCAACATCCTAGGGATTCTAGAGGTACCCAGACTTTGTGGGTTCCCCAGAAGGAGGCCAAGAAATTAGCCAAAATACAGTGAAAATTTCGTTTTTTTTTTTTTTTTTAAATGGGGAAAAGTGGCTGCAGAAGAAGGCTTATGGTTTTTTCCCTGAAAAGGGCATCAACAAAGGGTTTGCGGTGCTAAAATCACCAGCTTCCCAGCGTTCAGGAACAGGCAGACTTGAATCGGAAAACCCAATTTTTCAACACAATTTTGGCATTTTACTGGGACATACCCCATTTTTACGATTTTTTTGTGCTTTCAGCCTCCTTCCAGTCAGTGACAGAAATGGGCATGAAACCAACGCTGGATCCCAGAAACCGCAACATTTCTGAAAAGTAGACAAAATTCTGAATTCAGCAAGGGGTAATTTGTGTAGATCCTACAAAGGGTTTCCTAATAACAACTGAAAAAGAAAAATATTGAAATTGAGGTGAAAAAAACATCAATTTTTCTCTACGTTTTACTCTGTAACTTTTTCCTGCAATGTCAGATTTTCGAAAGCAATATACCGTTACGTCTGCTGGACTCTTCTGGTTGCGGGGATATATAGGGCTTGTAGGTTCATCAAGAACTCTAGGTACCCAGAGTCAATAAAAGACCTGCACCCTGCAGTGGGTTTTCATTCCATGCCGGGTATACGGCTATTCGTTTGCTGAAATATGAAGAGTAAAAAATAGCTATCAAGAAAACCTTTGTATTTCCAAAATGGGCACAAGATAAGGTGTTGAGAAGCAGTGGTTATTTGCACATCTCTGAATTCCGGGGTGCCCATACTAGCATGTGAATTACAGGGCATTTCTCAAATAGACGTCTTTTTTACACACTGTCTTACATTTGGAAGGGAATAATGTAGAGAAAGACAAGGGGCAATAATACTTGTTTCGCTATTCTATGTCCCCCCAAGTCTCCAGATAAAAATGATACCTCACTTGTGTGGGTAGGCCTAGCGCCCGCGACAGGATATGCCCCAAAACACAACGTGGACACACCACAGAAAACAGAGCTGTTTTTAGCAAAGTGCCTACCTGTAGATTTTGGCCTCTAGCTCAGCCGGCACCTAGGGAAACCTACCAAACCTGTGCATTTCTGAAAACTAGAGACCTAGGGGAATCCAAGATGGGGTGACTTGTGTGGCTCGGACCAGGTTCTGTTACCCAGAATCCTTTGCAAACCTCAAAATTTGGCTAAAAAAACACATGTTCCTCACATTTCTGTGGCAGAAAGTTCTGGAATCTGAGAGGAGCCACAAATTTCCTTCCACCCAGCGCTCCCCCAAGTCTCCCGATTAAAAATGGTACCTCACTTGTGTGGGTAGGCCTAGCGCCCGCGTCAGGATATGCCCCAAAACACACCGTGGACACATCACAGAAAACAGAGCTGTTTTTAGCAAAGTGCCTACCTGTAGATTTTGGCCTCTAGCTTAGCCGGCACCTAGGGAAACCTACCAAACCTGTGCATTTCTGAAAACTAGAGACCTAGGGGAATCAAAGATGGGGTGACTTGTGTGGCTCGGACCAGGTTCTGTTACCCAGAATCCTTTGCAAACCTCAAAATTTGGCTAAAAAAACACATGTTCCTCACATTTCTGTGCCAGAAAGTTCTGGAATCTGAGAGGAGCCACAAATTTCCTTCCACCCAGCGTTCCCCCAAGTCTCCCGATAAAAATGATACCTCACTTGTGTTGGTAGGCCTAGCGCGCGCGCGCGAAACGCCCCAAAGCGCAACGTGGACACATCCAATTTTTTGAAAGAAAACAGAGGCGTTTTTTGCAAAGTGCCTACCTGTAGATTTTGGCCTCTAGCTCAGCCGGCACCTAGGGAAACCTACAAAACCTGTGCATTTCTGAAAGCTAGAGACCTAGGGGAATCCAAGATGGGTTGACTTGTGTGGCTCGGACCAGGTTCTGTTACCCAGAATCCTTTCCAGACCTCAAATTTTGGCTAAAAAACACATTTTCCACACATTTCGGTGACAGAAAGTTCTGGAATCTGAGAGGAGCCACAAATTTCCTTCCACCCAGCGTTCCCCCAAGTCTCCCGATAAAAATGATACCTCACTTGTGTGGGTGGGCCAGGTGCCTGCAACAGAATAAGGCCCAAAACATGTAGAGATAGAGGGGATAGCACAGCGAGTTTATAAGGACATATTCCTTTTATACATCTTTAGACTGACTCTGCTTTGGGGACCCACATAAGTGAGGTGTCATTTTACTTGGGAGACTGAGGGGAACACTGGGGAGTAGGAATTTTGTGCTGGAGTGATGATCCTACGAAGAAAAGTCAGGAAAAGATGCTTTTTTAAGCAAATTTTTAGGTTTACAGAGGAGTCTGGGTAAGAAAATGTTGGGGGATCCACGCAAGCCACACCTCCCTGGACTCCTTGGGGTGTCTACTTTTAAAAAATGTCTGGGTTTGGTAGGTTTCCCTAGATGAAGGCCGCACACAGGACCAGAAACATAGGTGCCCTCCCCCCCCAAACACAGGTAGTTTTGTAATATATCGTTTTGATGTGTCCACATACGTCCGTGATGTGCCAAACACTAAAATTTTGAAAAGAAACGCACTTAGTTTATGTGAAAAAGACCCCTCACCCACCCACCAACCAAGTTGGTGGCATGCTTCATCATCAGGGTCCCACCTGAGGCACCTAGTGTGTCACAGGTGTGCTGCGACGCCTGATTACAGCAGAGCAGGTTTTGTCATTTTTACCACACATACTGGTTGGATTTGGCATGAGGGTGAGTGATGGTTCAGTGGATCAAATTTTACTAACAAGAGATTTCACAAAAATTAAATGCACTGTTAATAACTGAAAGGCAAAAAACTGAACCAATGACTCACAGCTCGTGAGCTGTAAAGCCCGACAAGGCACCAACCGCTTTACAGTCCAATCACACAACTTTCATACGTGACACACACAAGACCATTCACACCGCCAGCCACGGGCCCAGCACATTACAACACTCACATCGACAGACAGCGCCACTCAAGGGCCCATCACTTACATACGCCCACATGCCTGATACAACAATCGCACCAGCTGATGGGAGTGTGTGGACTGGTGTTTGGCTGGCAGTGTGTTGCAGGAGCCAACAGCAAGTCAATATGTACACTCTTAGCCAAGCCCCACTCCACACACAATGGCATCATTTTTTCTTTTTTTTTAAACAGAGGAACCCCTAACTAAGTAGAAAGAATTACAAAACTACAAACACAAAAGCTCTAACTAAGAACATGACAGAAATGCTAACCATGAAACTGAACACATGAAAATACAAAACAGACATGAGTTTACACTCATTGTTGTTCCCAGAAATTCTTCTGGGTGTGGTAATTCTTAAAACAACCACCGACACACAGCCCAGGCTTTGAAGGACAATCTGGGCAGTACATTCGAGTCTCCCTCCGGATACCTCATCGAAAACACACTCTACATTTCTTAGCTGGAAAGTCTTTTTTGGGTGTGGGAGGAATGTGCTCAGCAAAGTGGCGATCTTTCAATCTAGTCACATCCTCCACCACTGCTTCTCTAGGAACTCTGGCCTGTTCCACCACAATAAGGCTCTCTATCACTGACTCCTGAAATTTCACAAATGTCATCTTTGACTCTGGAGACCTATCCCTAAACACAATAAAAGCATTGAAGGTTGCTAAGTGGAAGAGGTGAAGTGCTAACTTCTTATACCAAACGTAAGACTTACGAATAGCAGTATAAGGTTCCAACCTCTGGTCAACTCTATCTACACCTCCCATGTGCTTATTATAATCTAAAATGCACACAGGTTTGCGCACTTCAGCAACATGGCCCCAAACAGTCACGGGGGAAGTACTCTCATCATGGATGGTACTTAGCATGTAGACATCCCTCTTGTCTGAAAATTTCAAAGCTAGCAGCTCCTCGTTCCGCAAGGCACAGCACTGTCCCCTCTCAAGTTTTTTACAGACAAGCTCCCTTGGATAGCCTTTCCGGTTAGAACGGATTGTGCCACAAGCAACTGTGTCCACTCTAAACAATTCCTTGAACAACTGCACACCAGTGTAGAAGTTATCTACATACAAATGGTGACCTTTGTTGAACAGTCGTCTACCAAGATCCCACACAATTTTCTCAGTAACTCCAAAAGTGGGAGGACAACCAGGGGGGGTCAATATTGGAATCCCTACCAGTGTACACACAGA
The DNA here is from genome assembly GCF_031143425.1 of Pleurodeles waltl. NCBI lineage: Eukaryota > Metazoa > Chordata > Amphibia > Caudata > Salamandridae > Pleurodeles > Pleurodeles waltl. The sequence continues at coordinate 399,012,132 of NC_090442.1, read as the reverse complement.
AACTATACACATATCCCGTCCTACTTTCAGACAGCATATATAATTCAATTCCATATCGTGCCCTTTTGCTAGGAATGTACTGCCTAAAAACCAAACGACCCTTGAAGAGGACCAAAGACTCGTCCACACTTAACTCTTTGCCTGGAACATAGACCTCCAAAAACCGATCTACAAAATGATCAAGGACAGGCCTAACCTTAAAAAGACGGTCAGAATCTGGGTGATCTCGTGGCAAGGCTAATGCATTGTCAACAAAATGCAGCATCCTAAGAAGAAGCAAATACCGATTACGACTCATGGTCACAGGAAATATAGCTGTTGCCATCAAGGGACTAGTAGACCAATAAGAAGCCAGTGACGGCTTCCTTATCAACCTCATCAAAAAAGTCAAACCCAAAAACTTTTTTATCTCCTCCAAATTTGTGGGAATCCACTGGGCAGCTCTAGAGTGTGGCCTAAGTCTAGCAGCGTTGTCCCTCAAATGCTGCTCCGCATACAAATTAGTCTGCTCAACAATCTCTTCCAAAAACATATCATCCATGAATAACTCAAAGAAATTGATAGGCAAAAAGTTCTCTGTATTGGCGTTACACCCCGGGACACCAGTAAAGGCAGGCAACTCTGGCTGCTCCATGTTTGGGGCAACCCAGACATCAGGTCTTATAACGGGAAACATTTCAGCCCCAGGTTGCTGCACTATTGGCACATCAATGTCCTCCTCTAAAACAGGCCCTTCATCTGCACTGAGTGTGGCTTCATCATCAGAAGATTCTGAAACATCACTGCCAGAATCTCGGACTTCCTCCTCTGCCTCAGATGCAGAGTCCGTCTCATAGTCATTATCAGACTGTGACTCAAAAAGCATACCAACCACCTGCTGAGCGGTCATCCTGCGGCTAGCCATGATCTCTCCTGCTAAAATTAACTGGACAAATTCACCACCAACAACCAGCACTGTGTAAGACAAGTAACAAAGTGTAGCTTTGTTAGTAAGAGTTATAAACTCAAAAACTATACCGCTCACTTGCCTGAGAAAGCTTGATTCACCAGCAACTACACAGCAATCACCAATGATATCCCACTAAAAAGAAAGAAAGAAAGGCAAATAAGACAAAACAAATATCATTGTGCACAAACCTAAGGACAATTTCACACACAATCCTGCATTTAGTACATCCCCTACAAACATGTCATTCATGCATGGCAAAAATACTCCTTTGGAGTAAATTGTTTTTACTTACCTAAAACATGCAACTGCAAACTGCAGGTCAACCACCGCCAAAACTGCAAGGAGCCACAGCAAATAAAGCAAAGACTCTGAACTAGAACAAAAAGGAGATTTTTTTTTTTTTAATCACAAATGCAAAGACTTCATCAGTTGACAAACACCCCACCATCAAACATCTAGAAATTGGTGCCTAAGTGGATTCTGCCATAGGGGCAGATGGGCCTACTAAAAAAATAGGCCTGTCTGCCCCAAGGAAGCCAGAAAATACCTTTAGTAGTGTGTCCCTATGGAGAGCGACCCTTGCCAAAGGGGACAGCCCTCAAACAAAAAAAAAAAACACACACAACGCTATCCCTGGTGCCTAAGTGGCTTCTGCCCCCCTTGGGGGCAGGTGGGCCTAAGAAAATAGGCCCATCTGCCCCCAGGGGGTGTAGAAATGGCCAACGGGTCAATGCCCCCCTTGGGGGGGGGGCGCCCCGTGACCAAGGGGACGCCCCCCCACAAAAATAAACAAATAAAAAAAAATCCCTGGCATTCTAGTGGTTTCTGCCCCCCTTGGGGGCAGACCAGGCTAAAAATAATAGGCTGATCTGTCTCCAAGGGGTGCAGAAATGGCCTGGGTACATGTGCCCCCAAAGTGGGGGGCGACCCTTGCCCAAGGCCCCCCCCCATCCACTAACACACACACACACACACACACTATCCCTGGTGTCTAAGTGGCTTCTGCCCCCCCTTGGGGGCAGGTGGGCCTAACAAAATAGGCCCATCTGCCCCCAGGGGGTGTAGAAATGGCCAACAGGTCAATGCCCCCCTTGGGGGGGCGCCCCGTGACCAAGGGGACGCCCCCCCCACAAAAATAAACAAATAAAAAACAATCCCTGGCGTTCTAGTGGTTTCTGCCCCCCTTGGGGGCAGACCAGCCTAAAAATAATAGGCTGATCTGTCTCCAAGGGGTGCAGAAATGGCCTGGGTACATGTTCCCCCAAAGTGGGGGGCGACCCTTGCCCAAGGCCCCCCCATCCACTAACACACACACACACACACACACTCTCTATCTCTATCTCTATCTCTATCCCTGGTGTCTAAGTGGCTTCTGCCCCCCTTGGGGGCAGGTGGGCCTAACAAAATAGGCCCATCTGCCCCCAAGGGGGGCAGAAATGGCCAACAGGTCAATGCCCCCCTTGGGGGGGGTGCCCCGTGACCAAGGGGACGCCCCCCCCACAAAAATAAACAAATTTAAAAAATCCCTGGCGTTCAAGTGGTTTCTGCCCCCCTTGGGGGCAGATCAGCCTAAAAATAATAGGCTGATCTGTCTCCAAGGGGTGCAGAAATGGCCTGGGTACATGTGCCCCCAAAGTGGGGGGCGACCCTTGCCCAAGGCCCCCACCCCCCCATCCACTAACACACACACACACACACACACACTATCCCTGGTGTCTAAGTGGCTTCTGCCCCCCTTGGGGGCAGGTGGGCCTAAAAAAATAGGCCCATCTGCCCCCAAAGGGGGCAGAAATGGCCAACAGGTCAATGCCCCCCTTGGGGGGGTGCCCCGTGACCAAGGGGACGCCCCCCCCCCAAAATAAACAAATTAAAAAAATCCCTGGCGTTCAAGTGATTTCTGCCCCCCTTGGGGGCAGATCAGCCTAAAAATAATAGGCTGATCTGTCCCCAAGGGGGGCAGAAATGGCCCTAAAAGACATGCCCCCCAAAGGGGAGCGACCCTTGCCCAAGGGGCCGCCCCCCCCATCCACTACACACACAATCCCTGGTGCCTAAGTGGCTTCTGCCCGTCTTGGGGGCAGATGGACCTAAAAAAAAAATAGGCCGATCTGCCCCCAATGGGGGCAGAAAAGGCCATCAGTTCTATGCCCCCTTGGGGGGGTGCCCCTTGCCCAAGGGGGCACCCCCCCACATAAATAAACAAATATATAAAAATCCCTGGTGATCTAGTGTTTTCTAGTAGGCCAATCTGCCCCCAAGGGGGGCAGAAATGGCCGTCAATAATTGCCCCCACAAGGGGAGCGACCCTTGCCCAAGGGGCCGCTCCCCGCAAGTCACAAACACCTAAACAAATAAAAAAATAAAAAATCCCGGTTGTCTAGTGGGCATTCAATGCGATCGGGCAGCAGGAATGCTCAAAGAGACACCGGGGGAAAGGAAAAGCCTTTCCTTTCCCCCGGTGCCTCTTTAGCCCAAACCCCCCCACCCACCGGGAAGAGGAACTCACCTCTTCTCCGCTCGCCGCACAGGAAGCAAATGGCTTCCTGTGCGGCGAGATCCCCATAATGAAGTCAGCGCGCAATTGCGCGCTGACGTCATTATGCGGGGGGTGGAGGGGGCACACAGAGGGAGCAAGAGCGCTCCCTCTGGGCTGTGTGCCGAGGACGTAGTGGTTACGTCCTCGGCACAGCAGCACTGTGCCGAAGGACGTAACCACTATAGCCTCGGCACAGAAGGGGTTAATGAATCCTGCGTTTTTATTTGGGTGGAAGCGCCAAAGCCTTTCTAGAAGCAAGATGGAATGAGAAGGTAGGGTCTGCTACAAATAGTTTGAACTAAACCGCTAATGTTTAGTGATTACCCTCCTACCCTCAGTCAGGTACGATGTTATTAGTCTTGAATGCCAAGAGGGGGACCTTTGCTCTAATTGTTGAAATTCACAGTTGGACATGTATTTTGCAATTTGTGGAGTTTCTGAAGCAATGAAACATCGGGTGAACATTTTGGGCCTGGTTCAGAAAGGTAACTTACACTTTTGAATAATTTACACTTTTGATTAAGAATGCTACTTTTTGGCTATTCACAAAATCTGAATGTAAATTCACCCCAAATATGCAATTTACACGTCCCCACCAAACTGAATGGCTTGGGTGTGATTCACACACTGCAGGTACTATTCACAAGGGCAATTTACACATTTGAGTAATTTGCATGTGTAATTCACTCTTACAGCTGGAGTTACTCTTACACTTGCAGTTTGTGGATAACCCCCAAGTCCTTCAGTTTGGTGGCGAAATGCAAGTTATGGATACTGATAAAGAAATGTGTGCCACTAGCACCATCTCTAAAGGGTACTTTCCATTTTGAATTTCCCATGACTGCACAGCTAGAGTATTTCCCATAAAAGTACTCTCTAACATTGTTGCTACTTTTACTGTCATAGAAGCACTGGCTGTTAGAGCAACACTCTTTAGTGAAAGTGGAAGGAAGGTGGGCTGTCCCACACTACAAATTCTTATAGTTGATTTGACATGACACCCAAAACCCAAGTGCTTGTTTCCAGGCCGCTATTTTATTGACCTCTGGGTAACCTTGATTCTTAGAAGCAAAGCAACGTGGAGAATGTAACTGGAGCAATGTCCTCAGAAATAAACTCAGACTCCTAGGCAAATATAATGTATGTTATTCGCAGTGGGCAATTATTTTCCCAGAAATTGAAAATGGAGAATTTGTAGTCTGCTTGCTGAGTGAAATTCAGTTTGTGAAAATGAACAATCGCTTTCCACGGCCTCACAAAGGAATGATGTAATTTTAATGTCCAATCACAGAAAAGATATGTGCCTCTCTTTGCAAAGAGGGGTCTGATACCTACAGCAGTTCAGATTGGCTGCTAGCAGCTACTCACCTTATTTTGCTGTTAGTAAAGAGTTTTTTCCCATGCTGTTATCAAACTTGTTTATTGACCTTGGCGAGCCACGTGATTAATAGAGTGAGTTAAGTGGCACATACCATAACTGGAGAATTTCAGAGCTATTTCTGATTTGTGGCCACTGAACCATAAATAACCTTTAACTGAGGATTTTTCACTGAATTTCCTTTTTATTTATTTTTATTTTTTATTTACTGCATCCACCTGCCAGTTACTCGTTCTGCCCTGTGTACAGCCTTGGGCAGTGTGGGTTGGCCTCAAGAATTGGCCTTTAGCCAGGACCAGCAGCCAACCACCTCAGCACACTACCTGGGCTTTCAGCCAGCCACAGCCTTAATTGTTTTATTTTTTATATAAGTAAAAAAACATGCATGGTGCGGTATGCGCATGTACACATGACGCTGAGGTTGGCATTTTTTTTGTTTAAGATGAGGCCATTCATTATGGACGCAAGCACTGGCTAAGCAAACGTTTTTGTTAACGGTTGGCTAGCATCTTGAAAAGTGAGACCGCAAACCCCCACCCCACCCCTCATCTTAAATTTCTAGTCCCCTGGATGGAACGTAAATAGATTTGGCCTACTAGACCTTAACTAAATGTTAAGTAAGTGCAATATTTGGTGCTGATCCATCTGGGGAGAGAGGGCAATCTTATTGGCAAATGGAAACATCACTTTTCAATGAAAGGTGTGGCTGAACCATAATCCTGTGGGGGTAGTGGGTGCTGTTTAATTACTGTGTAGTAATAAAACTGTGAAGAAAGGGTCACAAACAGCACAAGTAGCAGCAAACCAGTATGCTATATATGTGATTTTTAGTCAGTCTTTGATATCTTTTTTTTATTGATGTCAGCGTTGTAAGTTGCCTTTCCAGAGTGTATCGTGTCACAGTTGACACTGACCTGCCATTGTGGCCACGGCTTGTACTTTAGTAGTTAATGAAACATATTCATGTGCATTCAGCATACCAATATTGTTAAACACTGTTTAACGTTGTCTCTTCTTTTTACAGGAATACAGTTTCCCAGGATATGGAAATGGCTGGGCAGGAGGAACAACTTTACATAGTGCGTACAGGTCAATGGAGGGCAAATCTCAGGGACAACCTTTGATTAGACGAGAGATTTCACCTGAGCGTTACCCCATAGTGGCTGAAAACGGTTATAGAGGTACTCTGTCAACAAGCCAGAAATTCCTCGAAAGTAGGAAGACCATGAGCGCCCCGCGGTATGCCCGTTCTGATATTGCTGGTCTTAATTTACACCAAGGACAGCACAGTGCATACAAAAGGCAATTCCATGTTGGGTCTACAAGGAATTCCATGCTTGTCAGCAGCCTTCCCTCCAGTCCAATTGGACTTGTTTATCAACCAGCTGGAAACAGTCGCAGTATGAACAGCCTAATTGAAAAAGAGCACTACATTTCTTCAATGGGTGCTGTGGGACAGGCACAAATCGTGCCACAAACACCAGTTGTGCCCAATAACCAACAATATGTGAGGTCTACCTGGAACCAGAATACAGTGAAAACCACATTTGTTGATCATGATTCTTCTCAGCATGCTTCTTTGGCAAGCGGAGGTGTTGAGACGGGTGTAAAGAAAACCTTCATAACCGCAGCTACGGCAGCAGCAAGTGGAAGTGGCAATCTTGTGACACCAAAAAGGGTTGGACAGAGTGGATCTCAAGTCGGGTAAGAATTTTATTTTAGCAAGAAAGGGCGAGTCTGGTTGGTTATATGTGTTTATTATTAGTACGAGGTAAAAACGTAATGTAAGAAAATGCTCAAATATATATTTTCTTCACCTTGGCCAGCTACATTGAAGAGAGCGACCGTCCTGTAATTTTTCTGCTGTGTGCCACTAAATCCTGGGAACAAATCTTCTTGTAAAGAATACATCCACAGTTTAATCCAAAGCATCTCCTATCTACAGGTCCACTTTGTCACCTTCTGGTCTTTTGTGAGATTTAAGCACAGTGTATACTGTAGTCCTGCTCGCACTTCACTACCTGTACCTGTGAGGACAAAAAAGTAAGAGCCATTGTGGCTGAAACCCCAAGAAAAAGTATTAATCAGGCTTTTAGTGCATTATATCAGAGGCAAAAGCAATTCTGTTTTTTTTATAATTTTTATTGCATTATTTTTATTGACAACAAAACAAGCCAAATCACATAGTAAGGCACATTGTAGCACCTTCTATTCGTACTCCACACTGTATCACTTGTCCTTCAAGTGATGGAGTAGAAGCGATTACCTTCTGGCCTTCTCTGGTCCTCCTCTTGCGATCAAGTAAATACTATTTTCAGTGTTGTTTGGCACCAAACCATTAAACCAGTTTAATAAAGTCCTTTCCTATCACTGCCTCCATGTCACCACTATAGCTTGTCATTCGTATTTTGACTCAAGGAAACGAAAACCGCCCCCTGTGTAACGCAACCTGCAGAGAAATGCCACTGAGCAATTAGGAATACAAAAGAAGCATGTGGATGTGTCCCAGTCCACTTTCCCCAGTTATCCCACGTATAAATCTAATTTAACAACTTGGAGTCAAAGGGTGTGCTGTGATTCAACTCCTATAATGCTGCCAAACCCACACATGTTTCTTTCAGAGCGAATATGCAGTGCCTTACTAGCCGTAGATTGTTTCATATCTCTAGTCTTGTGTTCCTATCCCTCCAACATTTAACTCTGTGGTGCTGTATTTACAAGAACTAGAATGTCAGTAGCCCATATTAACCTCTTAGTAACTACAGTATAGTAAAGATATGAAGAGCTTGGAAATAACTTCCCTGTTTCTACAGCAATTTCACTCTTAAGTACTATGTTCTGTACTGGAATTTATGTAAGAGTGACACGCTGAGCTACGTTGGCCTTTTAAAATAAAAATGAATGTGTTTGCTGTTAACGTCGCTTGCCTTTTGACTAGAAACATGACTGCCATGAAACGTTTGTCAGTTTGGTTCGAGTAAAGTTCCTCTTTTAGGTTCCTTATTAAAATAATGATTTATTTCAAAATATTACATTTCTGGTTTAAATTATTTCAAACCGTATACTTTTCTCATATTGCCTATTGGCCTGATTTAGGAAATAGTCATGCTTCTGTGGGACGTGCAGACTAGGACCGAGTGTCTCTGTTCTGCAGCTGCTATATCTAATTCAACAAAGTAAGAATTCAACCGATTACATATTTTTTTCCGTTGGGAGTGAACACTAGGTGAGTTTTCAGTGCATTGTATCTGAAATTATTTATCTCTTGTTCGCTATAAAAATTACTTTTATTATAGACTTAGCAAATATCAAAATTAGAAGTCTTCTCTGGAGAACAAAAAAATAGAGTGCATAAAGGTTAGAAGAAAAGGAATGCAAATTTGCAGTGTTTGTGTCTGGCGTGCCAACCAAAAACAATATAGTGCTGGTAGAAAACACATTAATAAAATGTATTGAAAATATTCATTCATTTGCCACACATGCCTCTTCCGTTTGGGGATTTTGTACATGCTACAAAACAGGTCTGGGGAGAAGACCCATGCATGTCTGCCTTTACTGATTGATGGTGGTATCACTTACCTTTCACTGGCTTCCTTTTCTTTACTTAGAATTGTACTCTTCCTATAGCCTCCATTTAGTTAAAGCAGATTGTCAAGGGGTCTGTGTCCATTCCTGCCACTGCTCTTTAAAAAGAGCATGGTCCTAGTGCACAAATGGTGCCGTCTGTGCTGAAATCTCGAGGGCGGCACCTTGGAATTAAGGTGAGGGGACCTCCACGTCTCCGCCTGCGTAGGGTTTTGAAAGAAAATGTCAACAGTGCTTTCTTTTCTAATGAGCCATGATGGTTCGGTCATCTGACCATGCCAGGCCAACTGGGATTTCCGTTTGTATTTTGTGAGATAGCCTGCATTCAGTATCACCCTTGTGTCCACATCCCTTTCACCTTCTTCACAACATCTACAAATTCCATCTCTTCTCGTTGTGCTCTGCTATGCATCACCCGTTGTTACCTTCTGACTTTGCTTTTACAGCAGACTTTTCTACTAATTTGCTGCCTTTGCCCCGATTTTACTATGTACCATCATTTATTTAGTCGCAGAAGAGCCTAGATTCCCTGCATTGATCGGTCCTGTCACCACACTGGTCTCTCCCACACAGATTCAATTATTCACCCTCACACAATTCATCTAGATGGTGATGCAACACCTTAGTGGGGCAGTGCCAGAGACCACTGTGGGTGAACATTTGATATTTTGACACTTTTAATTTGCTTGATAATTCTGGCTTGATAGCTCAGCTGTCACCTTATTGATTATCTAAAAAAGAGCTTCAAGAAGCACTAATAAGAGAAGGGCTTTGGCTCAACCCACATTTTGATAACCTTAAAAACAGTAGTTGATTGGTCAGAAGTTATGTTAGTCCACTTCTAGCATAGTTCCATTGTTTTGCTAGGTCACCAGGCTGTGTATCGCATGCTGCTCTGGTACCTTGTAAACAAGGAACGAGACCTGTTACTGCTGGACAAGGTAGATATTTTGTTTTTATTTTATGACGGTGATGTGGTGTCCTAGAGGTGGCATTTATTAAGCATTTCTTGAAAATTGAGAACGTGTTATCTGGGTGTGTTGGTGCATGTGTCTCTCTGCCTTCTTTTCTATAAACTATTTCTCCATTGTTTTCCATTCAGATAACCAGTGCAGGTATTCAGTACTATATTGAATTAGTTGGCGTCCTTTGGTTTAAATATCTTTAGTACATTAATTTACTCTTTAGTTTTTCAGACAGTAAAATGCCTGTGTGCAATACAAATATATAACTTTAAAATTCGGAGTCTCCTTGGAAGGAGGAAGGGAGGCAAATATCATTGTAATCTCGGCTTGGTGTACTTGTCACTTAGGCGTTCTTGTGTAGCTCTTTTCTGAGTTGGCAGATGTTCCCCTCCCAACATTCTTCCATATTGCCACCTACAGCTGATTTCCATAAGGGGGCCCCAGCTGCTTTTTGTCACCTCCCTGCAGTCTCTAGTCCTGGACGGGGCAAATCTCTTGCACATTCTCCTCAACACGCATATCAATTAACATGTACCATGCGCTGCCAAAGTAAGTTTTTCTCGTTTCCCTCTTTCCTTCCATATGTGACAGTGTGCTCTCATCTCCGGAGTATTTGATTACTTCTTTTTACCACGTTTAACAATGTTCATTGTGCTCACACTAGCGCCCTATGTCAGGCTCCCGCAAAAGCACTTAGTGGCGGCAGCTTACACACTGTCCTGGCTGACCATGCGCATCATGCAATCTGTGTCATTGTCCACATGCCGTAGCCCGGAAGAGCCAAATCTAGAATGTCGTCTCCTACTCTGATTTTTCTTTATTAAAGTGTTAGCGGTTCTCAGTGTGCTAACTGGCAGCAGTCATTCCTGTTCTGAATCCTGCGCATGGTCAGAGCCTGGGTACAATTCCTCTTCTGTTGTATCCTTCTGATCCATCATAGCGTTTTTTATTTCAGATCATTGTAGCAGTGGCCACTGGCCTCTCTCTAGTTTTGTCTCCTGTTGTGTTAGTCTTCCTGGTTGCTCTCTTTTAGGTTGTGGTCTTTCTTGCCTGTGCCATCCATTTTTGCATTCCTTGTGAGATCTGTCTTTTCTTGAAACGTAGGTGTCTAGGCAGTTCCTACGATCCGGAAATTAAGTATCTAGTCTTACTCTACCCTTTTCTTTAGCTTTGCTGGGAACAGGAGCTTGCATTTCACTTCCGCTCTCTTTCTCTCAAACCCATTATTTTATCGACAGTATTCTGCTGCAGTGTTCTCCCCTGAGCATATCTAACTCTTACCTGGATTTAGAAGGCCCCCTTTGTCTCAGGTTTGTCTTTGGATGTTGTGGTTGGCCCAGAGCTCCGGCGAGCTCTGTGCTATTCCATCAATACCTATCCACATGTCTCCCTCTGGGCAAAGTCTCACTGATTAATTAAATATAAAGAGAAAAGGTGCCCCCCTAGGACTATTTTCAACTCCTCATGTGTTTTCTGAAAAGGGAGAAAAAACCCAACTGTGTCCAGACGGAGCCTTCTCTACACCCGCCTCCTCCATGCACCCTTTCTGTTTTAATTAACATTTAAGTTGAAAAGAAAACTTCACACGTATTGCCCGGTGGGACACAAAGTTTGTTCATGTGTTTTTGAGTGTGTACTGCCACGGACTTCTAGGAGCGCTGCTGTGTGCTGGTAAGGGGTCTAAATACACCAGCTTAGAGTCAGACAGATGTGGTTCCCTCAGGAGTATCAGTTCTCCAGAGCTCTGTGCCTTAGGGAGTCCCAATGTCAACATGCCTATTTGGTCTGGCAGCATACCTAAACTGGTATCACTATCACCAACAGTACTGCCACCAGTACCGCCGCAACAATGCCACCAGTGCCACCACCACCAATACTACTACTAGTATTACCTCTAACAGTGCCCCTAGTATTGCCACCACTAGTACCACTACTACCAACAGTATCACTGGGACTAGTGCTGGTATCACCAGTACCACCACAACAATACCACCTCCACTATCAATACCACCCTCTTCAACAGTACTACCTCTAATAGTACCATCAGTATCCCTTTCACCACCAGTATCACTAGGATCACTGCTGGTATCCCCCCCACCACCAGTACCACCACACCTAGCAGCTGGCTGTTTATTTAGTGTAGGCAATGCAAAAAAACAATTCCCAGAATACAGGTGCGGCTATCATCCTCTACATCACAGCTGGGGAAGAGGCTAATATCACCCCTTCCTTCATAGTACTCAGATTTCCAGACTCAAGGATGAAGCTGGTGGGTGAGGGGAAAGAGTAGGTTTGGTCCCAACCTCCAATTACTATTGCATTCTGATGCCATATAATATGGCATCTCTCCGGGGTTTAACTATAACTGCTGCGGCAGATACAGTGGCATCATTGTACCCCTATCATGGCTGTCTTTTACTGGGGTACCCTTTTGCCTTGCTCAAATTAGAGCCGTTTGCATCCTTGCAACGCCACTGGTGACTATTAACATTCTGCTAGTGTAAATAGCCTCAAGGCAGCACCTGTGGGAGAATTGTTTAATATTTGTGTAGGCTTTTTCAGTTCCACAAGCTACAATACGTGCAAGTCTGTGACAGGTATGCAACTTTTCAGCCATTGTTTTTTTTTTTTTTTTTTTTTTTTTTTTTTAATAACCGAAACAACCCTGGCCTACCCAGAATACCCTGACATTGTAGCCTTGGCAGGCTAAATGTGTTATATGTCTTCTGTCTCCACTATGGTTGCCCGTCAAGGAAGATCTGTCAACTGGTGTTATTGACAGCCTACCGGAGCCTCGCTCAGTTGTGTAAGTGGGGTTTTTGATGTCACTTTGTTGGGCTGCGATGGCTCAAGTTGTCATTTTGGCCTGGTGGTTTTGGTGTATTTAGTTCATATCTCAAAACTTTTTTAAAGTGTTGAGTTGTAGTGCTGTGAAATCACGTTTGGTTCATAGCTATTTGCAGAGTTTCCTGGTTTGTTACATCCATGTGGATGATATATTCCAACAGGTCCAAGTGGGCCGGATTCTTCCTATTTTTTTTCTACAGTATCTTTCGATTGAGATTCGCACTGACCCCATTATTTGTTTTTCCAGTTATAAATTTTGCAAGCATTTCAGTCTGATCCTGTCTTTGTGTTGCAATAACTGGTCTTTTAAGGCCTCTGTTTCTAACTGTATCTTCTTCTCAAATGGTAACACATAGCAGCAGAATGTTCAATTTGTGTTGTATGTCTGTAGCAGCTGTTGACCAAGCATGCATTCACTTGGAACTATAATTTATTTTGTTGTTTTTATACAACATTCACACTGTTCCAAGATTACCTTTGAGCGCCTCAGAGAGGACGAGAGATACAGTATCCTTTGAGACCAGGGAGTTAGAGGGTCATGGTAGTCACTTTTCCGAATATCATCCGAATAGAAAGGTCTAAAACACTTTTCTATATTTTATAAACTCTGACTTTAAGGGGCGCAGAAACAGCAATGAGTTTAAAGGACGGGGAGCACCAGACAGTGTCAGTAGCAAGAGTTGTTGGGAGCCTGCCCTTGGCTAACATTGCCCAGGAATGCGTGGTAGTACTTGATGGTTTTGGGAAGGAAAAGGAGGCTTGTGAAAGGCATAATTAAGCAATGAGAGCAAGTTCTACTGTATTTCCTAAACTTTAAAAATATCAGCAAGCATTTGCAAATACAGCAGGGCTGCTTTTATTGTGCCAACATGCACAAACAGTCTGGCTTCAGTAGCACATTCGAACGAGATCTGATGGTTTGACAATGCTTGTTTGGTGTTTGGCACGTGACAGATTACCAGTATGCACCTACAGCTATGCAGTCACGGTTTCAGATCAATTTTTATTCAATTCACAATGTTTTTAATATATAAAACCACATTTCACATATTTTTAATTCCCAATATTTTCCACCATCGTGGTCCTTGTCTACTGCACCTCCGTTGAGGCCTCCAGCCTTGCTCTTTTTTAGGAATATCCATTCCTTGCTGGCACCCACAAATTTGTGTGGCTGAAAATCCTTTCATCCTGTCCACGTCTGTCTACCATGCCAGGTCCTTACAAAGCCTCTTCTTGAGCTGATGACACAGAGCCTCTAATATCCAGTGGTAGCAAAATTAAATAATCAGTACTTGGCACCGAGCTTTCTGGCATTTGCCAAGTCTCAGTCAGATTAAAATACACCAGGGAAGCCTCTTAAATATACTTTTTTTTGAGTGGCAGGTATCATTCTAGGTAAAATGCCTATCCCAGATATCAGAGCGAATATTGTCATAACAAACTTTCATCTGCATGGACTTTAGGAATACATTTTAATTACATCCGTGGAATAAGATGTTGCCTGTGCCTGTGGATTATGCCTCTAAAGGTTAGCTCCTCTTAGAGAGAGCTGGGGTGACTTTAGTGCACTACCATGTCTTTTGACTGTCAGACGTGTCCATAAAAGCAGCGTTTCCTTTGTCATCAAACCCCAGACTGAAAGAAGGGCTCCTAATATTAAATTAGAAGCTCTGCTCTGAGTGTATTCACCATCGTACTAGAGGTAAAAGTCTAATGACCAAGATTTTGCATATTATTTTATAATCTATGTTAAGCATTGACATGGCCCATTGGTCTATAGGTTACCACATCCATATGATTCTTGGCTGTTTTCGGAAGTTCAATAATATAGCCTCTATTAAGATGGTGGGAAGAAGGTAATCTCTCCCTGCTGCATTTTACATCTCGCCTAATTTTAGAGCCAATGTCTCTTTTAAATTAAGCCCAATTGGAGCATGAGCCATCTAATCCAGGAGTTTCCTTTAGCCATATCTTTAATTGTGACCGTGAATTCTTCCTTGGTATTGATCTCCCCTAATGTCTCTGTCCTTATTGTTGTTAGTGTTGCAGTATCAAGTTACATATAGCATTATGCGAATGTTCCTTGTATGGCTGCCTGTGAGCGGCCATATCTTGATATTTAGTTCAGACACCCAATATAGGTAATCCTTTCTTCGCTGGGTTCACCAGCTAAGTTAGTAGTCCTCTTTCTTTGTCTTGTTTGTTCATCATGTGTTTTAGTCATAAGCCTTGCAGTAACAGCAAGTAACAGACATGTGTTAAGTGCAGCTTTCACCTGACAGGTATCTTGGCACTATAAACCCTTGTCGGTTCCCAGAAATACAAATTGTCTCCCTTCTACATCAGTACACTCAGGATAATCTAGTTATGCCATACTACTATTTCAGAAAGAACCAGGTTTTTCCTAAAGCCAGAGAGATTTGCGGTTGCTCTGAGGGGAGCAGGGATTTTATTCCACAGTTGGGCTGCCTTTATCTGAAAAGTTCTTTCCCCTACTTTACTTCCCTGAATTTCGGGACACAGACTAAGTTAACCGAAGTAGATCGTAGATTCCTCTGCAGTCTGTAACATTTAAAATACCTTTGTAACAACAGTGGGCCTGTTCTTTTCCAGGCTTTATGGACCATAACCATTGTTTTAAAAACTATCCTCTCCTTAACTGGAAGCCATTGTAGCTCTCTTAGGGCACTGGAGGAGGAATCATTTCTGGATTTATCCAGTGCAAGTTTTGCAGCTATTGTTTGCACTTTATGTAATCTTTTCACTAGGTAATCTGGAGCCCCCAAGCATTCAATTGACAGGTTGAGGTACTTGGTCTAACTGAAAACTGAATTTTTATATTATTCACCCGCCAAAGAGTGGTACTGTCTCCCAAATGATTTCTGACCATGGATTTGCCCAGAAAAATTGAAATTATCTCAAGTAGTTCGAAGTAGCCACAGAAACATTGGCACTGAAATTAGCCTTTATGTGAAACGCAGCAACGAGAGAGGGCCTTCTTCCCACCATTGGTAGAGAGGCTATATTAGTGTCCCTCCCAAAACAGGCAAGGAACCCTAAGGATGTGGAATCCTATTGACACAAGGCAATGGTCAAAAGAAGACGGTAATAAAAGGACATTATATTAAAACTATATTGGGGCTCAGACCCACACTGATACAGAATACAGAAGAACAAGAAAAGGTGGTGTGGGTGATCAAAAACTCAGCCTAGAAAACAAGGCACAGAATACAAAAAAGGGGGACATTCTGGGGACAGACATTGCATGCCAGGGTCCTTTGTGCTTGGAGTATAGTGATTGTTAAGATGGCTGCTGTCATTCTGTTTCTTCCTTGAAGAGCCAATGTTGAACTTGTGGGTTTAAGCACAGGTCACATCTCTGTGAGTACTTATTGGCTGCAGTGCTTCATTTCTCGGAGACTTGATACACTATATAATAGGATGAATGGCCTGCTAGGCTAGTATGCTAAGCACCATTTTTTTTATTTCTTACAATGCTGTCCTTGCACTCATTCAGTTCACTACTGGATGGACAACTAGTTGTCAAAGGGAAGCAGGAAAGAAGGTTTGGAGAATAGTTTTAATACAGTTTTCATTTCTGGAAGTAACAAAGATAATTTCTCAAGTGAAAGAAGAAAACATTTTCTGAGAGTTAAACACACAAAATATAAAGGTTTCTTCAATATAGGGTCTTTTTTATTAAAATGGTCCAACCATCAATGTTCAAATCCAATTATTTAAATCATCAAGGTTGTTGTAATTAAATTATCAATCTATCAAAACAATCTGACATTCAATTACTATGGATAATCAATATTGACAGCCAGTACATGTTTGGCAGTATAATTGTATCTTTAACAGGTTTGATGCTAGACTCATCCTGGACATCTCCTGGCACAGCCACATCTCCTCCCACCTCAGAGACACACACTGGCTCTCAGTCAACAAGCTCATCACATACAAACTCCTGATCCACACCTACAAGGCACTACACAACATAGGACTGACATAACTCAACCACCGCCTCACCTTCTACGTACCCAACAGACAACTCCATTCTTCCCAGCTCGCCCTCGCAGCCATTCCCAAGATCCAAAAAAACACAGCAGGAGGAAGATTCTTCTCCTGCCTCGCAGCCCGGACATGTAACACGCTACCTCTCAAACTCAGACATACCGCATCACTGAAGCAGTTCAGGCAGGACCTCAAGATCTGGCTTTTTGATTGAGCAGCACGCCCACAAACAGCACATTGAGACCCGACCCTACGGGTGGTTAGCTGTACTTTAGAAACTACTGATTGATTTATTGGTTGATGGTTTTGGATTAGGACCTAGTATATAGGAAAGTTGAGATACCTTTATTAAGGGGTTGTAATCAGTAAATCACTTAGTGGTATTGTATGGAGTCAGATTGGGACTGTGCAATTAAAATGATTACAATAGCCTTGTTATGGGATTATGATTTGTAAACAACCTTACCCCTTAGCCCTATTGCTTGTAGCCAGATTGGGAGTGTGCAAAAATTGATTAAGCCCTGAAGAAACACTTATATTGGGAGACACATATTGCCTGTGAAGATATTTATTATCGGTAGCATTTGAACATCACATGGTTTTGATGAATTGCTAATTTAATTTCAGTGACCTTGATGAATTAAATAATTGGAATTGAACATTGGCGTTTGGTCCTTTTGATTAAAAAGTCCCTACTTTGAAGAAGAAATACTTTTATATTTTGTGTGTTTCAATCTCAGAAAATGTTTCCTTCTTTTGTCTGATTATCTTAACTTCACTAGGAAATAGCCAGTGTTTTTGGGGGAGAGTGCCGTGCAATTTCCTTATTACTTATTTGACTTTTTTTCACAGTTCTAGTTTCTCAATTGTATGTATTGTAGTTGTGTTATTTAATAGTACAGCTTGAGTCACCTCCTATTTGTTTTGGCATGGTAAAGTTATACTTCACTAGTCCAGGATATTCCATTTATAGGTTACACCATGAAGGGACAGGACCTATTGGGATGGTCTGCTTATGGAACAGGGATATGGAGAACTTTTGGAATTGTGGTTTTGGTTAGCCAATTATGGTGTTTCAGAAAAAAGGAAAACCAGTTGGCTTGCCTTACGCCTATGCAGGAGAAGAACCCCATAACCAGAACAGTAAAAATAAGCATTTTCAAGGCAATGGGTCTCACGTTTGCTCGAGTTAGAGCTATTGGTGTTATAAATTCCTAACTGGACTTTTCTTGTCACATAAATTGAAAATGAAAAGTAAAACAGTTGAGCGAGTCATTTCAAAGCACCACAGCCGCCATGAGCGTGACCGCAAGAGTTATTGGCTCCCTGCGTGAATGTCTAGAAAAGATTGCAGCTGGGATGAAAGGCAAACTGAAACTGTAGGAGGGGGCCATGTTAGTGCGTCAGACCTTAATAAGTAAACTTACAAGGGGACTCGAATAGGTCGATGAACCTTTTGACTCGCATTTAAGATTTTCTCACCAAAGATTCAGTACATGCAGATCAATAACATCAATAATCAATAGGAGTCAGTAATTATCACATACCATGACCTTTCAGTCATGAATAACCACACCTTTTAGTAAAAGTTAGACTATTTATTTCCCTATATTAACAATGCTAATGTCACGTGAGATAATCTCAAAATCAAATGATAAACATACAGAAACATCACTGGCTGCCCAAAGTGGCGAAAGAAACGCAATTTAATCAAAACTTGAATAGTTACACATTCTAAGGTTACGCTGCGAAGTAATGACAAGAACAACTGCGCAAACGATATCACACACATTTATATTCAACAAAGGAAAGACATCAACTATTACTCCATATAGCAGACTTTCATTAGTGAGGATCCTTCTCTAACACCAGATTAGCATTAGCATGTTGGGCTTCATGCAAAACATTTTAGTCAACACAAAAACATCTAACTATGGCTCTATCAAATTAGTGCGGTTGGTACCTAGAAAGAAAAAGCAAATAGGCATAACAAAGCACATGCGTAACAGTAAACTTCTCCTCAATTAGATCGGCAAGCTAAGATAGCCTTCGTCATCAGGGCATCAGTTTGGTCAGCAAGGCATCAGGATTCCGCATCAAAGTTCAGGAAACACAAAGTCTTTAAGCAATTTGAAAGAATAGAAGTGAACCCTCAAGAAGAAAGGAGAGAATGGTGCATCTCCTCTTGGTGCAGTCCGGCTAAGTTAGATTTCCTAAAATTACTTCCCAAGTCCTTATTGGTCAAGGGATCGCATGTTCACACTTTGTCCAATAAAACTAAAGTATCAGATTTACAGTTTCTAGTAGTACACGGTTCACATGTCGCTGACTGGCTTCTCTTGTAATGTCCTCATCATCTGGCTCGTGAGGTAACAATATTGTTGCAGCTTGTACTCCAGTCAGTGCGGTTATTGTTCTCCTCCTGAGAAAGTCAGTCTTACACATATTACACTTAAAATTTGACATTTTACAAGAACAGCATCTTCTAGCAAGCAGGTCCCATGAGAAAGACTTTTAGCTACAAGCACATTTGGTCACCACAGTGGAATATCACAATTTAAGTCTCTAAGCAAACATTTTATTAATCGGTTTAGAAATACAGCTTGACATGAGGCCCTGCAACTAGGCCAAGACCTCCGCTAAGTTAAGGCCTTCAGTTAATAAAGCTAATACATAATGCATAACCCTTAATATGACATATTACTACATTAATCAAACATAAGCTACATACTTCATAATAATACGCCATTAATAGGTACACTCCGGGAACATTGGCGGCCACTCACATGGGCACATCTTCAAATGCGTGCATTATTTTTCTCTATATTAATACATTTTCTATGTGCATCCATTACTCAGAATATATGAATATTCATTAACATTTTTATTAAACACCTGCTTTAGCAGCCATCACACGCTGTAACAGGAGAAAGCGTGATGTAGTGTGATGGCCAACAAAAATGTTCACTTAGTGAAATCGCCTGGAAGTGAACTCCGCACAGAAAGGAGGGACATTTCACAAAATGCACCAGTAAAAATGGAGCATTTGAGACAAGCACAACAATGAATGCATAGCAGTAGTGGGCGTGATTAAAAGCCCACTGGGAGATTACAACAGGCCAAGGCGCTTGTATGCTCGACCCTAAAGACAGACCCTGGATTTGAAGGCATGTGCATCCATCATGCAACAGTGAATATAGTCTGCTTTGCAAGCATGACCTATCCAAAATATGTGGCTTTACTGAATGTTTTCTAGGTGCAGATTCTGAGTGGTTTCTGAGATAATTACCTGAAACTGGAGGGAATCAGGCACTGAAGAAACCCACCCAAGAGAACGCAACTCATTTTTCTCTCAAAATGCCCAAAGTGTAAATCAGTCTTTAAATTTTGTGTGCTCAAACATGAACGTGCATAATTACTAACATGTAATATCTATTTCATCTTAAAGCAGAACCTTAGTTGTCTTAGACTTAAAACTCAGCCTTGTAGTGGCTGTGGCTCTACGGAGTTGTGGTAAACAGCACTTCTCGGGTATCCTTTCTCTTTTGTATTTCCCTTTATTTGTCAGGGCACGTGAGATGAAGGGGTGTTAACAATTGACTAACAATATTTAGTAAAGTTGGGTTCAAGAATTGTTTTGGTGAAGCTTGATGAATATATCACATAGCTACTTTATCATTCTGTGGATCCATAGCAATAAGTCACTTATGTACCGAGTAATAGACGAGCCCTGAATGTGAAGACCCCTGTATTCTTTGCCACCCACCTGTTGACATTTAAATAGCACAAACCTAGCTGGCTAGCAAAAGTGCACAAGGCATCAACTGGGAATTCGCATTTCACAATGATATATTTCGTATATTTACAATTGCATTATGTCTTTTACATCTTTACAGTTTTAGACGCAAAAGATTTGGTAATTTGCCCGGAATCGCATGATCTACAGTTCAGCGCCAGAACCGGGTTTAGAACTTCTTATCCCAATGACGACCCCTAGTTCCCCAGCAGCAAAGTCGATGCTGTGTTTTCTATAGAACATATCTAGAGAATAGTGTCCAGTCAATGCACATCTCCAAAGAATTAATGTGAGAAACGAGTTCCTAAATACAAGTGCTACCAAACTGGTGCAACATTTTATACTAAATATTCTGTGATGAGGCGGTCAGGTAGCCAGGATAGAGACGGGGGGGAAGTCGACATGCTTCGAAAGGCAAGTGGTTTTCAGTGTTAAAACTTTCTTAAGTCAGGCGGTTATAATGAGCGTAGTTGGCCATCAGAGGACAGCAATGCAGTACATTTCATAAGCCGGAGGCTCCCATCTGTTGCCTAGTTGGTCGTCCATTTCTTCTTATGCAAATTGTTACACTTTGTCGACGTTGTTGGTTCTTTACTGGCCATGTAGTAGTTTTTCTAAAACCGTGCATTTTTTCTGCTGCAATATTTTCCTTATTAATTTATTTACTTTGCTCCGGAACTGTGAAACACGTGAATAGTTCTTAATCCTGAATTTGCTGAAACGTATATCTGTTCTTCTGAAAGTGAAGCAGTGACATTTTTTCAATCCATTCATTGAAGTGGAGTAGGTGGGCAGTATTCGACATGCGAATTTCGCGAGCCTTCGATAAGCATGGAAATTGCATCATAAAGTTGAGATAAGTCTTTGTATTTAGAAGCAATGTGCCAGGAGCCCAGCCTTGAGAACTCGAGCAGCTTGCATCATCCTGCTGGCCTGTGGTCTCTGGCTTCCGGGCAGTTGGAGGTGGATAATTTTCCTGATGGTTTAATGATTTGTTTATGGCTTTGGGAAGGACACAGGGATGCAATCAACGATCAGAAAAAAAATTCCCTTACAAAAGCCTAACTGATGTATTTATTTTTAAGGACTATCCCATTTGGGTCTCTTTTTCAGCACGATCAACGTGGCTCAGGCCCGTTTATTGCACATTCGTGTGTCTGTAGTGTGGCCCTTTGTACAGTTCCATCCGTTGAGTCCCTTTGCTTTTTCACGATACAGAGAATAAAAAGTCAAAAAGGATGTTGTTTGCTTCGATCTTTATATTCGTATTTCATTTAAGCATGTTGTATTTGTTTTTCTATCGAAATTGGGAAAATGCACAACTAATTGGTAACATGAACGAATAACTACAGAACAGGTTTGCATAGCACCTTTTCCTTCCAGTCGCCATTCCCCCATCCTGTGAATGGATACGATTCGACGTTTTATCACGGCTATCCCTGAATCCCCATCCCACCCTCATCGTTGCTTTTTTGTGAGTGGTGTTTTGCAGCCATATTCTGCACTTCCATTTGCCATGGGAATAAAATAGGACGGAGGGCTAGAGCTTGAGGCACAGTTGTTTACACTATCCTGCTATTTATTTAATGCAAGAGGGAAACTGGATATAAGTCGTGTGTGAGAAAGTAGCCTCTTTCTAGCCTTGTTACCCCCACTTGTGGCCTGTTTGTGAGTGTATGTCAGGGTATTTTCACTGTCTCACTGGGATCCTGCTAGCCAGGGCCCAGTGCTCATAGTGAAAACCCTATGTTGTCAGTATGTTTGTTATGTGTCACTGGGACCCTGCTAGTCAGGACCCCAGTGCTCATAAGGTTGTGGTTTATATGTATGTGTTCCCTGTGTAGTGACTAACTGTCTCACTGAGGCTCTGCTATCCAGAACCTCAGTGGTTATGCTCTCTCATTTCTTTCCAAATTGTCACTAACCGGCTAGTGACCAATTTTACCAATTAACATTGGCTTACTGGAACACCCTTATAATTCCCTAGTATATGGTACTGAGGTACCCAGGGTATTGGGGTTCCAGGAGATCCCTATGGGCTGCAGCATTTCTTTTGCCACCCATTGGGAGCTCTGACAATTCTTACACAGGCCTGCCACTGCAGCATGAGTGAAATAACATCCACGTTATTTCACAGCCATTTACCACTGCACTTAAGTAACTTATAAGTCACCTATATGTCTAACCTTTACCTGGTAAAGGTTAGGTGCAAAGTTACTTAGTGTGAGGGCACCCTGGCACTAGCTAAGGTGCCCCCACATTGTTCAGGGCAAATTCCCCGGACTTTGTGAGTGCGGGGACACCATTACACGCGTGCACTACACATAGGTCACTACCTATGTGTAGCTTCACAATGGCAACTCCGAATATGGCCATGTAACATGTCTATAATCATGGAATTGCCCCCTCTATACCATCCTGGCATAGTTGGCACAATCCCATGATCCCAGTGGTCTGTAGCACAGACCCTGGTACTGCCAAACTGCCTTTCCCGGGGTTTCACTGCAGCTGCTGCTGCTGCCAACCCCTCAGACAGGCTTCTGCCCTCCTGGGGTCCAGCCAGGCTTGGTCCAGGATGGCAGAACAAAGGACTTCCTCTGAGAGAGGGTGTTACACCCTCTCCCTTTGGAAAATGGTGTGAAGGCAGGGGAGGAGTAGCCTCCCCCAGCCTCTGGAAATGCTTTCATAGGCACACATGGTGCCCATTTCTGCATAAGCCAGTCTACACCGGTTCAGGGACCCCTTAGCCCTGCTCTGGCGCGAAACTGGACAAAGGAAAGGGGAGTGACCACTCCCCTGGGAGGTGCCCAGAGCTCCTCCAGTGTGCTCCAGACCTCTCCATCTTGGAAACAGAGGTGCTGCTGGCACACTGGACTGCTCTGAGTGGCCAGTGCCATCAGGTGACGTCAGAGACTCCTTCTGATAGGCTCCTTCAGGTGTTGCTAGCCTATCCTCTCTCCTAGGTAGCCAAACCCTCTTTTCTGGCTATTTAGGGTCTCTGTCTCTTGGGATTCCTTAGATAACGAATGCAAGAGTTCATCCGAGTTCCTCTGCATCTCTCTCTTCACCTTCTGCCAAGGAATCGACTGCTGACCGCGCTGGAAGCCTGCAAAACTGCAACAAAGTAGCAAAGACGACTACTGCAACTCTGTAACGCTGATCCTGCCGCCTTCTCAACTGTTTTCCTGGTGGTGCATGCTGTGGGGGTAGTCTGCCTCCTCTCTGCACTAGAAGCTCCGAAGAAATCTCCCGTGGGTCGACGGAATCGTCCCCCTGCAACCGCAGGCACCAAAGAACTGCATCACCGGTCCCCTGGGTCTCCTCTCAGCACAACGAGCGAGGTCCCTTGAATCCAGCAACTCTTTCCAAGTGACTCCCACAGTCCAGTGACTCTTCAGTCCAAGTTTGGTGGAGGTAAGTCTTTGCCTCCCCACGCCAGACTGCATTGCTGGGAACCGCGACTTTTGCAGCTACTCCGGCCTCCGTGCACTTCCGGCGGAAATCCTTTGTGTGCAGTCCAGCCTGGGTCCACGGCACTCTAACCTGCATTGCACGACCTCCTAAGTTGTTCTCCGGCGACGTGGGACTCCTTTGTGCGACTTTGGGTGAGCACCGTTTCACGCATCCTCGTAGTGCCTATTTCTGGCACTTCTGCGGGTGCTGCCTGCTGCTGAGAGGGCTCCTTGTCTTGCTCGACGCCCCCTCTGTCCCCTGGCTCAATTGGCGAAATCCTGGTCCCTCCTGGGCCACAGCAGCATCCAAAAACGCTAACCGCACGATTTGCAGCTAGCAAGGCTTGTTGGCGGTCTTTCAGCGGGAAAACACTTCTGCACGACTCTCCACGGCGTGAGGGATCCGTCCTCCAAAGGGGAAGTCTCTAGCCCTTGTCGTTCCTGCAGAAACCTAAGCTTCTACTGTCCAGTAGCAGCTTCTTTGCACCCACAGCTGGCATTTCCTGGGCATCTGCCCATCTCCGACTTGCTTGTGACTTTTGGATTTGGTCCCCTTGTTCCACAGGTACCCTCGACTGGAAATCCATTGTTGTTGCATTGCTGGTTTGTGTCTTTCCTGCAGAATTCCCCTATCACAACTTCTATGTCCTTTGGGGAACTTTAGTGCACTTTGCACTCACTTTTCAGGGTCTTGGGGTGGGTTATTTTTCTAACCCTTACTATTTTCTAATAGTCCCAGCGACCCTCTACAAGGTCACATAGGTTTGGGGTCCATTTGTGATTCGCATTCCACTTTTGGAGTATATGGTTTGTGTTGCCCCTATCCCTATGTGTCTCCATTGCATCCTATTGTAACTATACATTGTTTGCACTGTTTTCTAATACTATTACTGCATATTTTGGTATTGTGTACATATATCTTGTGTATATTTGCTATCCTCATACTGAGGGTACTCACTGAGATACTTTTGGCATATTGTCCTAAAAATAAAGTGCCTTTATTTTTAGTATATATGTGTATTGTGTTTTCTTATGATATTGTGCATATGGCACTAGTGGTACTGTAGGAGCTTCACTCGTCTCCTAGTTCAGCCTAGGCTGCTCTGCTAAGCTACCATTATCTATCAGCCTATGCTGCTAGACACCCTATACACTAATAAGGGATAACTGGGCCTGGTGCAAGGTGTAAGTACCCCTAGGTACTCACTACAAGCCAGTCCAGCCTCCTACATCGTAGAATTAGGATGCAGATATCTGCAGTGTGGAAAGCCAAGCAGAGGGTGAGAACTATCAGATGTAGATAAAAGGCTTAGGACAGTGTAATATGTCCAGAGGATAGAGGTCAAATAACCTATAGCTGGGATGTATACACTCCTGGACCTGAGCTGCGAATGCCAGTAATTACTCTGTCTGCAGGGGAGGGAAAAAGAACCACCCCACACATTGTAGCAGTAGGTTAATTAAAAGACATACTAGCCGGGATGGGGGGAGGGATACGAGTTATAGCTGTATGGTTCAGATAGGGAGCTGGGTGGGGGGTACATTTTAGGCTGTAGACTAACGTCTAAGTTAATTTAAGTTTAAAGGAAGTGGGGGAATTTTGCTCCAGGGAGAAGGAGTGTAAAGGGGAAAATGTTAATTATGTAGAGACATAAGGCAGCACCTTATTGGAATACACAGAAAAAATAAAGATGTCCACTGGAAACATCGTGGCACAACCATGCAGGGAGAAGGCCAGATGAGGAAGACAATCCAGTAACAAGAAGAACATAGAGAAAGGCATTAAAGGCCTAACCTAGAATGTTGGAGGGTTAATATCTATCCAGTAGTAATGTCATGGTTAAAAAGACAGAAAGACAGGGGGACTGAGATTGCGTTGTTGCACTTGATGGCAGACGAGACAATGAACTCCGTAAGTGTCAGGGGCAAGTATATTCACCAATTTATGCATACACCTAAAAAGTCACAACATGGGTAGCACCAGAGGTCCGGCTCCAGTTCCAAGGGGGTTATAGCTGCAGAAAGGAGATGTGCTGAGATGAGTATGTCTCCGTTGTGGTAAACTAGATTGTTCCCCTGCCCTGACTACCGACTGGATGTGAATCTTGTGTCCTGACTTTTATTTTTGCCTATGGATTGACTCTAATCTTGCATGTAGTCAGGGGTCTGGGCCTCACTCTGACAATGAGAGTTCCAGGACTAGTCCTGTGACCTGAAGGGGCGCACCTAGCCTGCCCTCATAGTAGAAAGTGGACTAGTGCCCCTGTCCTGGGAGTAGCACATAAAGCAGTGGTGCATACCGTGTTTTGTGGATTTTTAGTGTCACCAGACAGTTTTATCTGTATCAGTGAGAGAGTGACCTACTGACCCCTACTCTTGGGTAATGATTTGATTGACCCTGGTTTAGTGCAAGGACCATAAGCCTTACATAGCTTAGACCATGTCAGCTGTATTGGCCAGATCACAGGCTTTACGTTAGCCTCAAGAAGAGACTGGGACTGTGGCATATTTGTAAGGACCAGGGAAAGGTAGTGAGACGATCAGGGCAAGACTATGAGGCCATGGCATCCATTGTCCCTGTTCTAGAGCGAGAGGAGGATGAGACATCTGCAGCAAACCAGAAATTGGAGTCTGAGTTGTTACAGAGTTGCAGGGTTTGTTAGCTGTTGGAAACTTACCTTTGAGGAATTCTGTCTGGCACAATTTGAGTGCCCTACACTTGTGAGACTTCGGAAGAAAGTCCATCAACAGATCAGAAAGGGAGCAGTAGGAAGGCAGTATGTTGGTTGGAAGGATGGACTGCTATATAGTGAGGCAGTGAACTCTCAGCCAGGTGCTAGCAAGAGGCAAGGGCTTTCCCTAGTGCACAGAAAGTTCCTGTTATCAGTGTTATACAACGTGCCTTTAGCAGAACACTTAAGTGGAGAGAAAAAAAAAGAAAAACCCAGGATAGGTTGGACTGTTTGTTGTACTGACCAGTGATGCGAAGATATAGAGAGGTCCTGTAGAAACTGTCCTAGTTGATTATTGAGTGATAAGTCTAAAGTTAAGTCCAAGGTACCATTGGTGCCACTGCTCGTAGTAAGTGTTCTTTTTGTGAGTGTGGGCATTGACATTATTGATCTATTTTGACTCCTCTTTTCCCACTGCATCAGGCAATAATTACTTTTTTTTTGTGGTGTACAGTGCCTCCAGCTAATAAGATGTGGTACCTGGGAGGATAACGTATGTGAATAACTACTATGGTTCTGCAAACTGGGCCAAGTACAATCCTTTCCTGATTTGACTGTTATGGTAGCAAGGGTGATTAGTCAGTGGCTTCTAATGGAGATAGTGTGAGGAGCAAGAGTTCAAAACACAGCAGTTAACAAGCAAATACAATATTATAAACTGCCTCGTAATATGGTCTAGTGTAAACCCCAGATACTTTTGAGGACTTTAATATACAAACTTATCTGCAAAGGGCCTATATAATGCGAACCGGGATCAGCGCTCGGTGTCCGGTGTAAAACTTAGTCTGGGCATCAGGGTGTCCAAGATTTCCAAAGGGCGATAGATCATTGGAATTTCTCTCGTGAAATTGCAAGATTGCTATTGAATATATATACCCTTCTATCTCCCCAAAAGGTTTCATCTCTCAAAAATGCTCTCGGGGACCCTTCGGTCGCATGTAAAAGGTTATAAGCCCACCTGATGACATTTGCCAGAGATCTAAAATAGGCCCTTGGATTGGAAACTCTAGGTGTGATCAGTGAAAAAAGGAAATTCCCCAATGGGATCAACTAAATTCAACCCCACACGACACTCAGTCTCAACTGCTCAATGCCTATAATGATCAATCTAAATAAAGGAATCAGTAATAAACAAATTTTAATTGATATAACCCATAAAATTATAAAACCCCACTTTCCACACTAAGAACAATGATAAAACCATCACATATAAAAATCAGACATAAGGGAGACAAAAAGACATCCACTGTGGTCTATTATAAATGAGCTGTCCCAATTTTGGTATTTTGATATTGGCCTATTGACTTCTGTCCACAGTCTGTTCAATTTAGGCCCTTTCCAATGGGTCCAGCAATCCAATTTGCGTCGATGCGTTTCAGTGGTTTTTCAAAAGTCCTTCCACCACCTTCTTCAGGACATTAAGATATACTCGGCTCATATATCTTTCAAATCTGCATGTACCATAAATTAAGTAGGTATCAATTAACCAGTCATCCCAAATCCATATGTTTATACACACATAGGTTTTAGTTTCAAGACCGTCCACAGACCGGATAACCTCAAAAAATCCACTTAGCTCCCAAATCAATATATTCAACCACATAGGGCCCTATATTAATGAGTAGGCTCCAAGTCTTTTAAATCTGAGTGGCGAAGCTCCGTCCTCGTCCTCTTTACACGAACGTTCATTATAGGAATTTGGGTGATAGGTTTTGGAGGGCCCTCTCTCTTTTCTTTTGAACTCTAGGTGTAATGCCTGTACAGGAGTGGTTTGGTTCAGCGATGTGAACTTACCGAGAAGCCTACTGTAGGAAACTAGCCCCTTGTTTGCAGCACCCTCACACTTTTTGGCTAATATCTGGTGCTAACTTGACTGAGTGTGTGCTGGGATCCTGACAATCAGGCCCCAGCACCAGTGTTCTTTCCCTAAACTGTACCATTGTTCCCACAATTGGCACACAGCTAAGTCCCTTGTAAAGGGTACCAGTGGTGCCAAGGGCTCTGTGACCAAGGAGGGTCCTTAAGGGCTGCAGAATATATTGTGCCACCTTAATGGACCCCTCACCAAGCACATGCACACTGCCATTGCAGATTGTGTGTGCTAGGTGGGGATAAAAAGGTAAAGTCGACATGGC
Source organism: Pleurodeles waltl (assembly GCF_031143425.1). Taxonomy (NCBI): domain Eukaryota; kingdom Metazoa; phylum Chordata; class Amphibia; order Caudata; family Salamandridae; genus Pleurodeles; species Pleurodeles waltl. The sequence continues at coordinate 398,983,743 of NC_090442.1, read as the reverse complement.
ATCCCTGTCAGGGTGCCATGCCCACCAACCACTGCCTGTGTCATAGGTAAGTGACCCCTCTAGCAGGCCTTACAGCCCTAAGGCAGGGTGCACTATACCTCAGGCGAGGGCATAGCTGCATGAACGATATGCCTCTACGGTGTCTAAGTCCATTCTTAGACATTGTAAGTGCAGTGTGGCCATATTAAGTACATAGGCTGGGAGTTTGTCATTACGAACTCCACAGCTCCATGATGGCTTCACTGAAGGCTGGGATGTTTGGTATCAAACTTCTCAGCACTATAAACCCACACTGATGCCAGTGTTAGATTTATTGTACAATGCATCCAGAGGGCATCTTAAAGATGCCCCCTGTATTTTAACCAACTCTTTAGTGTAAGGCTGACCAGTTTGGGTCCAAACCGATCACAAACTATTCAAGTGATTAATGACATTGAAGGGCGAAAATAATTCCAAGTTGCTCAAGTCTATCTCCTTACTAGGCCTAAATTTCTCTATTGAGCACCAAGCTGAAATGAATCATGGGAGTGTAGATTGGCTTTTCTGTCAGTTTTACAGATCAGATTAATGGATTTCTCCCACAATGAGAAGGTTCTAGGTAGCCTGATCTGCAAAGAGGTGTCTGTTGAAGGAATGTCCCTTGCCTAGTAGCTGGGCCTAGAACTCCTGCCCTGAGTGCCCAACTGCATGTGAAACTGTATCATTATTTTTATTATGGCCCTTGCACCACACTGAGCTACCATCTAATTAGAAGCCTAATCCTTTCTCTGGTAATTCAAGGTCCAAAGTGTGTTTTGTGACCTTGTGGGACATATCAATTATGCCACTAGTGTCCATGCCCTGAGTAAGTCACATAACACAGTTGTGGCAGTGAATCTGTAGTATAACTAGACCTTTTTCTCAGTGTCCGTGAGATTGCGGTCTATTGACCCATCTTCTGTAAGTTTCAGTGTTATGTGAAACCCAGTTCCCTGTGCTTGCTGATATATGGTGTACATGTTGAGTGTGTGTATGTGCAGAAAGTGTATGGCACATGTATGGCACTGTGTGTTGTGTGAGTCTCCATACTGGGTCCAGTTGGATCAATTTGGTACGGTCTGGCTTAGCATGGCTAGGTTGAGAACAGGTTCCCCCTGACAGTGGAAGTGTATTGCCTGCATATCTGTGGCCAAAGGGTGGAGACTCATACACTAAAGTGATGTGTATGGGGAAAGGGCTACCTTTAGAATTTCATGAAGGACCTTGTTACCAGAGGGTTGCTGATCAAATCTTCCTGAGCACTGCCATTTGGTAGATGTTAAGGTTGAGAAATGGTACTGCAGTTTCTGTTTTTCAAGGTGATAAGGTATTGATGCAGGGCCTGCCTTTTTCTCTGTCCTTGATTACTGCTTCAAGAAGGATGATAACAGCCACCCGACGAGAACTCATACTACACTTGCATCATGTTTTGGAAACTTTTACTTGGAGCCAGCCTCTTTGCTACCTGCAGTGTGAGCCATCACTTTGCACAAAGGTTGTTTCTGGAGAGCAGTCAGAGAACGATATTTGAAAGGGAACTATCTTAACCCACTTATGAAGCAATAGATAGTGGATACACATCCCCTATCTGGAAAATGAGAATTAAGGTGGGAATCAGACCACCCTACTTCGTTGCATTTTCAAGTGCGTCTTGACCAAGAAAGGGAGTGCTGCTCAGTACTCAAATGACTGCTGTGTGACCAGGACTGGTGTCTGCATGACATCCGTCCTCCCAGACGTCAGAGGAACTCACCTGGAGCCTGCACATTGCTGTCTAGCCCCTATGAGGCTGTTTCCCTCTTCAGAGAAAGGAGAGTGCCCGGTCCTGCAGGAGAAGAGACTGTCCTGGACAAAAAGCCCAGTGCTTTCTTAGGGTGTAGGTCACCTAGAACTAGCTGACTGCAGACATGGAGTGAAGCTAATCCTGAATAAAGTACTGCAGGAAACCCCATCTCTTGTTGCAGCTCGTGCTGGAAAACAGAGAAACTGATTATTAGTAAGTCAGCAGATACAGAAAACAAAATGAGTTGACTTTTATATAGTCTACTCTGGCATTGAAAGTATTTGGGCCTGTAAAGATTTCCATACTGCTAGATAGTTTGATAATAATCTGAAATAGGCAAATGTTAACATTACAACTTTAGGCATACTGGTTTGGCAATCAGTCCATGGCTCAGCCAGGAGCTGTGAGTCTTTAAAGCTCCAAATGACACTGAAATGCAGTGGCGAAAAACCCACTTAGTGGTCGATGTAATACATGGTAAGTGAGCAGTGGCAATGTACAGACAGGCCATTTTTGAAGCCAAAGCAACATTTACTTCTAATAAATATGGTAAACGTTTTTTGCACACCAAGAGAACATTTCAGGAGTATCACTAACATTTCTAACCTGGAAACTGTTATGTCAAAATTATGCAGTAACTTGTGCCAGACTTCCATCATAAAAATCCATTGTTAGACTTTTATTAGGTGCTAATGAAGCACTGCCAATTATACCGTCTCTAAATGTTCTAACTTAGGATCTCAATCCTCCTAGTGCAAATAGCTCCCTGGTCATGTGCTCTCCAGTGAATGCACATTCAGAAATAGCCCCAGTCGTCAAAATTAATGAGATATACATGTTGCCTGTTATGGCAGCATGCGCACATGTATGCGCGGGTGTTTCCTCTTTTTATATGGTTATGACCCTATGAAATTGAGGACATTGCCTTTGCCTGTGTGTATGGTAAAATTTCTGAAGACTGGAAGTAGGTAAGGATGGGCCCCAAGGAGCACAGATTGTCCACACCTTGGGAGATGGCAGCAATTTGCATGCCGGCACAGGGTAGTATTTGAAAGAGAGCATGCAGGTTTCAGGGGACACAGTTGTGAGGTCCTAGTCCTTAGCCTTAGGTTCAAAGGACTATCTAGGCGTGACAGGGCTATCAGTGTATACTCATTGGTGTCCAGCAGCCCAGGCCTGCCTAGCATCACCAGATTTGCATCCATTCTCCTGGATGGCGTCCCCATTCCTCTTCAGGAGAGGTGAAATAATTTGCATACAAGCATTGAGTATGCTTGTATGCAAGGTTGTATATATAAATTTCTGCCATTGCTCCTCGGCAGCCCGCTGCACCTTCTCTTCTGTTTACTCTTATCTTTTCACCCAGAACCACTAATCTCAGAGATGAAACAAGCCTGTTTGATAGTAGAATGCTCAG